>NW_018743331.1:10018942-10618942 GCF_001683475.1 Chenopodium quinoa | reverse complement strand
TTCCTTTTTGTTTAGTTACAAATTTGATTTTCTATTTTGCATATACTTTTCTTGCTAACCAATTTGAGCCTAATATTCCCTTTCTTGTCTAAACCACATTATAAACCTAATGGCCTATGTTTTCCCTATCCTCTTGTGAAGCATTTGGCATGTAAGGTTTGTGTTTTGAGTGAGTTGATTATAAGCAAGAAGTATTTTGATATTGGTTTAAGTGAGAAAAGAAGTTGGGTGTGAATATGCATGAAATGTTTGAGAAGAAAAGTTTAATTAAAGAAAATCAAATGAAGTTTCAAGTAAAAAAAAAAAAAAGAAAGTAATAATTTATATATATATATATATGTAATGTTATGAGAATTGAATTGATGGTTGTTTGTTTGAAAATTGTTGATCCCTATAAGTTTGTTTTTGAGAGAGAGCCCCTCTTTTGCTTCACTTAGGAAATACCACCAATTTTTCAAATTTTTTCCCCACCTTTACCTCTAGCCATGACATTACAACCCTTGAAAAGACCCTTAGACTTTAGAGGGGTGAGGTCAAAGATCGGTGGAGGGAGATAGATTTAAAATATATGGAGAGATTATGCATAGTTGAGATGTTAGGATGACCATCTCATGTTTTCACATAAATATATCTTGTTCTGGTTCCTTTGCGGAATCATGAGAAGCTAACTTATTAAGGGGTGATTTGAAGCTAGTGGGGAGAACGCGACCCATTTTGGTTGGTACTAGGGCGTAGAATGAAATAACTAATTCTTTATGCTTAGTTTAGTTTTTGTCTTTTTCAATCATAAGCAGCTTATAACGTGTTTTCTCTCGTTTAATTGAGAAAGGTGAATATTCTTTGGTGTATGTCTTTCCCTTTTGTGTCTGAAGGGAGCATTTTCCACCCTAAAACTTGATTGCCTTTCCTAAGCCTTGCCATGTTATGTTAGTCTTAGTAGTTTTTGCTTTTGGTGATTGCTTTTTCTCTTTTTCTCTTTAGTTTTGCTTGAGGAAAGCAAGAGGCAAGTGTGGGGGATTTTGATAAGTGGCATTTATGCCACTATTTCATCCGTCTTTAGGGAGAATTTACCCTCATTTGTCACTTGTTTGTGCCTTCTCTAGTCATTTTTACTCTTATTTTGGTTATATTTGCTTCCTTTCGTGTTTCTCTTCTTCTTTGTTTCTTCTTGTGTTTTCTAGCATCTTTGTCTTTGTTTTGTAGGTTTTTAGTGCTTTAGGAAGGAAGAAGATTAGCTTTATGGGCCATGGAGAAGGAGAAAAGGCACTTTGGAGATGGAAGCCGCGGGCGCAGAACTCAACTTTGGGAAAACTTCCAATGGTTCTGTAGAAGGCTGACCGCGCCTTAAGAGAGGGCTCTCCACTGAGCACCGCGGGCACAACACTAGACACCGCGGGCACGGTCCCTCTGAAGTCAAGCTCTCACCTGTTCCTGCACCGCGGGCTCTCTTAGTGGAGAGAGGCCTCTCCATCAGCCACCACGGGCGCTACGTTCTAGGCCGCGGGTACGGTCCTTGAGGTCTTCTTGTCTGTACCCAGAAGAAAGAGGGCACGGTCCATGAGGTCTTCTTGTCTGTACCCAGGATAGTAGTTGGCGACCTATTATGCTTAAGATAATTCTTTGCTGCTTCTATAAGAAGAATGAGAGGGTTTGAGGTGCTCTTTGGTATTGTCAAACAGAAGGCTGCTCCTACAAGATAACAAGTCCCACTGGACTTGGGCTTATTACTTAATTCATTAGCTTTGGGCTAAATACAAGTGTGAGTTGTCCTAAACTCGTGGGTTTCACTTCTTTTTATTCTCGAGCCATAGTTAAATTATTTTGAAGCCGAAATTCTCCTTCCTACAAACAAATAAATAAAATAGTAGTAACTCGTGTCTATGGAAGGAAAATTACACCAAACACCCTCAAATTGTAAAAACCCATCATAATATCAAGAGTTTAAGTAATAGATCAATGCACATTTATGACTCTATCAGTTCAATAAACACCAACTTGTTACCTAGAGATATTTAAAAATTCGCAAAAAAAAAAAAAAAATAAAAAAAAAAAAAATAACAAAACAAAAAAAAAGAAAAAAAAAGAAAAGAAAAAAAGGAAGTGGTTCGAATAAAAAAAAAGAAAATGTCGAACATGCCAAGTGCCACGTGATTAGGTTAAAATTACCCTAGCCACTTGGACAAATTAGATGGAGACAAGTGTCACCCCAAGAGTTGTCCCAATGGGACCAATCAGTGGCTGACACGTGGCACCTCCCATAATTAGGGAAAAGGCAGCCTTCAAGGGCCCAAATCCCGAGGCACCGTAAAAACGGCGCATCTATCCCAATTACAAAGGTTAAATAACCTAGGATAAGGGCACTAACTCCCATGCCCTATCAATAGGGGAACAAATATACACATTCAATTCTTACATCATTCCCATATATTACAACAATCACTCTCTACAGTGATTCATTAGATCTCGGGATCCGAGAAGATCTTCTACATTTACTTTTCCGCATTTATTACACTCCGCCCGATACTAACTTGATCGTTTGAGGCAGAACTCCGAACAATCGGAACTTCCGTTTACTTGTAGGTACAGGCGTCGAGGATCCAGCCTTGGTGCGTAACTCTCCCGTAGGACATCTCAGAAAACCCCGAAACGTTTGGTACCGACTGTGGGGAGAGTACCTCTAAGATGGTTTCTCAAGAACCTGTACCACTTCCTGAGGACAAATGACAAAAAGCAAAGGTCCATTCGGACCATGATACTGAGTTTGAGGTTGAACCAGATGTAATCCCCCATATTTTCCTTAGTAAATAATAATTATATATGTTTATGTATACAAATATTTTATAATAATTTTATACTTGTATAAATATTTTGGAAAGATTTGACAGAATAAAAACAATAACTTATATTTCAATAGCATTTTATTCAATTTGGGCTATGATTATCATTCTAATTCTAAAAAAAAGAAAAGAGCCCAAACCCTCATTTTTCTAATTAAGTAAACTTCTCTCAAAAACCCTCCTCTACTGCTTCCCCTTATTACTCCTTCACTGCCTTCCTCCTCCTTTCACGACTCACAAAAAAAAAAAAAATTCGCTGCTGCCTTTCGCTACTACTGTCGCCTACATGGCTGCTGTCATCGCTGCACTGCTGCTGCCGCCGGCGTCCCGTCGCGGCTGCCCGAACCACCAGCCGGTTTCCCCTCACTTCCCTTCTCTTCTATCTTCCTCTTTTCTTGTTTAATTTCTTAAAGATTTAATCTTTATATGAGTTATTGATTTGATTATTCATATACATGATAAATATTGCAAATTTATTGAGTTATGTTGCGAATTTGTTGAGTTTATGATATACTAAGCATATGATTAATTTCAGATTTTATTAGCTACGAAATTAGGGTTCAAAAATCGTGATTTTCGCAAGTTTTGGGCTTAAACCATGAATAATGGATTTAACTAATTACTTTGTATTTAAATATGGTTCTACCTTTAATTTTCGATGGCTATATGTAATTTTCAGATTTTCAGAAAAGTTGATTTTGGGTTTAAATATTGATTTTCATGATTTTAGGGTTTAATAACGTGTTGCTAAAGTTATTCAATTTAAGCATGATTTTGTTGTGATTTTGCTATGAATATAATGATGTTTAATTCAAAAGCAAGTTTTCAATTATTCGTAGTTAATTTATGATTTCCGTTCTTAATTTCTCTTAATCACGTTTTAATCACGTTTTGACTCTGACTCGTCTGATTTTTGCAAAAAAATAGTGTTTTTCGTGTGTAAACGATGCTCTAGTCACCTTCTCGTGGCCAAATCTAGCCTCTAAATATGATTTTTGGGCAGTTTTAGATTTTTAACGAAGGATTGATGTTATAAATGAATTTTCAGATTATAATCCTACTTTAAAGTTGCTGAAATTTTATGCTACAAGCTGTATTTTCATGATTTTAACATACAAGTTTGTAATTGAACTTTGAATTATTAATTTTGACCATTGTGAGCAATTTAAAGGCATTAATTCAATAGTTTAAGGGGTTTTAAAGTAGTTTGGTATTGCTGTAAATTATGTTGCTTGGGTATTAATTGAGCTATGGTTGTTTTGTTTCGGAGAGGACTTCGTAGAAGGTGACTTCTAGCCTTAAGGTGGCCAACCAATTTGTGTACTCAAGGTACGTACAAGAATACGAAGAACCTTGATTCTAGGAGCATGTTTAGGACTTGGAAAAAACTAGAATCATGCTAGGGAACTTGTGGATTGGTTGAAATTGTTTGGTAATGAGTTGATTGATGATTAATGTGATGATTGCTTTAGTTCATGTATGAGAGATTGCATCGATTTTTCCTTATGAGTATTATTTATGAAATACTTTGCAAGGAGGGCTTAAAAGTAAAGCTACAAGTATACATAAGGAATGAATCATTTTAATTACTTATTCATTTGTATTGAAATGGAATGAGTAAAGGTAGGTAGAGTTAAAGTCTTATAAGACAAGATTGTGGATATGAGGTGCCTTATGCATTTAAGGTGTTTATACACCGAGGTAGTTAAGGGATTCAATAATAAATGTTGTTTGTCATGGATAAATTAAGAATTGAATTGGAAACTTGAATGATTTGAATGATTGATGTATGATTGGTTGTGTTGTTTGCATATGAGTCATCACCAAATTTAAACTGGTCAATCACGTAAAGTGCAAGAAGGATGAGCAATAAAATTCTAGATTTGTGCACATCTAGAGTAATGACAAACAGGGGTTGGGGTTCACGGGGTATTAGCCGTGTACTTTTCAAAGGCTATGGCCACGGAGTCGCGCCCGTCTGCCATTGGATGTTTATTAATTTCTTCCGAAATGAGGCATAGGGTTTTCTTATTTAATGTTCCGGAATGGAGCACAGGGGGACAACCCGGTCTATTGCTTAATCCAATCAATTAATGAAGTGACCAATGCTACTTAAATAAAAACCTAGTAATGAGTAACTATTGAGTCATGTGTTCGAGTCAATGATAATTTTGTGAGTATATGGAATGCTTGATAGTATCATGCTAAGACTCTTTACTATATTTCGTAGCTTGTATGTACTCAGCATTACTGATTGCGTGCTTTTGTGTGTTTCTCTTGGTCATGGCCTTTGCCTTCAATGTCCCTGTAATGATCCAATTCTTACACTTGTAAAATTAGGGAGCAGATTAATCACAGGTTTTTGCATAAACTGACTTGCATCAGGGTGATGGGATTTGAGTGGAGCGTTGGCTGATCACTTAGCTTATTTTATATCATAGATTGAATTTTATTTTGGTTCTAATTCCATTTACTTCCTATTTTACTGGATTTTGAATAAAGGCCGTTATGGTTCCAACTTGTAAGACTAAATTGAGTTTTGACTTTTAGTTTTGAAATTTGTATTCTTTTTAAAACTAAGTTAGTTTTCCACTGCTGATTTCTAAAACTAGCCTTAACGTTTGAACACGTGGCGGTAGCACGCCAGTAATTCTCTCATAGGTTATTAAAAGTATTTACAGGTTACTACATGTTAATACAGGTTTTAAAGAGAGAATTATTGGGGTGTTACACCAGAGGTTGAATTACATACTGCCGGAGATGGTTCCCTCATAACAAGACGCATCCATTCCAAAGACAAGGAGCGGAATGCCAATCAGGTTAGTGCAAGCAAGTCAACTGGCAAGCCTTAGGATGAAGGGTCGACTACCCACATCACCCGTTCGGAGTTCTTGAAGTTTATGACAAACTTCAAGGGCGAGATGAAAGACTTAATTAAAAGTCAAGTGGCTAGTCTAAGCAAGGAGTAGCTGACCAAGAAGCTTTCTCACTCTAAAAAGGAAAATCCGGTCAAGGATAGGCGGCCCATTCCGCATCCCAAGCAAAAGGAGGGGGCTCGAGCCTTAATTGACTGGTTAAAATTTCGTCTCCTAAAGACGATTAAGGGAAAGCCCAGCCGGCATATTCATCTGGATGGCAGTAAGAAGACTAATACTGATGCTCGGCAGATCATCGAGCACAGGAAGAGTCAGATGTCTGACTCGTCATCAACGCCGACCATGCTAGATAGCTTCAGGAATACCTCTCTCAGGTATTCCCATTATGAGCAAGAGCACATATTAGGCGGTCATTCCATCCGTACAGGTGATGAGTGTCATCTATGGTACACATAGGGTAGTGTTTTTAGGGTGTTTTTCCCTTCTTTTTTAGCTTTTTTACTTAATAATTGCTTAGTTTTGTTCGTTTGTTCTTTTGTTTCTTCATTCTTCTTTATTTTCTGTTTTAAAACAAAGTTCTTTTTCTTTTAATTCGTGCTTGAATTATTACATTAATGAGTCCTACTTATTAGTGCATAAAGAAAAAAGATATGTCGGTTGTCAACTATTGACAAATTGCGTTTTCAATTTAATACTGCTTGTTTATCAAAACTACCTAGTATTTTGAATACATGATGTCCAACCGTCCTTTCGGACTTAATCATAAAAGTCATTTATGAGAAGTTGTATTTTAGAAATGTCTTTACTCTCTTTGAGAACCATTCTCAAAAGATTCTTTTATAAATCGTTGGAAACATTATAATTCGATTTAGAATTCACAAATATAAGTGCAAGTATAACCATTTATCAAGGTAAAATAATAAGCTTTGAAATACATGCAAACTAGGAATTTCAATTAACTTATTAATGTTATATTCACGCATTTATAAATTTGTCCCAATTAGGCAAGAATAAAACAATTCCAAGATCCCAAAAATTAATAAGTGATTAAGCATGCTTTGGCTTGTCTTAACACTTAAGATTTTAAGGTAAGCAATCTAATTGCTAATAGCTCGAAGCTATTCTTGGTTCAATAAATCGTCGCATCCAATGCTTCCTTGACGATTATCTCCTTTGCCACGACATCTAGGGACTCCTTATTGATATCGTTGAGTTTAATCAAAACTAACGTGTATATGATGCCTTACTTTACCAAGCCCACCAACATACCTTACTTCCCTAGGAAAGTAGTAATGCCTTGCTTTGGCATAGCCCATTACTATTCTCATTAGTTCTGTAAGTGCCATTTCGGAATGACAAATTTTAACTCAATATTATAGGGACTTAGGGTTTCTATGTTAGTTGATTTAAGTGAAATAAATTAATTATTCAACATTCGAAATTCTAAACATGCATGTAATATCGCAATTATATACATAAGAAAATATATATAAAAGATAATTAAAGATGCATTGGCAAACTAGCATGACCCCTAGACTTGAAGCATCCAATCTTCAAAGGCCTTCGTTGCATCTTCTTCGCTTCGTCTTTTAGAAACGCCGTCTTGAGACTTCACCACCAATTATGCAATTACTAGTTACTAGGACTAATCTAAATAGACTAAGTACAAAAATACTTACGGCACGCAGTCCATATTTAAATTTACAAAAATATGAAATGGGACGCAGTCCATATTTACAATCCTAGTCGGGCAATACTAGTTGCCTTTTGTAAAATCTGCAAAAGAACATTTATAATATTCCATTCACCATGCACTTCTAAAATGACTGGCCCATGCATTTTACAAATAATTTAAGAAACGATACAAAACATTGTATCAAAACTCACTATTTTTGAGTCGAAATCTGGGTTCGTAGTCATAAATTAGCAATAATACGATTTTAATCCAATTAAAACCGAGGTCCTAAGCTAATTAGGTTGCTAATCCAAAATTTTAAATCCATTTTAATTAATTTTTAATTGTAAAAATTAAAAGCAAGAGGCTCTTATACCGCTGTTGGGTTTTGCGGTACCTGAAACCGCGCGGAAACAAAACCCGTGAAAGGATTGCATACATAATAATTACAACATAACAACATAGCATGTAATTAAAGAAAGCATAAACTCTTAAAGGGAAGAGAGAGAAAGAAAGAGTATCTCACACTTGACGCGTGCTACGCTGGTACCTCCAATGTCTCACACCCTCGCAAACCGAAACGACCCCTACCTTGTAGCTTAGACAAGGCTAGACAAAATAAAACTAGAGTTTTATGAACTTAAGGCTTTCTCACTCTTTTGGGAGATACCTATTGAGTTCTACTCAACTGAGTGATCCCATTACCCAAGGTGGGTATTGATAGGGGAATGCACCTAAAAGTTTCCATCAACTTTCCATGTGGGAGAGTTGTTGAAATGAGAAAAATAATGAATTAATTTAGTTCTAAATTAAATTAAATAACAATTCAATTAGCAAACAACAAGTGTCACAAGGAGAGAAAGATTAGGTGAGGACCTCAAGGGAAGACCACTCCTCCCTTTCTCGCAAGCATCCCTCAAACAAACCGGGTCCAACCCTATGGCTAGCTGGCGGCAAGCCTTGGGCACCAAGGCGCGCTATACTAGCAGTCTGGTGTTCAGCCAACCCGTATGTGTGTGGCCCAGCCAGCAAACCACGCACGCAATGCGGGCTGTTGTGCTAGGTGTTGTTGCTGCTGCCAGCGAGGCCCAGTACACCTTGCTGGCTGATGGCCTTGCTGGCGCGCCTTCCCCGCATGCTTGCTCGGCATTGCTGGCGAGCCTTGCCCGCATGGCAGCTCGCCCAGCCAATGCATGTGATATATGTTGGGGTTGCGGCTAAGCCTTGCCTTGCGACAAGGAGCTCGGCTAGCCATGCTAGCCCACCTAACCATCGCATGGCTAAGCCATTGCGAGGCTAGGACTTTTACACGCGTTGAATTTTTATTTAACTAATTTTCTCATCTCATCGATTGCATAAATTGACTAGACGTTCGACGCTCGGTTTCGACGCTCTAAGCTCGAATCTGACGTCTCAGTTCGAAAAAACTCTTTCGACTTATTTAATCCTCCTGATTAATTCGTCGCCTTGGTTCGGTTACAAGATTGGGTGTGACCCGAAGGGTTCAGTCAAGAACAAGCTGTAATATATATTGTACATTAAGCGGCCTCCAACTAGACATTTCGATCACTTGACCTCACTGAATAATTAGCTTTCCTTATTAATTCTGAACCCTCTATCGGAATAATACACTTGTTCGAAGGACACCATTCCTTTCACACTCCACATCCCAAGAAGGAGGGGACCAGTCCCTTTATTGACAGGACAGAGTTCCGTCTCCCTAAGACATCAAAAAGAAAGCCTATCCAGCATATAGAGTCAGATGGCAGCAATAAAACGTACACTGATGCTCGACAACTCATCGAGCACGAGAAGAATCAACAATTATTCTACACGGCTTCAACGTCGACTATGCCGGCCAGCTTCAGAAATACCTTGCCGAGGTATTCCTATTCTGAGCATGGTCATCCGTCAGCCAACCCATCCGGTCGAACGAGTCCTCATGTGATAAGTTCGGTGTCGTATGTGCCCTATCAATCATACCACCCGTACACATAACCATTCTAACAACATGCCATCTTTGGGGGTTAGGCGGCATATCAAGTCCAACCCCTTGACTGGCAGCTCCGTCTGCTCAAACTTGGAGAATAACCTTCCGTGTTCTCCAAGGAAATAACCGAGGCGACACAGCCGGCTAAGGTTAAGAATCTCTTGGTTGGTGCCTATGTTGGCACCACCAACCCAAAGGACCACCTAATGGCATATACCGACCTCATGATCTACAAGGGTTGGACGATGCTACATGATGTTGGTGCTTCCCAGCTACACTGAAGGGCATTGCCCAACAGTTGTTCAGCAACTTGCCATCTGGATGCATTAACAATTTCAAGACGCATCGGTACCTATTTGCCTCTAACTTTTCAATGAACATAACGGGAAAAAAGACAACCATTGACTTGGGGGCGGTTTTTTAGGGAGACCGTGAGGGGCTCCGCTGATATTTTAGGCAGTTCAATATGAGAGAATCCAGATTCAAGGGCTGCCTAACAAAGTAGCTTTCACAGACTTCTTCAAGGGTCTGAAGGACGGATCACAATTCAAGTTTGATCTCATCCGGAAGAGGATCTTTACTCTTCATGAAGCTCTAAGGGAGGGAGAGGCATACATATAGGCGTCAAAACTTTGCTCCTCCAGCAAGTAGTTGGACTCAAAAAGGTCCGAGAAACAAAAAGGGAGTCGCAAGAACAGCCGGCTTAGAAAAATGAATAGAGCAAAAAGAGAAAAGAAGTTTGGGCAGTCAAATATTCTAGTTAACCGTCCAAGAATAAAAAGAAAAATGTAACACCGTACGTCTTAAAGTACGAGTTTAACAAAGACTGTTACTCCATCCTCATGGAGATCAAAGACCAGGTGAGATTTAACAAGCCTTCGACAATGAAAGGTCCGGCAAAGTACCGTGACAGGATCAAGTATTGTCATTTCCATGAGGACATAGGACATGACACCAATGACTGCTACAACCTCAAGTGGTTATTGGACAAATTTGCTGAGAAAGGATTGCTTAAATCCTACATTATGAAGTCCAAGGTGACTCTTAAGACAGATCCTAAGCAGCCGTCTAAAAATGCAGTTGTTCGAACACAGATCCGAACATGATTTGTATAATCACAGGCAGTTTCGCTTCAGGCGGCCCAACAACAAGGGGCACCAAGGACCATGACCGAAAAATGGTCAACTCAGTTGAAGAAGAACATACGTCTACCAAGACATTACTTAAGGTTGTCATCACTGAGAAGGACCAAGGCAAGATCCGCCGGCCGCATGATGACCCTGTTGTTATTGAATACAAAGTTTCTAATCAGAGGGTTGGTCAGATTTTAATTGACACCGGCAGTTTGTCTGACATAATTTGTTGGTAGTGTTTTTCAAAGCATAAGTTCAACCCAAGCAGCATGCATCAGGTCTCTCACCCCTTGGTTGGTTTTGGGGGTAGAGTCCTACACCTAGTTAGCCGAATTGATTTACCCATCTTGTTAGGTGAAAAGGGAAAGAGGCGAAATATGGTCTTCCGGTTCTTGGTGTTAGAGCAGCTGACCGCCTATAATCTCATTATAGGCTGTCCAACTCTAAATGTATCCAAGGTTATCATAATCCCCTCCCTCATGCTAATGAAGTTTAAAAGAGATGATAGCAGCGTATGGTCTATGAGAGGAGATCAGAAGGTAGCACGAGAGTGCTAACTCTTAGACGCCAAGCTTACTGCAGTCAGTCAAGAATCAGAGACGATCAACTTGGATAAAGAGAAGGAGTCTAACTCTGTCCCACCAATAGGCGGATGAACATACTGACTAGGGAACGGTCAGATGAACTTCGTCCCCAGCCGGCTGGAGAGCACATTGACATTGTTCTGGATGAGACACGTCTAGAGCGAATTAATAAAGGTGGGGACGGTTGCATTTGCTAAACTGGGGGCAGACTTACAAAATTTGTTGAAGTAATTCAAATATATCTTTGCTTTTGAATTAGAAGAGATGTCATGCATCAGCCTAGATCTTATTGTCTAAAAACTAGCAGTTGACCCGAAGAAAAAGCTTTTCAGGCAAAAGAAGAGGAATCACGACAAGGAGAGAAGTCAGGCGGCAGCTGACGAAGTGAGAAAGCTGCTGGACGCTGGGTTCATTCAGCAATGTCACTTTCCCGACTAGGTGGCCAATGTTGTTCTAGTCAAAAAGCCGAATGGGACTAGGCGCTAGTGTGTTGATTACACAAATATGAACAAGGCGTGTCCGAAGGACATTTATCCGCTTCTAAAGATTGACAGTCTGGTCGACTCTGCAACTAGACATACCATGATGAGTTTTATGGACGCTAATTTAGGCTTTCATCAGATACCCTTATAGATTAAAGATTAAGAGAAGATGACATTTATCACTGATCAGGGATTATTCTGTTATATGGTGATGCCGTTTGGCTTGAAAAATGCGCTTGCTCCATTCCAACACATGATTAATATGGTTTTCATCAACTAGATTTGTTGGAATGTAGTGGCGTGCACTGATGATATGATAGTAAAATCCAAGCTACAGACGAATCACCTTGTTAACCTCCGAGAAACCTTCACTACACTCATGCAGCACAAGGTCATGCTCAATCACAAGAAGTGTGTCTTTGGTGTTGAGTTTGAGAAGTTTCTCGTATTTTCGATTGATCAAAGAGGAATAGAGGAAAACCTAGAGAATGTACAGGCGGTCATTGACATGAAGTCACCCGGCACTGTAAGAGTGGTGCAAAAACTCACCGGTTGTCTGGCAGCATTGGGGAGATTCCTTTATTTCTTCCAAGCTATCAAAAAAGAAAACAATGTTTGAATGGGGAGATGATGCTGAGGCGACTTTTCAAAAATTAAAAGAGCATTTGCACTCCTTGCCAAGGTTTGTAAGTCCTTTGCCAAAGGAGACAATTTAAACGTATTTGGTAATCTCAGATCATGCTCTTAGTGCTGTTCTCCTTGTTGAGAGAGACGACAATCAACTCTTAGTTTACTTCGTTAGCCTCATTCTTCGGAATGCAGAGGTTCAGTACTCGAAGATTGAAAACTTTTCCTAGCGCTATTCAAAGTTGTTAAGAAGTTGAGACCATACTTCCTGGCACATCTAGTTGTAGTCTACACAGACCAAACACTCAAGCGGCCAATGACAACCTTAGAGTCATCCGTCAGAATGATCAAATGGGATATCAAAATCCAAAGTCTTGAAATTACCTTCGAACCAAGGAAGGCGGTGAGAGGTTAAGCGTTTGCTGACTTTGACGTTAAAATGACACGTCCGGTAGAGCCGGAGAACTTGGAACAGGTTTGGAAGGTGTATGTAGAAGGTAGTTCTACTATTAATGGTTGTGGTGAAGGGGATAAATATGAATATGCACTATGGTTCAAGTTTCAAGCTTCGAATATTAAAGCTGAGTATGAAGCGTTGCTAGCCAGTATCTACATGTGTAAGGTGGTAGGGGCAAAGAAAATGGACACTTGTTCTATTTCACATTTGGTTGTTAGCGAATACCATGGTGACTATGAAGCCACCCATCCGCCTATGATCAAATACCTTCTGTCAGTCAAAACTGAGGCTAGGACACTTGATGAATTTCATCTAACTTAAGTGCCTTGGTCAGAGAATAATTAAGCGGATGCATTATCAACATTGGCATCATTTGCCTCCTTTGATACACCTCGATCATTGTTTTGGGAAGTGATGGAAAAATGAAGTATTGAAGAAGATCCCATTAGTGAATTTAAACGAAGCTCGACCTAGATGAACGACATTCGGGCCTACCTGCTAGACGGTACTCTGGCGGATATTTATCTAGAAATGGTCGCCATAAAAAAGAAAGCGACCTGCTTTGAAATTCACAAAGGAGAGCTAATCAAGAAGGGTTTTCAAAAACCACTCTTGAAATGCATTACCCCAAAAAGGGAGCACAAAATTCTGGAAGACTTACATTTGGGCTACTATGCCTCACACATAGATGGAAGAGCCCTATCAAGGAGAGCCACTCGTTAAGGTTATTTTTGGCCAACCATGGAAGCAGATGCCATGGAGATGGTGAAGAAGTGTGACAAGTGTCAATGGTTCATCAACCTCATACATTGTCCGCCAACTAGTCTGACGACAATTCATAGCCCGGTACTATTCGCCAAATGGGGCATGGATATCTTTGGTCTGTATACATCTGTGTCAGGCTAGAGGCGATATATCTTAGTAGCTGTTGAGTACTTCACCAAATGGGTTTAAGTAAAGGCAGTCAAAGGCATAAAGACAAAAGATGTCATCTCTTTCATTTGGAAGAACATCATCACCCAATACGGGGTTCCTATGTTTATAGTCTTTGACAATGGTCCTCGATTTGAGACGCCTACCCTAAAAAATTGGCTGGGAGATCAAGTAATTTCCCACTGTTTTGCATCAGTCGGTCGACCCCAAGCAAAAGGCCAGGTTGAATCTTTCAACAAACATATCTTAGACGGTATAAAGAAGAATTTAGAGAGAGTCGGTGGTCTGTGGGCTAAAGAGTTAATCCATGTACTTTGGTCCATCAGAACAACGACAAAAGAGGCTACTGGCGAAACCCTATTCTTCATGGTATACGCGCTGAGGCCGTCTTACCCATTGAGCTCTATGAGCCCACTCTTCGAGTCATGTTATATGATAAAGAGGCCAACTGGGAAGCCATGGGGCTAGCATTGGACTATCTAAAAGAACTCTGGGGCAATGCCACCTTACGTCATGAAATCTACCGCTAAGAATGACAAGTGCCTACAACAAAAGAGTACAAAATGGCCCTTGATTGTAGGGGACTTTCTATTATGCAACATGGAGCCAATCGGTAGAGCCAATGAACAAGGTAAGTTGATACCCAATTGGGAAGGTCCTTACCGAATTTATGAAGAAGTCAAAGGCGGCACCTACCACCGAGAAAATCCAGAACTTGGAATGTAAATAACTTGAAAAAGTATTACTTCTAAGCCTTGTAAATTATTGTAAATAAAAAGCTTAAGTAATGAGAATTGCTTTTTGTTTCAATTTTTCTTTTACTTTATTGTTAGATACATTCCCCTATGGGAGTACCGTGTGCGCTATGTATATACGGAAAATCTAATTTAACTGTCCAATCTAATAGAGTAGGACAATTTCAGTGACATCCATTCGGGTGACTTCGCTCAAAGAGAGATTCTCCCATTCGGGTGGTACATTACTCTATAAAGTCTCTCTTCAAACGGCCAAGCCGACTTCCCTAATTGGAACAATCAATGGTCATTTGTAATTTTCAATACGATTCAGCTGGTATATGGAACCGTCTGCCCTACGGGATATCAGACGGCCTCCAACCGCATTTATGCCTATTTTACGTTTAATTAACTTATTTTGTTTTCGCAATACTTAAACCAACTAACTTAAACGGCTTTCTCGATGAGAAGGTTACTCACTTCAAATGACCCTAGCAGTATAGACAATTGGGAACATACCGCCTGCCCAAGGCGGCAGAGGCTGCCCAAAGCTGTCTGCACTCGCTAGTTTTTTGACATTACAACAGTAAGTGAAACTTGGTGACATAGTTTGAACCTATGATAAGCCTTCTTATCATGGGTTGAGAGAAGAATTTTAGGGTGTGTTTTGATGCTTTATATGTACTTTTGTTAGCTTTTGTGAGTTTTGGGCTGTGATCTCACTTATGTGCAAAAGGCGGGATTTATGAGTATAAGTGAGTGAGTGAGCTCGGGAACCAATGAAGAGTTATGTAAGAAGGATGGACCTTGGCTCGTGATTTGAGAGTTGTGATGGAGCATGGAAGAGCAAGGAAGAAAGCTTGAGGAAAAGGTGAAGCAAAGCAAGAAGAAGAATCAAGGAAAGAAGGCAAAAACAGCAGGAACCGCTGCCAGCTGGCCAGAGCCGCTGGCAGCGGGTATACCAGAGTGAGGGGCTGCCAGAGCAGCTGGCAGCGGCTCTGGCAGAAATTCGGGCTGTTATGGTTAATTTTCAGCAATTTGGCTTTGTTTTGGCTCGTGTTTTGGATATTATTTTATTATTATTATTGTGTTATGTTATTAAAATATAGAAACATATAAATAGCTTAGTTTTAATTAAGTTTTAAGTTAGAAAAGGAGAATTAAGTTTTGAGAAAAAAAGCTTTCTAGGGTTTTCTTGGAATTTTCAGAATTCTTTGTTTTGGAATTAGAATCCATGGAAGCTTAATCTTCCGGATTCTTGGTTAAAGATTAAAGCTTTTGGCTACGAATTGTGAGATTTCTCTTCTCTTTATTATCTATTGAATGTTTATTATTCCTTTGAATTATTTCATGATTTGCTTTAATCAATTGCTAGGTTAGAATTGTTAGATTCGCTTGCATCTAATTAATCTTTCCAAAGTAGCAACTTTGGGTTATGAATGCATGCTTTTGATTGATAACTTAAAGAGGGAATAATATTATTGAAGAAATTAGACCGCTTGTGTTAATTTATTCAATCCTTGTTGATTTCTCCGTTTATGTTCTTCTTGTGGATGATTTAGAGCGCTTGTCTTAAATTATACATTAGAAAGGGTTAGAAAGGAGCGCTTTGCTATTTCTAACTAGCTTATGAGAATTTAGAATTTAGAATTCTACAACAAGGGGTTCAATAGTGTTTGATTGAAGAAGCTTCTATGATCAATTTGTATGTTCAATTGTGGATTTCGCATAACCAAGACCGTTATTCTCATTGATCGCATACTATTTACGTTCATTGTTCTGATTTAGTTTAATTGTCACCATTGCTTGTCAAAACCCCCTTGTTACTTAGATTACTACGTTCCTAGAGTAATTCCACTTAGGTTTGCAGTTATTAGTCCCTTTTTCCCTGTGGATTCGAACTCGACTCCCCTAACTACGTTTATTTGCAGTTAGCTTAGTTGTGATATTTTTGGTTGCATACGACTGAGGCACACCAAATTTTGGCGCCGTTGCCGGGGACTTAAGGCGTTACTTTTTAATTGTTTATCTTAGTAGAATTTATTTTAGGACTGTTCTTAGCTATCTTTCTTTGTTTGTTCGCTAGGGTATGATAAGTACCCGTTCTGCTAACAAAGAAGTTTTGCAGTTTGATCCAGAAATTGAAAGGAATATTTCCAGGTTGCGAAAAGAGGCAAGAACAACCCCCAGTGAATCAACATACTCCTTCAATATTGAAGAAGAAGAGGAGATGGCTGACAATCGAACTCTAAGGGAACTCACAGCTCCCAACTTGAACCAACAACCGTTGTGCATTGCATACCAGCAGTTGGAGGAAGGTACTAATGTTGAGATCAAATTCGGTCTAATTCATCTATTGCCGGCATTCCATGGCATGAAAGGCGAAGATCCGAATAAACATCTGGCAGAATTTCATGTGGTTTGCACTAGCATGAAACCGATTGGGATGACTGATGAACAAATTCAGTTGAGAGCATTTCCTTTTTCTCTCAAAGATGCAGCAAAGGATTGGTTTTACTATCTTCCCCCAGGTAGCATAACAACTTGGGCAGATTTAAAGAAGTGTTTCCTTGAGAAGTACTACCCAGCCACTATTTCTGCAAGCCTTAAGAAAGCTATCAGCAATGTGGATCAGAAGGAAGATGAATCCTTGTATGAGTATTGGGAGAGATTAAAGAGATTGTGTGCTAGTTGTCCTTACCATGGGTATTCCGATCAAGACCTCATCCTATACTTCTATGGAGGTCTAACTGATGATGACTTGAGGATGGTGAATGCAGCAAGTGGTGGAGGGCTAGTGAATAAGACTCCAAGAGATGCAACTAGGTTGATTGCAGAGCTAGCGGAAAATTCTAGGCAATTCAGTCAGAGAACTCCCACGCGCCGGGTGAATTTAGCAAATTCGAATACAACTGAGTTAGAGAGTCAAGTAGCTGATTTGACTTCTATGATGCGTGAGTTCAGGATGAACTCAAGGAATCCACAGCAACTGAATGCTTGTGGTTTATGCACCTCCATGGGACATCCCACTGATGCATGTCCTCAATTACAAGAGGAGCAGAATGAGCAGGCCAACGCCTTAGGTTTTCAAGGGCAAGGTCCGCAGAGAAGATATGATCCTTTTTCAAATACCTACAACCCAGGATGGAGAGATCATCCAAATTTGAGATATGGGAATTCCCAAGGAAACCAACAACATCAGCATGCTCAAGGTCAACAACAGTTTCAGCAATATAGGGCACCGTTCCTAACACCTCAAGGCCAAAGCTCTAATTCAGGTAATATGTCAACTGAAGAAATGATTAGATCACTAACTTCTAATGTTTCTACCATGCAGCAGAATATGATGCAGTTTCAACAAGAAACCAGATCAAGTATTCAAAACCTGGAGAATCAAGTCATTCAAATCTCAAGTGCAGTAAGCCGAATTGAAGCTAAGGACTCTGGAAAGCTTCCATCCCAAACGGAGCTGAACCCTAAGCAACAAGTTAATGCAATAACATTGAGAAGTGGCAAAAAGTTGCAAGAAACTGTAGTTGCACCTAAGAAGGCTAAAGACTTGATTGGAGTTGAGGAGGAGGAAGTAGAACAAGAAACTAAGGCGAATCCGCCAACCTTTACCTCTTATGAGCCTGTGCCACCTTTCCCAGAAGCCTTGCAAGATACTCGAAGGTATGAGAAAGACAAGGATATTTATGAGACTTTCAGCAAATGTGAGGTAAATATGCCCTTCTTGAATGTGATTAAAAGTGTTCCTCATTTTGCTAAGTTTATGAAGGTACTGTGTACGATCAAGAGAAAGCACAGGTTGGGAGGAAAAGAAAAAGTGAAGGTGAGTGCTCATGTTTCTGCAGTTTTCCAAAAGAAACTCCCAGAAAAATGTGGTGATCCTGGTATGTTTACTATTCCTGTTACAATAGGAGACACCACATTACACCGAGCCATGTTGGACCTAGGTGCATCAATCAATGTCATTCCCTACTCCCTGTTTAAATCTTTAGAACTTGGGCCTTTGCATGAAACTAGGGTAGTAATTCAGTTAGCTGATAGGTCCAATGTATATCCTAAGGGGGTAGTAGAAGATGTACTTGTTAAGGTTGATGGATTGATCTTTCCTGCTGACTTTTATGTCCTTGACATGGAACATGACAAACAAGCAGCCCCCATCCTGTTAGGAAGACCTTTCTTAAAGACTGCTAAGACAAAAATCGATGTGTCTACCGGTTCTTTGACTATGGAGGTTGATGGGAAAGCAATTGTGTATAACATTTATGATACCATAAAGTATCCTGTTGATACTCATTCTTTATATTCTATAAATGTTGTCGATCCAATATTGCATGATGTTTCTAACATTGATCATGGGGATGAGCTCCTCACACCTATTACTAATGTTGTGTCTGGAGATTGTTTGGATTCTTCTATACCTACTAATGTGCAGGTGAAGGTGGCGGAATTGAATGAACAGTCCAAGCTTCCACCTATACCACTAGGGGAAACACCCACCCCGTCATCATTTCCGGGCAAGAAATTATCCCAGGTATACCACAAAGCAAAGAATAAGGTGTGGCATGACAAGATGAGCTCCCGTTGGAAGGGTCCAATTCAAGTTGACAAGGTCTATCCGCATGGAGCGGTAGAAATTCGGAGTTTAGAGACCAACAACATGTTCAAAGTGAATGGAAAAAGGCTCAAACCATACTACGAAGGGTTCAAGGTCGAGAATTTGGAGAACATCGATCTCTACGAGCCATCAATTGATTAACGAAGTTTCATGAGTTGTGTCGAGCCAACGACGTAAAACAAAGGCGCTAATCGGGAGGCAACCCGAAAACTCTTCCCCGTTTTCATTTATTTTAGTTTTTATTGTTTTTGTTTTGATGTACCAAGTGCTTTTGGTGGATTTATGTAGGAGGATGCTTTGGGAGTACGTATTGTGAGCAAAAACAGAGCAAAACAGGTAAAAACAGGCTTTTGGAGGCAGCCCCTGCAGGAGCCGCTGGTAGCGGGCTGGCAGCTGCTCTGTAGCCGCTACCAGCGGCTCTCTAAGCAGCCAAAAAATCCCAAAGTTCTGCCCCAGCCGCTGGCAGCGGGTCTGGTGCCGCTGCCAGTGGGTGTCCTTCAGAAAAAAAAAAGAAAAAAAAAATATTTTTTTTTTTGCAGAAGCCGCTGCCAGCGGGTCTTCCAGCAACATTCACCCTAAATTCCTTCTTAAGCCGCTGGCATCGGGCCCCAAGCCGCTACCAGCGGCATTCCCTGCATACCTGAATTTTTGCCCTTTTAAACCCCTTTTTCTTCAATCCTACAATCCAATTCATTCTAGTCTTTATCCAAAACCCCAATTAATCACTTCCCTCTATCCCTTAGCAAGTATTCTTTATCCAAAACAACCCATTTGCCCCATTTTCAATCCAAAATTCAGAAATTTAAAACCCCTCGTCTAACCTCTTTTCCCTCAATTTCAAGTCCAATTAAACCTTAACATTGTTTCAATTTCTAAATTCTAAACTTGAAATTTGAGGAATTGTGTGAACCTTGGTGTTTGGAGGTTTGGTGGGTTGCTCATTGTATTTTGAAAGAGGAGGTGAGATTTGTGCAATTCGTTCTTGTGCAATGGGAAGACATAACAAGTGAAGGCAACCTCTTCACCTACAAGAGTTGCAAGGGGGTAGACAACAAGGGGATACTTCAAGGGAGGGTGTATCACCCTCTTTTCCCCAAGCAAATGACTTCATGGGCATTCGTCTAACTACGAAAGAAAAGACTACATGGGTTCAACTTCAACAGCCCAAAAGAATGGTGCAATGCACAAAAGTCGTCGATTTGGAGGCATTGCAAGTGGTTGGTTTGGAGGAAGTGATGGAGCACGAGCGCACCTACTTATGTGAGGTATAGATGAATTCCTTTCCACTTTGACTAAGGGATTTCAAGAATTTCTTTCAATTTTAACAATAAGAACTATGTCATGCCTTATGCGGTAATTAGAAATGCGTTTGGTTGGAATAATCTTCCCATGGGCAACACTTGGGGTCCCCATAGTTCATTTTTCTTCTCGAGAGTTTTTGAAATCCTTGATAATGCCGAATCTTCCAACTTCGGGAATCCTTCCCATTAAGGTGGTACTTATTTCTTCCCTTTCCCTTACTTTTGTTTTTATTGTTGTTGTTCTTGCATTGAGGACAATGTCTCATTCAAGTAGGGGGGGGGGGGGGGGAAGCAATTCTTGCATATTTTTTGAAATTTGTATAGTTATCCTAATTTAATGGTTTTGTATAGCAATTTCAATTATGTTTCAATGAAAAAAAGAAAAAAAAACAAAGAAGAAAAATTGAAAAAAAAAGAGAAAAGAAAAAGAAAAAGAAGCCCTCTAAGTCGAAAACCTGAAAAGGCGGCTTAGGCAAAAATGGGGTCCCGGTTAGGTTGAAAACCCGAAAGGGCGACCTAAGCAAAAAAGTGGCTAATGAGCGGCTGAGGTAGTGAGATTTGGAAAAAAATGAGAGGCTAGGATGAAAACCCGAAAGGGCTCCTAGGCAAAATGAGAGAAAAAAGAGAGAAATGTTTGGTGTGCCTCAGTCGTATGCAACCAAAAATATCACAACTAAGCTAACTGCAAATAAACGTAGTTAGGGGAGTCGAGTTCGAATCCACAGGGAAAAAGGGACTAATAACTGCAAACCTAAGTGGAATTACTCTAGGAACGTAGTAATCTAAGTAACAAGGGGGTTTTGACAAGCACTGGTGACAATTAAACTAAATCAGAACAATGAACGTAAATAGTATGCGATCAATGAGAATAACGGTCTTGGTTATGCGAAATCCACAATTGAACATACAAATTGATCATAGAAGCCTCTTCAATCAAACACTATTTAACACCTTGTCGTAGAATTCTAAATTCTAAATTCTCATAAGCTAGTTAGAAATAGCAAAGCACTCCTTTCTAACCCTTTCTAATGTATAGTTTAAGACAAGCGCTCTAAATCATCCACAAGAAGAACATAAACGGAGAAATCAACAAGGATTGAATAAATTAACACAAGAGGTCTAATTTCTTCAATAATATTATTCCCTCTTTAAGTTATCAATCAAAATCATGCATTCATAACCCAAAGTTGCTACTTTGGAAAGATTAATTAGATGCAAGCGAATCTAACAATTCTAACCTAGCAATTGATTAAAGCAAATCATGAAATAATTCAAAGGAATAATAAACATTAAATAGATAATAAAGAGAAGAGAAATCTCACAATTCGTAGCCAAAAGCTTCAATCTTTAACCAAGAATCCGGAAGATTAAGCTTCCATGGATTCTAATTCAAAAACAAAGATTTCTGAAATTTGCCAAGAACCCTAGAAAACTTTTACTTCTCTCTAACTTAATTCTCACTAATTAATCTCCTCTTTAACTCTTCATAAAAATAGACTATATATATGTTTCCATACTTAAATAATATAAAACAATAATAAAAATAATAAATAAATACAAAACACGAGCCAAGACAAAGAAAACTGCTGAAAAATAACCAAAACAGGCCCCGAAATCTGTAAGACCCGCTGCCAGCTGCTCGGGACCCGCTGGCAGCGGCTAAAGCAGCAAAACACTTCGTCCTCTCTGGCTGACCCGCTGCCAGCGGCTCTGGCCAGCTGCCAGCGGCCCTGGCAGCGGTTCTGCTGTCTTCTGCTGTCTTCTTTGCTCTTTCTTATAGCTTTGCTTCACCTTTACTCAAGCTTTCTCCCTTGCTCTTCCAAGCTCAATCACGCTTCTCAAATCACGAGCTAAGGTCCATACTCTATAATCCTCCTCATTAGTTCCCGAACTCACTCACTAACACCTATAAATCCCGGCTTTTGCACACAAGTGAGATCACTGCCCGAAACTCACAAAAGCTATTAAAAACTCATGCACAACATCAAAACACACCCTAAAGCTCTTCTCTCAACCCTTGATAAGACGGCTTATCAAATTCCCCCATACTTGAACCTTTACTCGCCCTCGAGTAAACTTAGAGAATAGAACACATCTCCCCATTAAGGTTCAAAACAGAAGATGGCGGAACCGAACAAGCTCTACGCATTCAAACTCAAGAAGACATCCTAGCAACCACCAACTAACCGCCTTCTCACTTCACAAACTCCCTTTTTCATTTTTTTTTATTCAACTCATCCCCCAAAACCAACCTAGAACAACAAGCACATAGCCAAGAGCATAGATATTCTCAACTATCCTACCACATGAAACTTTTGATAAAATTGGGCAAACAAGACTCAACTAAACCAAAAGTCCACAAAAGAAAACACTTCCACACTCAAAAGTCAAGAAAAATAACTCTAGCTTTCTAAGCATGATCAACACTTCTCCCGAACTTCAACTATCTCCCGAAAACATCAAGATGAGACCTACCCGACACCTCCATATTTCTCCTCCCCTTATGACACCGACTCCGGCAAATGGATGCGCAAATTCACGAATTTTTCTCTCTCTTCTCTCATTTTTCCTAGGAGCCCTTTCGGGTTTTCATCCTAGCCTCTCATCTTTTTCCAAATCTCACTTTCTCACCCACTCATTAGCCACTTTTTTGCTTAGGTCGCCCTTTCGGGTTTTCAACCTAACCGGGCCCCCATTTTTGCCTAAGCCGCCTTTTCAGGTTTTCGGCTTAGCGGGTTTCTTTTTCTTTTTCTTTCTTTTTTTTCAATTTTTTTCTTTTTTCTTTTTCTTTTTGCATTTTTTTTTCATTGAACCACAATTAAGATAGTTATACAAAACATGAAATCAAGATAACTATACAAAATTTCAAAAAATATGCAATGAAAAGCTTCCCCCCCCCTACTTAAATGAGGCATTGTCCTCGATGTAAGAACAACTACAATGAAACCAAAACTAAGAGAAAAGGAAGAAAATCGTTACCATCTCAATGAGAGGGACCTTTAGAGCCAGAAGAGCCGGCATCACCCCGAGAAGCACGCCTCTCGGAACGACGCAAAGCACGGGATGCCAGGTGATCCATGAACGCCTCAGTTGGGGGCTCATACTGTGGATATTGAGCGGTATAAAACCGACTCATGCTTCTCTGATATGCAAGCAGCTCTTGCATCCCATCGCACACCTCCTCTAGTCTATCATCTACATCAGCCCTCCAGTGAGGCCAATCATCATGCCGCACTTCAGCAGCATCCTCACCCCCTTCTTCATCCACATACTCCCCGCCCATGTGAACATCGGGATTTTCCTCCCCCATGTTCTCAACTATCACTTCGGCATCTCCCAAATAGGGGGCAACATCCGGGTCGGGCGCAAGGAAAAAGTCTGCGGCAGTAGGGCCAAAAGGTAATGCTCGTCCCTCAGGACGAGGAATTCTTAAATAGTTCAAACCCTGTGGTCCGTATCGCCAGAAATAACTACCGACGACGGGGGAACGCGATAACAAACCAATCTTGACCAGAGTCATGATGTTATAAGTTAGGTACGTCGAATCTACTGGCACAAGATCTGCGGGGGGTGGAACATTTAAATAACAAGCGAGCAGGGAGACCATACCACCCATGCTAATGTGGCCACTTGAATTTGACCGCACTTTCACACAGCTATCTACAAAAATATCGACCCAATTGGGGGTGCCGACACCCTCAGGGGTCATCGCCCACAAATAAGATAATGTAGCCTTGGGAACCTTAGTAGCTTCTCCTTGACATAGTATGGTGGACGAAATAAACCTATGAACGAGTCTAAGGCATGGGTGAGTGATCTTGAAGCTATGATCACCATGAGGGTCAACTTCACAACCAGTTATAGCCCTCCAAAATGTTCGGGACGAGTACGTGGTATAATCACCCCAATGGTTCACCAATGGGGGTGCATCCCAACCAAATGCCATTCGCATATCATCATAAGACATAACATAATTCCTATTATTCAAATTAAAGGATATTTGATCACGTCCTTTAGTAAGAGTTGAAAGGAATTCATAGGTATACCTGACATAGGTGGGGGCGCATTTGGTCATGAAATTCTCCAGACCCACTTTCCGTAGCAAGAGCCGCACTACTTCCTCCATGCCTAGCTCTTGCAAAGCTTCTAAGTCAAAAAACTTGGTGCATTGCACCGTTCGTCGTGGTTGTTGAAGCTTAGTCCATATCCCCTTCTCCTTGGAATTCAACCGCACACCCATGAATCCATCCCCTCGAGGCAATGGAGGTGCCTCACCTTGACTAGAAGAAGCACCTTGCTTCTTGCCCCTTGGGGGTCTTGATGGAGAGGATGCCTTAGACCTCTTGTTATCCCCACCCATGACTCTAATTGTATGCTTGTACCTTTACCTTCACTTTCAATTACGAGAAATTCAACTTGCACAACTGCACAACCAACTCAATGTCAAACTTGAAATCAAGAGAAAATGGAAAATCTAGGTTGTAATTGTGATGGGAATTGAGGAGTGGATGAAAGGCAAGGACTTGGGAAAGGGAGATTGGTGCAATTGGAGTAAGGGGATGAAAGAATAGAGAGAAGGAGGAGAAAAGGAGTAACGGTTTGTGGGAATTGGGGTTTACGAAAGGAGTAATGAAGGTAGGAGTTGGAAAGGGGGAAAAAAAAATCGGGGAGGCTGGTGGAGCCGCTGGTAGCGGCTTGAGGCCCGCTGGCAGCGGCTGATACTGATTTCTTTTTTTTTTTTTTTTTTTTTGAGGGGGGGGTGCCGTTGGTAGCGGCTCTGCAGCAGCTACCAGCGGCTGGGACAGAGCCTGGGGTTTTTGGGCTGCCTGAAGACCCGCTGGTAGCGGCTGCAGAGCAGCTGCCAGCGGCTTCAGCAGGGAATGTCCCCTTTGGCTCTGTTTCAGCTTGTTTTTGCTGTGTTTCGGGCATAAAAGATGCTCCCGAGGCCTCTACCTACATAGAAACAACAAAAACACTCTTCGCATCACAAGAAAAATTAAAAAAAAATAAACTACGAAAAGAAATGGGGAAGAGTTTTCGATCGGGTTGCCTCCCGATTAGCGCCTTTGTTTTACGTCGTTGGCTCGACGCGGCTCATCCCACTTCGCTACTCCATTGATGGCTCGTAGAGATCGATGTTCTCCAAATTCTTGACCTTGAACCCTTCGTAGTATGGTTTGAGCCTTTTTCCATTCACTTTGAACATGTTGTTGGTCTCTAAACTCCGAATTTCTACCGCTCCATGCGGATAGACCTTGTCAACTTGAATTGGACCCTTCCAACGGGAGCTCATCTTGTCATGCCACACCTTATTCTTTGCTTTGTGGTATACCTGGGATAATTTCTTGCCCGGAAATGATGACGGGGTGGGTGTTGCCCCTAGTGGTATAGGTGGAAGCTTGGACTGTTCATTCAATTCCGCCACCTTCACCTGCACATTAGTAGGTATAGAAGAATCCAAACAATCACCAGACACAACATTAGTAATAGGTGTGAGGAGCTCATCCCCATGATCAATGTTAGAAACATCATGCAATATTGGATCGACAACATTTATAGAATATAAAGAATGAGTATCAACAGGATACTTTATGGTATCATAAATGTTATACACAATTGCTTTCCCATCAACCTCCATAGTCAAAGATACGGTAGACACATCGATTTTTGTCTTAGCAGTCTTTAAGAAAGGTCTTCCTAACAGGATGGGGGCTGCTTGTTTGTCATGTTCCATGTCAAGGACGTAAAAGTCAGCAAGAAAGATCAATCCATCAACCTCAACAAGTACATCTTCTACTACCCCCTTAGGATATACATTGGACCTATCAGCTAACTGAATTACTACCCTAGTTTCATGCAAAGGCCCAAGTTCTAAAGATTTAAACAGGGAGTAGGGAATGACATTGATTGATGCACCTAGGTCCAACATGGCTCGGTGTAATGTGGTGTCTCCTATTGTAACAGGAATAGTAAACATACCAGGATCACCACATTTTTCTGGGAGTTTCTTTTGGAAAACTGCAGAAACATGAGCACTCACCTTCACTTTTTCTTTTCCTCCCAACCTGTGCTTTCTCTTGATCGTACACAGTTCCTTCATAAACTTAGCAAAACGAGGAACACTTTTAATCACATTCAAGAGGGGCATATTTACCTCACATTTGCTGAAAGTCTCAAAAATATCCTTGTCTTTCTCATACCTTCGAGTATCTTGCAAGGCTTCTGGGAAAGGTGGCACAGGCTCATAAGAGGTAAAGGTTGGCGGATTCGCCTTAGTTTCTTGTTCTACTTCCTCCTCCTCAACTCCAATCAAGTCTTTAGCCTTCTTAGGTGCAACTACAGTTTCTTGCAACTTTTTTCCACTTCTCAATGTTATTGCATTAACTTGTTGCTTAGGGTTCAGCTCCGTTTGGGATGGAAGCTTTCTAGAGTCCTTAGCTTCAAGTCGGCTTACTGCACTTGAGATTTGACTGACTTGATTCTCCAGGTTTTGAATACTTGATCTGGTTTCTTGTTGAAACTGCATCATATTCTGCTGCATGGTAGAAACATTAGAAGTTAGTGATCTAATCATTTCTTCAGTTGACATATTACCTGAATTAGAGCTTTGGCCTTGAGGTGTTAGGAACGGTGCCCTATATTGCTGAAACTGTTGTTGACCTTGAGCATGCTGATGTTGTTGGTTTCCTTGGGAATTCCCATATCTCAAATTTGGATGATCTCTCCATCTTGGGTTGTAGGTATTTGAAAAGGGATCATATCTTCTCTGCGGACCTTGCCCTTGAAAACCTAAGGCATTGGCCTGCTCATTCTGCTCCTCTTGTAATTGAGGACATGCATCAGTGGGATGTCCCATGGAGGTGCATAAACCACAAGCATTCAGTTACTGTGGATTCCTTGAGTTCACCATGAACTCACGCATCATAGAAGTCAAATCAGCTACTTGACTCTCTAACTCAGTTGTATTCGAATTTGCTAAATTCACCCGGCGCGTGGGAGTTCTCTGACTGAATTGCCTAGAATTTTCTGCTAGCTCTGCAATCAACCTAGTTGCATCTCTTGGAGTCTTATTCACTAGCCCTCCACCACTTGATGCATTCACCATCCTCAAGTCATCATCAGTTAGACCTCCATAGAAGTATAGGATGAGGTCTTGATCGGAATACCCATGGTAAGGACAACTAGCACACAATCTCTTAAATCTCTCCCAATACTCATACAAGGATTCATCTTCCTTCTGATCCACATTGCTGATAGCTTTCTTAAGGCTTGCAGAAATAGTGGCTGGGTAGTAATTCTCAAGGAAACACTTCTTTAAATCTGCCCAAGTTGTTATGCTACCTGGGGGAAGATAGTAAAACCAATCCTTTGCTGCATCTTTGAGAGAAAAAGGAAATGCTCTCAACTGAATTTGTTCATCAGTCATCCCAATCGGTTTCATGCTAGTGCAAACCACATGAAATTCTGCCAGATGTTTATTCGGATCTTCGCCTTTCATGCCATGGAATGCCGGCAATAGATGAATTAGACCGGATTTGATCTCAACATTAGTACCTTCCTCCAACTGCTGGTATGCAATGCACAACGGTTGTTGGTTCAAGTTGGGAGCTGTGAGTTCTCTTAGAGTTCGATTGTCAGCCATCTCCTCTTCTTCTTGAATATTGAAGGAGTACGTTGATTCACTGGGGGTTGTTCTTGCCTCTTTTCGCAACCTGGAAATATTCCTTTCAATTTCTGGATCAAACTGCAAAACTTCTTTGTTAGCAGAACAGGTACTTATCATACCCTAGAGAACAAACAAAGAAAGATAGCTAAGAATAGTCCTAAAATAAATTCTACTAAGATAAACAATTAAAAAGTAACGCCTTAGTTCCCCGGCAACGGCGCCAAAATTTGGTGTGCCTCAGTCGTATGCAACCAAAAATATCACAACTAAGCTAACTGCAAATAAACGTAGTTAGGGGAGTCGAGTTCGAATCCACAGGGAAAAAGGGACTAATAACTGCAAACCTAAGTGGAATTACTCTAGGAACGTAGTAATCTAAGTAACAAGGGGGTTTTGACAAGCAATGGTGACAATTAAACTAAATCAGAACAATGAACGTAAATAGTATGCGATCAATGAGAATAACGGTCTTGGTTATGCGAAATCCACAATTGAACATACAAATTGATCATAGAAGCCTCTTCAATCAAACACTATTTAACACCTTGTCGTAGAATTCTAAATTCTAAATTCTCATAAGCTAGTTAGAAATAGCAAAGCACTCCTTTCTAACCCTTTCTAATGTATAGTTTAAGACAAGCGCTCTAAATCATCCACAAGAAGAACATAAATGGAGAAATCAACAAGGATTGAATAAATTAACACAAGAGGTCTAATTTCTTCAATAATATTATTCCCTCTTTAAGTTATCAATCAAAAGCATGCATTCATAACCCAAAGTTGCTACTTTGGAAAGATTAATTAGATGCAAGCGAATCTAACAATTCTAACCTAGCAATTGATTAAAGCAAATCATGAAATAATTCAAAGGAATAATAAACATTCAATAGATAATAAAGAGAAGAGAAATCTCACAATTCGTAGCCAAAAGCTTCAATCTTTAACCAAGAATCCAGAAGATTAAGCTTCCATGGATTCTAATTCAAAAACAAAGATTTCTGAAATTTGCCAAGAACCCTAGAAAACTTTTACTTCTCTCTAACTTAATTCTCACTAATTAATCTCCTCTTTAACTCTTCATAAAAATAGACTATATATATGTTTCCATACTTAAATAATATAAAACAATAATAAAAATAATAATTAAATACAAAACACGAGCCAAGACAAAGCAAACTGCTGAAAAATAACCAAAACAGGCCCCGAAATCTGGAAGACCCGCTGCCAGCTGCTCGGGACCCGCTGGCAGCGGCTAAAGCAGCAAAACACTTCGTCCTCTCTGGCTGACCCGCTGCCAGCGGCTCTGGCCAGCTGCCAGCGGCCCTGGCAGCGGTTCTGCTGTCTTCTGCTATCTTCTTTGCTCTTTCTTCTAGCTTTGCTTCACCTTTACTCAAGCTTTCTCCCTTGCTCTTCCAAGCTCCATCACGCTTCTCAAATCACGAGCTAAGGTCCATACTCTATAATCCTCCTCATTAGTTCCCGAACTCACTCACTAACACCTATAAATCCCGGCTTTTGCACACAAGTGAGATCACTGCCTGAAACTCACAAAAGCTATTAAAAACTCATGCACAACATCAAAACACACCCTAAAACTCTTCTCTCAACCCTTGATAAGACGGCTTATCAATGTTCATGAATTTGATTTTTCAAGGAAATTTCGCATCTATTTGCCGGAGTCAGTGTCATAAGGGGAGGAGATATAAGGAGGTGTCGGGTAGGTTTCATCTTGGTGATTTTGGGAGATAGTTGAGATTTTAGGGGAATTTGTTGATCATCTTAGGAATTTGAGAGCATGAGTTGCTTGTTTTCACTCTTGAATGTGGAAGTGTTTTTATGAGATTTTTGGTTAAGTTGAGTTTTTGTTCGCCCAATTTTATCAAAAATTTCATTTCTTTAGGCGGTTGAGAATATTCATACTCATGGCTATGCGTTTATCGTTCCAAGTTGATTTTGGGGATGAATTGATAAATAAGAAAAAAGGGAGATTCAAAGTGTGAAGTATGGGGGAGTGTGATTGTGATTGGTTGATAAGTACTAGGATGTTTTGTTGAGTTTGAGTGCGTAGAGCTAGTTTGATTCCACCATCATCTGTTTTGAACCTTAGTGAGGAGGATGTGTTTTATTCTCTAAGTTTACTCGAGGGCGAGTAAAGGTTCAAGCATGGGGGAATTTGATAAGCCTTCTTATCATGGGTTGAGAGAAGCATTTTAGGGTGTGTTTTGATGCTTTATATGTACTTTTGTTAGCTTTTGTGAGTTTTGGGCTGTGATCTCACTTATGTGCAAAAGGCGGGATTTATGAGTATAAGTGAGTGAGTGAGCTCGGGAACCAATGAAGAGTTATGTAAGAAGGATGGACCTTGGCTCGTGATTTGAGAGTTGTGATGGAGCATGGAAGAGCAAGGAAGAAAGCTTGAGGAAAAGGTGAAGCAAAGCAAGAAGAAGAAGCAAGGAAAGAAGGCAAAAACAGCAGGAACCGCTGCCAGCTGGCCAGAGCCGCTGGCAGCGGGTATACCAGAGTGAGGGGCTGCCAGAGCAGCTGCCAGCGGGTCCAGAGCAGCTGCCAGCGGCTCTGGCAGAAATTCGGGCTGTTTTGGTTAATTTTCAGCAATTTGGCTTTGTTTTGGCTCGTGTTTTGGATATTATTTTATTATTATTATTGTGTTATGTTATTAAAGTATAGAAACATATAAATAGATTAGTTTTAATTAAGTTTTAAGTTAGAAAAGGAGAATTAAGTTTTGAGAAAAAAAAGCTTTCTAGGGTTTTCTTGGAATTTTCAGAATTCTTTGTTTTGGAATTAGAATCCATGGAAGCTAAATCTTCCGGATTCTTGGTTAAAGATTGAAGCTTTTGGCTACGAATTGTGAGATTTCTCTTCTCTTTATTATCTATTGAATGTTTATTATTCCTTTGAATTATTTCATGATTTGCTTTAATCAATTGCTAGGTTAGAATTGTTAGATTCGCTTGCATCTAATTAATCTTTCCAAAGTAGCAACTTTGGGTTATGAATGCATGCTTTTGATTGATAACTTAAAGAGGGAATAATATTATTGAAGAAATTAGACCGCTTGTGTTAATTTATTCAATCCTTGTTGATTTCTCCGTTTATGTTCTTCTTGTGGATGATTTAGAGCGCTTGTCTTAAATTATACATTAGAAAGGGTTAGAAAGGAGCGCTTTGCTATTTCTAACTAGCTTATGAGAATTTAGAATTTAGAATTCTACAACAAGGTGTTCAATAGTGTTTGATTGAAGAAGCTTCTATGATCAATTTGTATGTTCAATTGTGGATTTCGCATAACCAAGACCGTTATTCTCATTGATCGCATACTATTTACGTTCATTGTTCTGATTTAGTTTAATTGTCACCATTGCTTGTCAAAATCCCCTTGTTACTTAGATTACTACGTTCCTAGAGTAATTCCACTTAGGTTTGCAGTGATTAGTCCCTTTTTCCCTTTGGATTCGAACTCGACTCCCCTAACTACGTTTATTTGCAGTTAGCTTAGTTGTGATATTTTTGGTTGCATACGACTGAGGCACACCAACCTACTACACAAACGTCAGCCTTATAAGGCCGGATGCGACCAATGGTCGTCTGTACGCCGAAAATTTTACAGTTTGCTCAATGGACGACTATCCACTTGGTTTGGGGAAATAACCATAGTGATTGATTGACTTTGAAATTAATCATACTCTTTCAAGTATCAAAAAATTCTAAGTCAATCAACCCACTTTTTATACCAACTGAATAGTCGTCCAGGGGTAAGAACATTCGGTATACTAGGGCCGTATGTATGGATTGTGGCAAAAATACTTAGTCAAATTCATGCATAGCAAATATTCAAAATTGAAAAACTGGAAATATTAAAGCAAACCGACTACACAATTGGCATATTCACTTAAATTAAAACCGACACTACGGTTGGTAAGAAAGTTTAAATTGTTAAACCAACATCACTGCTGGCAAAAGTTGTCAAATCCGACCCCACAGTCGGTAAAGATACATAAATACTCGGCACGAAGGCTAAAAAGAAAGTACTTTGCCATCTAGCCGAAAGAAACACACATCAAGCTTAATCTTGCTGAGGAGTGAGCTGCTTATCTTCGACAACCGGCTCTACAACCTCATGGGTCGACTGTTCTTGATCATACTCTTGCTTGTGCCCCTCCTCATTCCAAGCCATCTGCTCATCCACAGCAGCCTCCAACTGTTAGGCATCAAGCTCATCCGTGGCTGCCTCATATTGATACTCCCAAACGCCGTAGTCGTCATCTAGATATAAAGCTTTCCTGGCCATTTTCATGCAAGTAACACAGTCGGCCTCGTTCTCAACAATCAACTTTGCCTTTTCCTCTATAGCCTTGTCTTTAAACTCTGCCTACAGCCGGATTTCCTTTTTAGATAACTCACCCTTTAGAGCCTCGTTTCGAGTGTAGAGGTTGTTTTTCCCTTTATCAGCGTTCTCCAAGGCTTTGAGGTTGTACTTAGCCACCTTTTTGTTGGCCACATCAAGCTTTGCCTTGACTTGCAGATTGCCTTCTGCCTGTGTATACAGGAAATCACGAGTCAGTAAGTCATTTTTCATGACCTAAAATTGAGCAAAATCAACAGAAGAAGCGACTCGCTTTTTGGCGCTCTTTACCTTTTTTTGCTTGTCGGCAAACGACTTCTTGAGCCTGGCTACCCGCAACATAGCCTGCATCCGGTAAAAACAATTTATTAACGACAATCGACATACAGGTTGGAAAAAGTTTGATGATGTGTGGAATTTATGCCACCATTTTAACCCTTTTCACTACCGATTTCCCCCGAATTTGTCACTTTCTTATGCCTCTTTTCACCCCTTTTATCTTGATTTTAGTCACTTTAGCTCCCTCTCGTATTTTTCCTCCCCTTTTGTCTTTTCTTTTAGTTTTTACCTACTTTTTGTGTGTTTTGACAGCTCCCAGCGCTCATGTGCGAATCACGAATTAATAGCTCGAGTGGAGATGCCAAAGGAGCTTGCCAGGGGAGTGGAGATGCCAAAATGGAAAGGGCGCGCTGTTCTGATAGGCCGCGGGCGCGGGCTTGTAAGCCCAGGTGCGGACAGGAAAACCCTGAAGCCAGCAGAAGAAAGTGGAGACGGCGAGCCGCGGGCGCGGAGCATAGGGGCCGCAGGCGCGACATTCTGGGTTTGACGAGACTATTTACCTAGCTTGGAGAGGGCGCGACTGCGTGTTCGGAAAGCCCTCTCCCTTTCCCTTTTTCTTCCTTTTGGTAGAAGACTATAAATAGTCTCTTGCTTGAGTTTCTAAGGCATTCACGATTCCATTGGCCCAAAAATCATTTGTAGAGAGAGAAGTTCCTGATTTCTAGAGAGAGAACACACTAATGTTCAAGAATCAATCTTTGTAATCAAATATTCAAGCTTTCTTCTAGATTGTTGCCACTACTTTGATGATTTGGTAATCTTTCATCTTTATAATATCAATCTTTACTTTTGTTTCTCTAGTTTTTGATCTTCTTTGTTTTATTGTTCTTACTTGAGTTTATTTCCATAAATATTCAAGCTTTATTAGTTTCTTTGATTTCCTTTCAAGTTAGAATCATGTTAGGTTGTGTTGGTATTGAATACATGCTTATGTTAGTTGTTATGGCTACTCCTTTCCTTCTAGCTTAGGTTTTTAGCTAGGGAAGGGGGTGAAAATCATGTGTATTTGACTATCTATTGATAATTGATTGGGATTTATTCTTGAGTTGATTATTTGAGCTATAATATGTTTGGAGTTAGTGTGTGCACCTCTAATCCCAAAAGTCTAGCCCTTGATTGAATGTATGAGAATGATTTAATCTAGGTGTGAATGATTTCATCGACTTGCTTGAGTGGTTGCATGAGAATGAACTATCTTAGGTAGAGTTTATACTCCTGGAATCGGTTTCCTATTGGTTTTCATTAGTACTCCTTGTTCATGATTGAATCCCCCTCTCCCTAGTGCTTTTGTCATTGTTATCTCTCTAATCTTGTCCATTTATTTGCATTTAAGAGTGCTTAATCTAATTCCCTTGTTTCTAGTTTATTCTAGGCTCAATGGTATTTGGTTTGTCCATAGAATTCTTCAAACCCAAATCTAAATACCCTTTTTTTGTTACTAGAAATTTCTCCTCGATTTCGTATTAATTGTGCTAAACCCCCGTTTCCTTGGTAATCGACCCTGCCTTACCACTATCCAAAGCAAAATTGATAGAGTTAGGATAGGAGTTATAAATTGTAATTTTGATCTAGGATAGTAAACTAACGACATATTGTCCACCGACCAAAATTTTGGCGCTGTTGCCGGGGAGACGATTAGTTTTGCACATTTATTTGCGTGATTTGTGGATTTTGTTGCTTTTTGTTTAGTTCTTTTTCCACTTGCTAGTCATTGCTAATTGTTTTTTTAGCTTTGGTGAATGCAAAGAAGATCTCAAGGACCACCTACTCACAACCTTGATCACGAAATCGACCGAACCTTGAGACAAGTCCGTAGACTCTATCAAGAAGAGGGACGAGGTTTTGGTGCAATCTTTGATAGTGAGAGTGATTTTTGTTCCTCAAATTCCAAAAGTGACGAAATGGCTAGACAACAAGCGGATGTTTTATTTCGTGAGTTTGGTAATCCGGAGGATTATGAGCTCACCGGTGGGATATTGTTACCCGTCACTGAAACTAACTTCACCATCCATCCTCAATACACTCGAATGGTTCAAGCGGAGCAATTCTCGGGTTCGCCAAGTGAAGACCCCATTGAGAACCTTGATAGGTTCCTCGAACTTTGTGCCATGATACAAACCAACCAAGTTTCTCAAGAATACATTCGGATGCACCTATTTCGGCAATCTCTTGCGGGGAGAGCAAAGAAATGGCTCAAGCAAGTCAAGCCTAATTCTCTCACAACATGGAGGGAAATTGTCCAAGCATTCTTGAAAAGGTTCATCTCCAAAGACAAAACCGCCGAGATGAGGAGGAAGATAGCATCTTTTGAACAAGAGGCGGAGGAAAGCCTTAGTAAAGCTTGGGAGAGGTTTAAAGAGTTGGTGCAAGCATGTCCTCACCATGAGTACAATCAAAGCTTACTCATGAGGTTCTTCTATGATGGTTTAGAACCGATGTCTCGAGCTAATTTTGATGCGGGGGCGGGTGGAAAATTGATCAAAGTCCCTCAAAATCAAGTTAAAGAAACAATTGAAGAGGTAGTTAAAAACTACTCTTGGGGAGGAAGAAGGAGGAATGCGCCAAAGAAAGGTGGGAAGTATGAGTTGGAGAAGGTCGATCAATTGCAACATCAAATTGAGATGTTGACAAAAGGGCTTGCCAAGTTGAATACAAGTGTTGCTAGTGGTTCAAGCTCCTCCCAAGTCAACTCTTTCTCTTGTCAAAATTGTGGTGGCACCAACCACGATACATCCTATTGTGGCGGGTTAAGCCCGGAGCATGTAGCGGCATACAACACAAGGCAAGAAGGGAATAGGGGAAATGGTGGAGGAGTATCTTGGAGACAACCGCCACCCGGATTTGCAACCTAACCTCAACAATGGAACCAACAAGCTCAACAACCATACAACTCCAACACCCAATATCAAAACCCACCTCCATTCCAAACCCAAAATCAAAAAGGAAACTACCCAAGAAACAACCAACACAATAATCAACACCAATACCAAAATCAAACCCAAGCAACTCAAAGAAGTCAAGAGCAAGCATCTCAACCCGATTCTACTCAAACTCAAATTCTTCAACAACTTCAAGCCATGAATCAACAAATGCAAGAAGTCAAGGCTCATAACAAGATGATTGATTCACAACTAGCACAATTGGCCGAGAGGGTTCCTTTCAACTCATCTTCTACTTTGCCCAGACAATCCCAAACCAACCCTTCCAATATTGTGAAACCCGACTCTTGCAAGTCAATCACATTGAGATTGGGTACATCTTATGAGGGTCCCAAGGAAGAGGATGGCAAGGAAAAGAAGGAAGGAGAAGAGAAGATGAGTGAAGATAAAAAAGTTGAAGAATAGAAGGTTGATGAGAAAGAGAAGAGTATGGAGAAAAAGAAGACTAAGGATGTGGTGACATTCTCAACTTCTAGTGAGGCTAGAAACCTTGATGGACCGGTTCCTTTTCCTGGTCGGCTTGCGGAGTGAAAATCGAACGATAAATTTGCAAAGTTTCTAAGTGTGATGAAAAACTTACACATTAACCTCCCTTTCATTGAGGTTGTCACACAAATGCCCTCATACTCCAAGTTCTTGAAAGACATTCTCACCAACAAAAGGAAGCTCAATGATGAGCTTATCACTCTTCCCCATCAAGTGAGCGCACTTGTTCAACACAAAATGCCCAAGAAGCAAAAGGATCCGGGAAGCTTCACCTTGCCGGTCAAGATTGGGAACATGGAAGCTAGGGGTGCCCTAGCTGACCTCGGAGCAAGTGTTAGTTTGATCCCTCTATCCATTGCTCGAAAGCTTAACATTGAGATGATCCCCACAAGGAAAACCATTCAATTGGCCGATCGTTCGGTGAAGCTACCTTGTGGTGAGCTTGAAGATGTCCCTATTCAAGTTGGGCATATCTTTGTGCCATGTGACTTTGTACTGATGGATATGGAAGAAGATGTGGATACACCTTTGATTTTGGGCCGTGAAGCTCTTAAAACCTTGGGGGTGGTAATCAATTGCAAGAACAATACCATTACATGTGAGGTAGCCGATGAAAAAATTGTCTTTGAATTCTCTAAGCTACTCAAGACCCCCATGGTTGAGAAGTGCTATAGGGTTGATGTTGTTAATGAAGAGCTAGATCGTTTGGGAAGGGTTATCATGAGTCCCAAGATCCAATGGTTGAAGCTCTCACATGTGAGGAAGATTACTTCTCCAGAGAAGCAAAGGAATTTGCTATGGCCATTGAAGAAGCCAAAGAGGAGGAAGAGAGTGATACTAAGCATGATGAGCTAGAACATGAGGAGGAAAATTGGAGGAGATTTCTAAGCCTCCTCCCAAGGTAGAACTCAAACCCCTTCCCCCTTCTTTGAAATATGCTTATCTTGTAAATGAAGGGAAATACCCCATTATTGTCAATGCTTCCCTTAATGGTCTCGATTTGGAAAAATTGATTGTTGTTTTGAGAAAATATAGAAATGTGATAGGGTATAGAATTGATGACATCAAGGGTATTAGCCCTTCTTTATGCATGCATCGTATTCACCTTGAGGATGATCAATCCACCTCCATTGAGCCTCAAAGGAGGTTGAACCCCAACCTCCAAGAGGTTGTCAAGAAAGAAATTTTGAAATTGCGTGAGGCGGGTATAATCTATGCTATCTCCGATAGCAAGTGGGTTAGCCCGGTTCACGTGGTTCCCAAAAAGGGTGGAATGACCATTGTCAAGGGAGAAGGAGGAGAGGAAATCTCCACCCGGACGGTGACCGGGTGGAGGATGTGCATTGATTATAGGAAGTTGAACAAGAACACTAAGAAAGATCATTTTCCTCTCCCTTTCATGGATCAAATGTTGGAAAGACTCTCCCATCATGCTTTCTTTTGCTTTTTGGATGGATATTCAGGCTTTTTCCAAATTCCTATCCATCCAAATGATCAAGAGAAAACTACTTTTACGTGTCCATATGGGACATTTGCATACCGAAGAATGGCATTCGGGTTATGCAATGCTCCCTCAACTTTCCAACGATGCATGACTTCCATTTTTTCTGAAATGCTTGAGAATGAAATTGAAGTTTTTATGGATGATTTTAGTGTTGGTGGATCGTCTTTTGACACATGTCTTTTTAACCTTGAAAAAGTTTTGAAAAGGTGTCAAGAGACGAGTTTAGTGTGTAATTGGGAAAAATGCCACTTTATGGTCGACGAAGGTATTGTCCTAGGCCATAAAGTATCAAAAAAGGGCATTGAAGTAGACTCGGCTAAGGTTTTGGTGATTGCTAAGTTGCCTCCTCCTACCTCCGTCACGGGAGTGAGAGCTTTTCTTGGGCATGCCGGTTTTTACCGGAGGTTTATCAAAAAAATTTCATCTATCGCCAAACCCTTAACCGAGTTACTCAAAAAGGATGTTGTGTTCAATTTTGATGAGGCTTACCTTGAGGCATTCCAAAAGCTCAAGGAAGCCCTCATCTCCTCTCCTGGGTTGCAAGCTCCGGATTAGAGCTTGCCTTTTGAGCTAATGTGAGATGCAAGTGATTTTGCAGTAGGTGCCGTACTTGGGCAAAAGAAAGAAGGAAGATCTTGTGTCATCTACTACGCAAGTAGAACGCTCGACGAAGCTCAAAAGAATTATACCACAACGGAGAAGGAAATGCTAGCGGTTGTCTTTGCCATGGATAAGTTCCGGTCTTACCTCATATGCTCAAAGGTGATAGTCTACATGGATCACATAGCGGTCCGCTACCTTATGACCAAAAAGGAAGCAAAACCGCGTCTTATTCGTTGGGTTCTTTCTCTCCAAGACTTTGACATGGAGATGAGGGACAAAAAGGGAGCGGAAAATTATGTAGCGGATCATCTATCGAGACTTCCTTTTGAGACTAAAGAATACGTGCCTATCAATGAAGAAGTGGGTTTTGAGGCTCTTATGGCCATTGCATAAACATCAAGCCCTTGGTATGCGGACATTGCCAATTACCTAGCATGTGGTGTCGTTCCCCCGGAATTCTCTTCTCAACAAAAGAAAAAGTATTTCAAGGAAGTGAGGAGGTATTTTTGGAATGACCCTTATTTATTCAAGCAATGTGGAGATGGGATTTTTAGAAAATGTGTTCCGGATCATGAGATCGAAGGGGTGCTTGAGCATTGTCACTCATTGCCATGTGGTGGGCATGAAGGAGTAGAAAAGATTGTGGCCAAAATTTCTCAATCTCTTCTTTGGTGGCCAACAATGCACAAGGATGCCCACAAATTCATAGCTAGATGTGATAAGTGCCAAAGGAGTGGGGGCATAACCAAGCGTGATGAAATGCCTCAACAAAATATTTTGGAGGTTGAACCCTTTGATGTATGGGGGGTCGACTTTATGGGGCCTTTTGTTTCCTCTTGTGGCAATCTCTATATATTGGTGGCGGTGGACTATGTGACCAAGTGGATCGAAGCTATACCCTCGCCCACCAATGACCACAAGGTTGTGCTCAAGCTTCTAAAAAAGATCATCTTCCCAAGATTCGGGGTTCCAAGAGTTCTTATTAGTGATGGTGGTTCTCACTTTGCCAAGAAACAACTTGAAGCTCTCCTCAAACGATATGGGGTTCATCATAAAATCGGCGTACCATAACACCCCCAAACTCAAGGACAAGTGGAGGTATCAAATAGGGAGATCAAGAACCTTCTTCAGAGGATGGTAAACAAGTCTAGAAAAGATTGGTCTCTCAAGCTTGATGATACGCTTTGGGCTCTAAGGACGGGTTACAAGACCTCGATTGGTACTACTCCTTACCGATAGGTCTATGGAAAAGATTGTCATTTGCTGGTTGAGTTAGAGTACAAAGCTTGGTGGGCGATCAAAGAGCTCAATATGGATATGACCTTGGCGGGCGAGAAGAGGCTACTTAAGCTCAATGAACTTGAGGAGCTCCGCTATGATGCCTATGAGAACTCAAGACTCTACAAGGAGAAGACCAAGAGGTGGCATGACCAACATATAAGGAACAAGAGCTTTAAGGTTGGGGACAAGGTGTTGTTATTCAATTCTAGGCTCCGTTTGTTCCCCGGAAAGCTTAAGTCAAAATGGTCGGGGCCTTTCACAATTTCGAAAACAACTCCTTATGGGTCTTTTGAGTTAGAAGCAAATGGGAACAAGTTCATGGTTAACGGCCACCGTTTGAAGCTCTACCATTGCAATGATCAAGTTGGCATGATTGAGTGCATGAGGCTCGATCCGCCGGATCCTAAGTCACTTTCTTGAAGATGATGTGAATGGTCAAGCTAATGACCTTATAAAGAAGCGCTTCTCGGGAGGCAACCCGAGTTCTCAACCCTTTTGATTTTGTGTTTTTTGCCTTTGCTTATTTTTGAATGATTTTTCTGCAATCTCTTATTGTGTGTGTTTGTTCTTTCATTAGGTACCTTGATCTTTGGGTGTTTGATCTATTAAGTTGAGTTTGGAGAGGAGAAGGAGTTTGGAAGAAGAGAAGGTGGAGATGCCTAGGAGAAACCCTGAAAGGGCGCGCACAGGCCACCCGCGGGCGCGGCAGTCCCCTCTCCTGTTTTCATGATTAAGTGGAGATGCCTGGGAAATAGTGGAGCGGGCGCGCAAAGAAGGCCCCGCGGGCGCGGCCCATAGGCTTTCAATTTTTCTTGAGGAAATGGAAATGGCTCAGAGATGCCGAGAGAGGGCGCGAACAGAAAAACCTGCGGGCGCGTCGTACACCATCGCGGGCGCGGACAGGCACCTCCGCGGGCGCGCAGTTCCACCTCGCGGGCGCGGCATCCTGCAGTTCAGAAAACCAGAAACCTGAAACCCCAAAGCCGCGGGCGCGGCCTACGAACCCGCGGGCGCGGACAAAGCATGTCGAGGGCGCGGCCTACGAACCCGCAGGCGCGGACAGAGCATGTCGCGGGCGCGAATCCTTTGGTTTAATCCCAGCCATAAGCCCGAAAATCAAATACCAATCCCATATCAGTTTTTCCCCCTTTCTCTCTCTACTCCTTACTCCATTCCAAACCCTAACCCATTCTACCTCAATTTCTTTCCCCAAATAATCAAACTCCATCAAAATTCAACAATTTCCCTCATTTTCCTTCACTTTTTCTCAACAAAATCTGATTTTTCACCCCCAAAAACCCCAAATTTTCGGTACTTTCTCTTGTGTGGGATTTGCTTCCACCATTAAGGAGTTCTTGGAGGTGGGATTCATTGCTTCTTCAAAGGCTAGTAAGAGCACTTGATTGAACTCATTGTTGGTATAAATTTCTCCCTTACTCTATATTTCCTTTGAATTTGAAGTATATTGTTGTTTGAGAAAATTTCATGTTGGAATTGTTGATGTTTAGACTCCTATTTTGTATTCATCTATTATCTTGATCATCATTGATTTTAGAGTTGTTGTTTGTTATAGTTGTCTCTTGGTATAGATTTCTTTGTTGTAGGTTGTTCTTGGTGTCTCTTGGAAGTGTTCTTTGTGGTGATTGCTTGGTTTTGGAAGTTTGTTGTGGGTGTTTATAGTTGTGATTTGTTGGGAGTATTTCTTGGTGATTGAAATTTGAGTAAATAATCATGGTGTTTGGTTCTAAGAAGAGAAAAAGTGGGAAGGAACTTCAAGGTTCATCCTCTTCCAACCCCCAACAAAATGAACCAACACCCCAAACCGCTCCACCACCTCTACCACCCCTCAAATTCCACAACAAAAACCACAAACCCATCTACGACAACCTCCTAAACAGGAAGTTGAGACCAACCAAGCATTACCACCACACCACCACCACCAAGCTTGGCATCGATGAGGATTGTTGGTTCTTGTTCAACAACCTCGGGCTTGGTTCCTTTGTGTCAAGCGCATATCGAACCTACAAAGAGCCTACCCTAGAGTTTCTTGCTTCCTTTGAAACCTATGCCGCAGGAGATAATGATCTCTCCATCTCCTTCCAACTCTTTAACAAAAAAGAAACCTTCACCCTCCGCCAATTTAACCAACTACTGGATTTCAACCCCGATGCCGATATGTTCTTCCCCGAGCATGCGGGCCTCCATGCGTATGAGCCCCTTCACTGGTGGAAGGTCATTTCGAGAATGGACGCCTTCAACTCCAAGTACTCTTTAGCCAGCCAGATCATGCACCCAGCCATCAGACTTCTGCATCGAATTCTCGGGTACACGGTCTTTAATAAACAAGACTTGGGGAAGATTATAACCGAGCAAATCCGGATATTATGGCTAGCTACGCATCCGGAAATTGGGCACAGAATGAACTTCGGGTTTCTATTCACCAAAGGCATTGAGGGTGTCCTGTCGGGTACAAGGAAGGGTGAAATTCATTTTGGAGGGATGGTCACTCGGATAGCCGAGAAGATGGGGCATTTGGCTAAGCTTGAATCTTGCACCCCGTGGGGAAAAGTGATGGGAGTGATATTTGGCTTGACCTCGACCAGCTAAAAACCAGGAAATTCATCACAGATACCGAGGATCGAGGAAAGACTTGGAGCTTACTTGTCTCCCACGAGCACCACTGTTTCCTGCCCAAGCTGGAATTCACTTCCTTCACGAGGGAAGGAGTCAATTACCCATGGTGGTTAAAGAAGGACTCAGGCGTCCTTCCTAGTGCGAGGATGGTCACGGGGGAAGGGTCCGGCCAAAGAAATGAGGGCATAGAGGATGAGTTCCACCAACACCAACAACAACAACAACAAGGATCAAGGCAACAACAACAACATCATCAACTCGACTACCAACAACAAATGGAGGCAATGCGAGCCCAAATGGAAAGCATGCAACTCGGCATGCAAGGTATGTTTGCTTCCCACAACCACCTCTCTTACCAAACCAACGCTTTATATGATTTGAGTGTGCGTAGAGGGGATGTCACCCCCCCGGTCAACTACCCATATGTGCCGGCCCAACAAGGGCCCGTGCCATCTTGGGGGGGGGGGTGACAACCAACCTACGTACCTATATTGGCAAGGAACCTCGGACCCTGCTGTGCCAAGGCGTGATTTCCCTGATGAGTCCGGTCATTATGATTATCGGGTTTCGGGTGGGAGTGATTACAGGGGTGATCCTAACTACCCCTATGTCGATCCCTCTCACCCCGACCCCCTTGTCCAATCCGAGCAATATGACCAGTTATCCGCGTCCCAGCTTGACCTCTTCAAAGGTCATTATGGGTGGCCACCTGGCTACTCCGGAGGTTGGAACCCCTATGGCCCCCCCTCAGGTTTCTCTTATGGTGGTGGGAGCGTGGATAATGACGGTGCCGGCTCTAGTGGCCATTAGTTTCCCCCTTGTTCTTTTTGTTCCCTCCCTTTGTCTTCCCTCCCCTTTATTACATGTCCTCATGCCGCATCGAGGACGATGCTTTACTCTAGTGTGGGGGGGGGGGGTGTTTGAGTCAAAGGAGAGTGTTAGGGAATGCTTGAGGTGAGTGTGGGGGAAGGCACCTAGGACTCAAGGGACTATTTAGGGGTTTTGGGTGTAGGTGTCGTTGGTAGCGTTGTTATTGTCTGGTGTCTATGATGTCCGTTTCTATGATGATGATGATATGATGACAATGTTTTGATGATGATGATTCTATAATGATGGTATGTTTGGGTAGTAGGTCATACCCAAAGAATTAAGTTCATGGATTTTCTCTCTCTCTAGTACTAACTTTCTTTTCTTTGTAGTGCTTGCTTTGTTTTTCTCTCTTTTGTAGCTTGGAAGAAATTGAAAGCGACATGTGGAGGCACGGTAAATTGCTTGGTTGCTTTATTCTTTCTTCAAGAGACATTGGTGAGATCTTTCCTTTACTTTTCTTTTTTTTTTTCTCGTGTCGTGCCTAGTTTAGGATTTAGCTTAGGAAAGAGTTGAATGGTTCGAGGATGTTTGCATGCGGTTCCAAGGAACCTGGGATCATTGTTATTGAGATCGAACGATCACTTGTATGTCGATTGGGATTTATTCGAATCTTTAAGCCTCTCATATGAACCTTCTTGATTCTCTCTTTCTTTTGTTCTACTTCCTTTTGTGTGATAAGCATAATTATGGCATGATGATATTGATGTGTTTTGGAACTTGCTTGCTAAATTTGGACTCTATCTCCGTGATGATGCATCCTAGAATGTTTGTCCTTTTTCTTAACTTTGTGATGAGATGCACATTTCGAGATTGTTGTTGATTGAATTAGACGAGCCTTAGTTAAGGTAGCAAGGGTAAGAACTTGTGAGGGCGTTTGAACCCCTAGTTCACGAGTTGTGGTAAGATGGAGTTGCTCCCTGTAGTGGATTTGAAGCCCTCTAGTTGGCATTTGCTTACTTTTCTCGTCCCTTGTGAGGTTCACTTTGTTCATGCCTTCATCAACTTGTTGAGCGGCGCGTTAGGATCCTCGACTATGCATGTTTGAATCCTTGTGTTGACTATTAGCTCCCAAGATCGTGACCTTGGACTTTTGAGGGAGGAAAAGGGCACCACTTCTCATTTTTGTTTATATTCTCTTTTATTTAGTTACAAACTTGATTTTTCTCTTTGCATTAACCCTCTTGCCAACCAATTTGAGCCTAATTTTTTCCCATTCTTTTTATAGGAAAAGGTGAAAGAGCTAACGACCTTTTGGTAATCATACATACGGATGTATTTGGACCAACGAGTTCAAAAGCTAGAAGTGGGTTTAACTACTTCATCACTTTTACTGACGATTTAAGTAGATATGGTTATATCTACTTAATGAACCAAAAGTCAAAATCCTTTGAAAAGTTCAAAGAATTTCAAAAAGAAATTCAAAATCAGCTTGGGAAAATAATTAATGCACTATGATCAAATCGCGGTGGTGAATATTTGACTTAAGATTTTACGATCATCTGAGGGATTGTGGAATTCTTTCACAATTAACTCTTCTTGCAACACCACAATTAAACGGTGCGTTAGAACGGAGAAATCGAACTTTGCTTAACATGGTTCGATCCATGATGAGCTTTACTGATCTTCACATATGGTTTTGAAGGAATGCATTAGAAATAGCCCGGACAAACCAAACTGAAGCCCATGAAAAGCAGTTAAAAATACGCTATATGAATTATGGACTAGAAAACTTCCAAAGTTGTCTTTCCTCAAGAATTGGGGTTGTGAAGCCTATGTAAAACTTTTATAAGGCGACAAACTAGGCCCTAAATCAGATAAATGTTTCTTCGTGGGCTATCCATCTTCCAAATTTCTTTCTACAAAGCCAAGTGAGAGTAAAGTGGTTCTCGAAGAAATTTGAGACGAACATTAAATGGATGTGGATAACACCACGTTCGAGACGAGGGCACATGAGTCAACTCAATTGATAAATCATGCGTTTAAGCAAGCTAATTCAACTCGCGAAACTCCTATCGTCCCACTTGAATCTAATTCTTGCGAAAATCAAAATATTTCTACTATTGCTCCTACCCCTCGTAGGTCACTCTAAATCAGAAACGAACAGGTTTTTGATGTTCTGTTAATTGAGGATTCCGAAATTTTCCTTTTGGAATGCGCGGAACCCACTACCTACAAGCAAGCTTTGGCAAGCCCCGACTCTGAAAAATGGCTTGAGGTCATGAAATCAGAAATGGACTCGATGTCTGAAAATGATGTGTGCGCCCTAGTACACAAGCCTAATGGGGTCAAACCATTGGTTGTAATTGGGTCTACAAGATCAAAACAAACAAAGATGGAAATTCCTACATCATAAAGCGAGACAAGTTTAAAAAGGGTTTAGACAAATTCATGGTATTAACTATGATGAAATCTTTTCCCTGGTAGCAATGCTTATTAAGTCTATTCGAATTCTTCTAGTGATTGCTACATTTTTCGATTACGAAATTTGGCAGATGGATGTCAAAACTGCCTTCTTGAATGGGTTCTTGACTGAGGATGTGTATATGGCACAACTTGAGGGTTTTGAGGATCCAGAAAATCCTAGAAAGGTTTGCAAGCTTTAGAAATCCATTTATGGATTGAAGCAAGCATCACGGAGTTAGAACATTAGCTTCGACGAGGCAATAGTTTGGTTTTCTAAAAGCAAAGAAGAACCTTATGTATACAAGAAGTCTAGTGGGAGTAGCCTGGTTTTCTCAGTTTTTTATGTAGATGACATACTACTCATAGGGAACTACATACCAATGCTTGAGTCAGTCAAGGAATGGGTTAACGAGTTGTTTCTCTATGAAGGACTTGGGAGATTCCGAGAACATATTGGGAATTATTATCTATCGAGATAGGTATTGAAGGATGATTGGACTTATATTGATAAGATCCTTATTAGGTTCAAAATGTAAGACTCTAAGAGAGGATTCCTTCCCATGCCTCATGGTATTACTCTTAATAAAACTCAATGGCCTCAAAAGCCATAAGAGTTGCAACGTATTGCTAATGTTCCTTATGCCTTTACAATAGGGTCCATTATGTATGTCATGATATGTACAAGGCTAGATGTTTCATATGCCTTGCTCATGTGTAGCAGATTTCAAGCAAATCCAGGGGAAGCACACTGGAAAGCTGCTAAGAACACCCTCAAGTACTTGAGAAGGACAAAGGGAGTTTTCCTAGTGTATGGTGGCGAAAGTGAAATGGTTTCCAAGGGCTATACGAATGCAAACTTCCAAACAGATAGAGATGGCCTTCGATCTCAATTAGGGTACATTTTCTGTCTGAATGGAGGAGTAGTGAGCTGGAAGAGTTAAAAGCAAAGTGTTGTTGCAGACTCTAAGGTAGAATTTGAGTATTTGGTTGCGGTGGAAGCAGCAAAGGAAGCAGTTTGGATTAAGAAATTCCTCACTGAGATAGACATTGTACCTATTGCTGAAGAAAGAATTAAGTTGTTTTGTGACAATAATGGTGTCATTTCTCAATCAAAGGAGCCAAGGTCACATAACAAATCCAAACATGCTGAGAGATAGTATCATCTCATTCGATAGATCGTTGGTAGGCAGGATGTCAAGATCTACAAAGTTCATACAAATGAGAATATCGCTGATCTGCTTACTAAACCTCTTCCACAGCCCAAGCATGAGAGTCACACTAGGGCTTATGGATTGAAGTAAGTTATGTAATTTAAGTTGTATTATTTTTGGGAAAACTTATAACATATGTAATACATTAACTTGTAGAATAATGTTTAATCAGAAATTTTCATTTCTCTTATTTAATTGAGGTTTGATATTAAATAAAATTTCCAAAATAATTATAAATAAATAAGATCATCAAATACGTAATTTGGTTAATGAAACCCAATCGGTGAACAAAATTGATAAATTATTTAAGTTTCTAGTTCGAAATCATTAAATTGGACATAAATGATTTCAATTAATGGACTAGCATGTAAGATTGATTGATAACGCAGTTTCATGTGCTATAGGGACATAGAGATGTTAAGATAATGACAAGAGTGGAATCTGGGGTCGTGAGACTAGCTTACCAATGTCAACAAAATTTATAAAACCAAACTCAAACCTAGTACTAGGGCCAGTTCTGGTCGATCCACGGAGAATGGGTAGTATATTACTAAAGTCTTAAAGCTAAGATACTTCGAAGCGAGGGGAGTAAAATTGTGGTTGAACTAAGCTAACAAACAACAAGAATTAAAAAATTTATCAAATACTAAAACGCTAGGGATTAGGTTCCGCATACAATCATGATAAAATTGCTAATTTGGGGGAAATCAAGTCAAAAGAGCATTACAAGGACTAATGCATGGCAAATGCAATCAAAGAGTTCAAAAGGCTATCATCAAATTGTCAAACTAGGTCTCCAATATGAATGACAAACTAGTAGAATCACTATTCAAACCGATTGATAATTGGAAATCCAAAATCAAGTGGTCATGTTATTAGGATCAACAATGTAATGTAGGATGTAAATCTAAGTTAGCTACTCCTATCAATCCAAACACATGCACAAATCCATTAATCAATTTAATCACAACAATCAATCATTCAAAAGCCCCAAATCAACAATAAACTATCAATCATGCATGCTTCCCCTACACCCTAACTAAGCAAGCAACTCACTAAGAATATTGAATTGAAGGGAGAAAACTAAGCTAATCATTATTAACATCATCATAATTGCAATTGAAATCAAAATTAAATCAATTAAAGTAATCAAAATCAAACAATCAAAATAAACTTGAAATTGCATCAATCAACAAAATGAAAATGCAAAGGAATTGAAATAAGAAGTGCAAGAATCTCATAAACTTGATGATCAAAATGAAATTGTGCTTGAATTGAATTGAAATGAAGATCAAAGTTGAATCCTATAAATTATCTCTCTAGGTTCTTTCTTTAATTAGCCTAATCTCTGTCTAAAAATCTAGTAATAAAAAATTGCTACTAAAATTTCTTAATGAAGTATAAAGAAGAGAAGTTATTTATAGTATAACTAACTAGAAGGAAATAAGTTAAATATCGCGAAATAAACCCAGTCAAGCGCGCCCTCGCAACCACCAGTGTGCCCGCTATACTCTAGGTACGGAATAGAAACCTCAGGTGGCGCGCCCGCGAGGAAGACATGCGCCCGCGTTGCTATCCTACGCGCCCGTGCAGCTATCGTGTGCACTCTCGCAGCCTGGAGCAGGGTACTTCCTTCGGTGCGTGCATGATGTGAATGGTGCGCCCCTATGATCGTCACGAAGCATGCATGGCAGTTTTGAAATGAGGTTTATTGCGGGTTCAACACCGGAAGTTTATGAGAGCGCAAGCACCAAGTCTTGGAGTAAGCCATCACTTGTTTTTGAGTTATACATAAGCTTCCAACTTGCACCAAAAGTCTCTTCCAACCTTGAAAATCATCATGACGGGTCTTAAGCTTCACATTACTCCCACAAACAAAGAAAGAAGAACAAATAAAAGATCAAGAAAACACGAGAAAATCTATAAAAATGAATGAAAACACAAAATAAACAAGAATGAAGGAACTAAGGAACAAATGAACAAAACTAAGCAAATAATGGGAATAAACCTATTAAAAGAAAGCAAAAGCAACCTAAAATATTACCATATGAGTGCCGTAAATGACACTCAAATGGCACTCATTAGTCAATCACATGGATATGCATGAATGATGCATGATCGAACTATTGACCTACTTTTAAGTTTAAGTATAGAACTTTCGGATATATTAGTGGATTCCTTTGACATGAGTGGAACACTGTTTTCATTCAATGATTGTTTTAACTATGGGATATCATAACGTCATACTGTAAAAGGGGACTATAAAGGGTGTTTCCTGGTTACTTCTAAAGTTGAGTGGGAGCTTTGGTTGCCACAAGATTGGATTCAGTCTACCTAATTAATTAGGAAATGTGTCATATATGGCCTCTTGAAGAGGGAGAATTGAGAAAATACATGGTCGTGCTCAAATGGATTACATAGTAATCATTTGTTTTGCAATACTAACTCAAATTGCAAGAAATTATTTGTAGATTAATATGATCTCTACATGAGATGCAATCATATTATCGAATCGACACATATTAAATTAAGGAATTTTTATATTTCACACTTGTCACATATAAGTTGGAGATTGAAGGTTTTATGTCTTTGTCAAGTGCAATTACTAGATATATAATGGATCAAATTATGGAGATAATTAAGTTTGTTCTTTTAAGTCGTTGTTTTATCATAGCTAGAGGTACATATGACCATTGGACTAGTAAAATATCCCAAAGCCCTATTGAACGGATCCTATAAGGTTGCACAGAGGACCTAGATTGAGCATAACAGGAAGAGGCCCATGATGGGCATCATCCCTCTAGGTGGCCAACCATGTTGGAAGGTTTGGAGGGTTTCGGGCTTTCTAACCTACTCTAATTATAATATGATTATAAATAGAACAGGTGTCTAGGGTTTTCATAACATAGTTTTACTGTTAACCAAACCCGAGTTAGCAAACACAAAACCTAGCCCTCTCAAACTCTCTCTCTCTCCCACATCACTCTCTATTCTACATGCGCCGATGTGTGTTCGGTGGTGGTGGTGGTGTTCGTTTTGGTGGCCGGTTGTCCATAAATATGGTGATCGATCGTGGTGTATTCCTCCTTCATCCGACCAATATAGCATTGGTGGACACCTCATTCGAATCCCGTGGATTAAGTAGAGGAGCCACGTATGGGGCTGTATTTTCTTCCTAATTATCAATTAATTGAAACATTGAAATCACGCTTCAAAGGCATAATTATTTGTTTCTTGTGTGTTATGTATGTGATCCTATTTTTGGTGCGTATGAATAAAATTCATGAAATTCCACTTAGAGTACCTAAATCCCTACACTAAAGCAGTTAGAACATTCATCAACTTCTCATTGAGTTGGTTATGTCTTTCCACTAAAGGTTTAAGCCTTGTTAATGCTTCAGTTGCTACACTTTTTGATAAACCCACGTTAGTAGTGTTCACAGTTTCATTAATATCTAGAATAATCCTATCTACTTGTCTGGTAACCACTTGTTGTGTACTGGAGTCAAAGTTCCTTAACTCGAATATCACCGCTCTAGTGGTTTCTTATACCATTACATAATAGTTTCTATCAAACTACTCTCTACTATTCTCATTTAAACCTTCCATTAGACCCTTTATAATGTCAACGTACTTCGTATACATTGAATTGAGTAGGTTTTCGATGGAAAATGGCCTTCTACTATATCTAAGCTAATTAATCTTGCCTTTGAGTATGAGGCTCAAATTGTTCAGAGGAGTGTGCCATGTGTTCTCTTGGTAGTTGATTTTATAGATCTTTTAGATCCACTAAAACAGTTGATGAGTTTTTAGGTTGTTTTTATTTTCTTTTTATAGCATTCTTTCTAAATAAATGCTTGGTCTTGTTCTTTTTCTCTTTAGTTTCTTTATTCTTTCTTATTTTGTTCTTTTGTCCACTCTCGTGGATTTGCTAGTGTTTCTCCTTCTTTTGTTCTCTTTTCGTGGTCGTAGGTATTGTATGAGGTTTGAGTCTTGATATTGGTGACTTACTAAGTTGGAAGATGCCTTTGAAACAAGCTTATAGCATTAGGAAAGCTCAAGCAGTAAGAAAGTGGCATACTCTAAGTTCTAGCTCTTGCGTTCTCAAGCCGCGCTCTCATGAGATCATGGTGTTGAACCCACCGTCAAATCCATTTAAATCTGCCATGCTTAGTGACTATCATGAAGACATTGCGTGCGCACACGAGGAATTATTTCTAAGCGCATGAAGCTACGAGGAACTCGAAGAAACCCGGTGCGCGAGCGCGTCTCCCTGGTTTTCGGATTTTTTCGATTTCAATTTCCTGCCTCTTATAAATACCTGTTATAATTGATAATTGTAAGAAGTTTTTGAGGGGACATTAATTTTCTCATATTCTTAACTTAGTTGAGAGTTTCTCTTTCTAGTTTTCGGGTTAGTTTTAGGAGTAGATTTAGAGAGAGAAAGTGAGAGATTTCAATGGTGATTTGAGAGATTGATAATGTAAGGGTTATTGAAGATCTTCTCAATTACCAATGAGCATTTCTAACTCTATCTCATCTTATTGCTTTGTTTAATTTCATGTTTGTTTGATTTGGTTTTGATGATGAATCTTGATTAGTGTAGTAGTTCCTCATATTTTGTTGATTCTTGAATTCATTACTTGCTTGTTGATTAGATGATGATTCTTGAGTAGTTGTTTTGCTAGGGTTTGGGTGAAACTTGTATGATTGATTGATTGTGATTAATTTGGGAATTATGTTGATTAATTGTTGAGATTAAAGTGATTAATGTAAGTTTCCATGTGTGTAGTTTGATTATGCCTTTAGAATTATGCTAGAATGCATTGTGATTCTAATGACATGACCACTTGATTTAGGATTTGAAATTATTGATTGGTTTTGATTGTGATTCTCCTAGTTTATCATTCATAGAGAAAACCTAGCTTGATGATTAGGTGATAGCTCTTTGATTCCATTTGATAGCTCTTACCATTAGTCTTCACAACCATTGATTAGCTTCATCTTCCAAAGTTGTTGCAATTGTCATGATTACTTGTTGATCCCCATTCCCTAGTGTTTTCATTTGTTTGCTTCTTTTATTTGGTAGATGATTAGTATTGGTTACTCTATTCTTAACCCTTGACATCGATCTAGCTTAGGCGCACATTGGAAGCTCTTAAGCATAACCGTTCCTAGTGGTTCGACCCTTGACTTACCTCTATACTTGTACATAGGCTTGTTAAGTGATTATAAATTTTGTTTGGCTCTAAGGAGGATTAGTCAACGACCTAGTTTTCCCTACCTAAAAATGGCGTCGTTGCCGGGCAACGGTGTCTATGTTTGAGTGTTTTTGATTGCTTGAGTCTAGGTCTTTGTATATAATTTTCTTTTATTTGATTTTTTTTTTGTTTTGTGAAAGAAAAAAAAATGACATGTCTCTCATTTCCTCAATATGACAATGAACCTTTTTGTGAATATTTCAATAGACTTGAGGGATTTATTGATTATAATTGTTGTAATTTTTTGGAAGCTTGTGAGATCTTTTATTTAGGTTTTAATGAGCAAACTAGGGATGTAGTTGAAGGCATGTATAGTGGTGAATTTAGAGCATTGTCAATTGATGATGCTTGGGATTATTATGTTTGGTTTGCTTGGGATGTCTATAATAGGGGTAATCATGATTCTAATATTGATGTGCAATGTCTTGATTCTTCTAACATTAGCATGAATTCCCATGATTTGTCTCATGATCCCATTAGTGAACGTAGAACGAATGCTTTCAAATCTATTTATCCTATTTTTCATAATGATGAGGCACATGCTCAAGTTGATGCTCATGGTATGTTTCAATGTTTTTCATTATTTACCATGCCTTCTTGTGATGTGCTTTGTTCCCTCAATGACGAATCTCATATGCTTGATTGCGCCCCCACTCCCGAATGTGATGAATATGCTCATGATCCTAATGTTGATTCTTCCAATCTTGATTGTACTTCTTCTTTTCTTTTTGAACCTCAACCTTCTACACCTTTTGAGTCTCTTATAAATATTTTTGAATCTCAAATTAGGCATATTGAGCTTAATAATGATCTTGGTCCTAATAAGGAGTTGATTCTTCATTCTATGAGAAATCAAGTAGAGATGATGAAAAAGAGTGAGGAGCGTATTGAGGAAGCAAGAAGGAGAAATAGAGAGCTAGAAAGCCAATTGTCATCTTTGATGCTTGTGTGTGAAAATTCCAAATCCAATGTGTGTGTTGAGGATGATGATGATGTTTTTCAGCAACTAAGAGTTTGTGAGGAACCTATTAGTGAGCATAGGAGTGAAGGAAAGGGAGTTGAGAGTGATGATGATAATGATAATTTTGTGAATCTAAACTCCCCTTCTTTTGTTGATTGTGATGAGTCTCATGTGCATGATTGTGATTCTTCTATCCATAAGTATTTGGAATCGTTTGAGGTTATGTCCAAAATGTTGTTTGAGGTTCAAATGAAAAATCATAGCCTTTTAAATGAGTTCATTGAGAATGCTTCATGGGAGAGAGTTGAGTTTGAAATAAATTTGCATCCATTCATGCATGGTTTTGAGTCTTTGGGCTTTAAGGATATTGAGGGAGTTGTTGTTCATTGTTGTGATGGAGAGGATGATGTAGTTTCTCTTGGAAGTTAGATGTTTGAGGTAGATGCAGATCATGAGTGTCTTTCTTTTGAATATTCAATAATTGACTTCCATGATTTTAGTGATGATGCGAGGAATAATGGTGAGGAAGAGTTCATTTATGAGACCATTGCTCCTATCCCTTCTTCATGTCTCTCTTTCAAGGAAATTTAACTATATCCCCTCTTATCCTATGTCCCTCCCTTCTTTTGTAAATGAGCCTATTGGGGACCCCCTTGTCTATGATGTTTTGCATGTCCCTCATTCGTCTTCTATTGAGGAAAAGGGTGATCTTGCCACCTAAAAATATTTAGTTGAGAAGAGAATGCCTTCTTGTTTTTCTTTTATCTTTCTTCCTTTTTCTTTCATTCTTGTTTTTCCCTTCTCTCCTTCCTCTTCTTGGCATAACTCTTCTCAACTCCATAGGTGTGCACTAAGCTTGTTGCATGCCCTCGTTTTGTCATGCGCATACTTACTTTCTTACGAGATGTGTAGTAGTGCATTTGACAAGCTCTTGTGTTCGTTGCAATATTATTTACTAAGCGGTCAAGCTTGGACCTTAAGCAAGCCTTTCTCAGGAAGTAACCCGTGTTTTGTTGCTTTCATCTTCTTTTCTTTTTAGTATAGATTTTCCCTCATAGAAATGTTTGTGTGCCTTTTTCTAGGTACATGACTTGGTATACTTTGGTGCATTGGTTTGGATCAAGAATCAAGGAAGTATGACTCCACTTTTGCTAGCATATGGACAATGAGATTCAATTCTACGGGAAATTGGCTTTGAAAGGTTAAATTGGGTCATTTGCGGGTATTTACACCCACTAATATCCGGTAATATCTTTCCTTACCCTTCCTCTTATTTTTATTGGACATATGATGGTTTGTTGGATTGATCTCTTTCTTATCCCCTCCCATGGATTCTATGACTTATGATTTGAGTGTATTGTCTCATTCAAGCTTGGTGGAGGGTATTCTATCATCTTTTGTGGAATGTTCATTCATATATACCAAGCACATTTGTATACGCATTTCCGTGTTCTTTTATTTTGAAAAACTCCAAAAAGATTATTGTTTCTATCAAAGCAAATTTGCAATGTATTTTGGTTTGTTCTTGCTTTGGACATAATACTTTTAGACTTGTGTTCTTGAATGCTTTTCTTCCTAAATGATAACGACTTGCACGCTTTGAGAGTATGCTTGGCTGATTATAGGATGGAGTATGCTAAGGTAGTGCGTTTAGAACTTTTGGGACCTTGAAGCCCTAATCTACTTGTTTGTGGTACGAAGGTGTTGCTTCCTATAGTGAATTTGAAGCTAATAGTGAGTTTTTGCTACAACCATGTGAGGATTCATTTTTCTAGCCTTCAACCTTTAATTCTAGAGCGGCACATGGATCCTTGACTATCGCTTACTTTATCTAGAACTTGGCTTTTATCTCCCGAGATCGCGACCGAACCATTTGGAAAGGACAAAGGCATCTTTTCGGGGTGGTCATTTTTTCTTAGGTTTTAATTTTATATTTTTGGTTTTGGTTTTACATTTGCCTTCTTGCTAACCATTTGAGCCTTATACCTTTTTTTTTCTAGCCAAATTCCTAGACTTCTTACCATTTGTTTCATTCCTTTCATCTTTTGTTTTTCTGAAGCTAGTGGTGATTCGTTTGTTTGGTGATTATAAGTGCAATAGTTTGAAGTTATGAGCTCATTTTGTATAGCAAGTATGTACTGTGTATAAGTTTTTGAATAATAAAAAATGCAAAGTTAAAAAATCCGTCCATAGTTAAAAGAGGCGAGGTCTATGCAATAAAGTATAAAAAAAGAGCAAAGCAAAAGCAAATGCTTTAAAGAAAAAAAAAGAAGAAAAAGAAAAACATGAAAAGCACAAAAATATTTTGATGTAAGTGTGATCTCCCTAGTTTAGAGCATTGAGGACAATGCTCCATTTAAGCTTAGGGTGAAGCGTTCTTACGCTTTTTGTATATATGTTTGTGATTTTTTCTTTGAATAAGCTTGGGGGTGTTGGTGTTTTTGTTTGGTGATTACTTGATTATGGTGTTGAGGATTGATCATCCATTGCTTCACAATTTAGGTAAACCACCAAATTTCAAATTTTAGCTTACCTTATGATAAGTGACATTTATATCACTCATAGGGTAGCCTTTTCTAGTAGTTTTAGTAATAATTTGGTCCATTTTAGTATGTTTTTGCTATGATTTACCTAGATTGAGTATTTTACCTTTGTGATGCGTATCATATACCCATATGGTTTAGGTAGTCTATACTCCCCTCCCCCTTCGTTGTATTATGCTTTGCCTTCCTGTTTCATGATTGTAGGTGTATGCTATTGATTCGGAGATGGAAGGAACAAGGGCAAAACGGGAGGATTCCAAACTAGGCCAATGGCGCGGGCGCGCCTCCCATGAGCGCAGGCGCGCTTATGAGCTGGACCAACCATTACATATCCGTTTTGGAGCGGTCGTGCCATCATTTAGTGCGCGGGCGCGCCATCCTGCTGCGGATCCTAATCGCAAATAAGCTTATAAAGAAACGAAGAGGAGAGAGGGAGAAAGTATTTTAAGCATCCTTAGAATCTCTTAGGCATAGTTTAGGTAAGGTTTTAGGGAGGATTAGCCTCCATAGTTACGGTTTTAGAGAGAGAAAGTGTGGATTTCTCCATTGTTGAGCTTAGATTTTGAAGAAGAAGCTTAATCGACCTCTTTGTAGACTTTCAACTTCAATCAATGAGCATTTCCTTACTCTTCTCTCTTTTTCTTGCTATTTGATTTTGCTTTAGTTTACATTTGTTTTGTTGATTAGTCATTTATCATACCTTTGCTTATTGATTTCATGAGTAACTTGTTAATTGCCATGGATAGTGAGTAGTTCTTTAGCTAAGGGTGTGGGGATGATGTAGTTGTAATTTGTTCATGCTTTTGGTTTGGAATTCAAGTTGATTGTGATTAAAGCCTTTATTTGCTTGATGTTCTTCGATCTTCTTGCAAAGTGCAAGTTGCTAGTTGATTGAGAGTGAATTTGTGCTAGGTGATGCGATAGTTGAACTAGCTAGATTCATTTATATCGATTGTTACTTGATTGCACCTCCCAATATATGGTTCTAATGTGATAACATAGAGGCTATGTTAGGAGAAGCCAATTGACCCCAATAGGTGGCTAGATTGGACCTTATATCGATATTCAAGCATGTTTAGTTCATGATTAATTCGTTTCCATACTTGTGTTTGTTCTAGTGAAGCCTCCATCTACCTATTTACCTTAGTGTTTTATTTCTTGTTTTAGTGCCTTTCGATTTTGGATTACATTCCCCTATCCCGGACTAGATTAGTTGTTGATAACATTTGTTGGTATTTAATCGTTCTCTGTGGTTCGACCCCTATGCTTACCTTATACTCGTATTAAGTCTGTTTAGGTTTTATAAATTGTATTTGATTTAGGAATATTCGTTTGACGACGCATTTATTCCCCTATCAAATTGGCGTTGTTCCTGGGGAACGGCTTCCATTACCGTTGTGTTATCTTATTGAGACTAGTCCTTTGTGTATAATTTTCTTTCGATTTGTTTTCTTCTTGTTTTTTTTTTTTGTTTGTGTATAATACTTGAGCTTTCTTGTTTGGTTGCTATTTGTGTGTCTTCATTGAGTCATGGATCAATTTGTCCAAAATGAGATGTCTTGTTCTTCTTTTCCTCAAGTTGAATATGAACCCTTTTGGGTTTACTTTAATAGGTTTGAAGACTTCTCTAATTGCCATGGTTGTTCCTTGTGGGAGGCTTGTGAGGTCATTTATTGGGGTTTGAATGAATATACTAAGGGGTTGATTGAAAACATGTGTAATGGTGAATTTCGAGCCAAATCTTTGGATGAGGCCTGGGATTTCTATATATGGTTTGGTAGGGATAGTTATGAGCAAGAGAATTATGCTAATTCTCATGATTTTTCTAGCTCTTGTATGAACTCTAATGATGAATCTTTTTTTCCCAAGATGAACCTATAATGCATGATGCCAATCCCTCCCCCTTGTATACTAATTGAGATGAGATGCATCCCAATGTTGATAATATTCATGCTATTTCACGGTTTTCATCAAATATGTGCATGAACTTCAATGATGCTCCCCATACCCCAAATTCTCAAATGCATGATCCCTTCTCTTCACCTTCTTGTTCTTACATGGCTCCAAATGATTCCCCTTATGCTTCTAATGAATCTTTTTTTGAGGGTCAATCTATGGAAAATTTGATGGAAGAGAAGACAATGAAGATCATGGAGAAGGCTAATGAGATGAGGGAAAGGAAAAAAGAATTTAACAATGAGATGAAAGCTAGGATGGAGGCGCTTGGGAGCCAAATTTCCCACCTAGCTCAATCCCGAGCAATTGCCCTTCCTTCTTCTCCCCCCTCCCATATGAGCGAACCTAATTGGGCTTTTGAGTGCATGGTTGAGGATGATTATGAAGATGATGTTGAAAGAAAGAGAGGGTATATGGAAGATGATTCATTTGATGAAATTTTGAAAACCACTCCCTTTATCCAACTTGAACCTCAACACTCTTTGCAACCCATTGAAGATCCCTTTTTGGTGGACCTAAAAACTAATTTGAGGTTGTTAAGAGAAAAGATGAGTTATGGTGATGATAAGATACTCATGTTTGATCATGTTGAGTTGGGGAATGTTGAGAATAAAAATCTTGCTCTTGTTGAGAGTGAAGAATCCCACTTAGTGGTTGAGGGTATTTTCAAACTTTTTGAAGTTAGTGACGATGTGTTAGAAGGGACTTCATTGGAAGAAAAGACTTGTGTTTCAATGCAAGGTGGTGTGATTGAAGTTGTGAGTGAGGTACCCATTCCAAGTCTTTCAACCTACACCCCATCTTACCCCATCTCACTTCCATATTTTCTCAAAGTCCCACCAATTGAGAATCCCCTAACCTCTCTAGCTCCCCATGACCCATCTTTTGAACAAAATGAGCTTGTTCCTCCCTTCCCTCTTTTTAGTTCTAGTTTTAATTTTTCTACTTCTTATTTTCTTAATCATTCTTTTAATACTTTTAATTTTTGTTTTCCTCCTTCTCTCATGCATAAAGTTTTCTTTTAGTTTTAATATTTTTCACTTCTATATTTTTTCGGTTCCTTCGAGGAATCATGAGAAGTGAAAAAATATATATGAGAAGGGTATCCCAACATCTTAGCTATGCATTTTTGTGCGCGGATCTGAATCGCAAATCAGCATATAGAGAAACGAAGAGGAGAGGGAGAAAGTATTCTAAGCATCCTTAGAATCTCTTAGGCATAGTTTAGGTTAGGTTTTACGGAGGATTAGCCTCCATAGTTAAGGTTTTAGAGAGAGAAAGTGTGGATTTCTCCATTGTTGAGCTTGGATTTTGAAGAAGAAGCTTAATCAACCTCTTTGTAGACTTTTAACTTCAATCAATGAACATTTCCTTACTCTTCTCTCTTTATCTTGCTATTTTATTTTTCTTTAGTTTACATTTGTTTTGTTGATTACTCATTAATCATGCCTTTGCTTGTTGATTTCATGATTAACTTGTTAATTGCCATTGATAGTGAGTAGTTCTTTAGCTAAGGGTGTGGGGATGATGTAGTTGGAATTTATTCATGCTTTTGGTTTGGAATTCAAGTTGATTGTGATTAAAGCCTTTATTTGCTTGATGTTCTTCGATCTTCTTGCAAAATGCAAGTTGCTAGTTGATTGAGAGTGAATTTATGCTAGGTGATGCGATAGTTGAACTAGCTAGATTAATTTATATCGATTGTTACTTGATTGCACCTCCCAATATATGGTCCTAATGTGATAACATAGAGGCTATGTTAGGAGAAGCCAATTGACCCCAATAGGTGGCTAGATTGGACCTTATATCGATATTCAAGCATGTTTAGTTCATGATTAATTCGTTTCCATACTTGTGTTTGTTCTAGTGAAGCCTCCATCTACCCATTTACCTTAGTGTTTTATTTCTTGTTTTAGTGCCTTTCGATTTTGGATTACATTCCCCTATCCCGGACTAGCTTAGTTGTTAATAACATTTGGTGGTGTTTAATTGTTCTCTATGGTTTGACCCCTATGCATACCTTATACTCGTATTAGGTTTGTTTAGGTTTTATAAATTGTATTTGATTTAGGAATATTCGTTTGGCGACGCGTTTATTCCCCTATCACCTTTACCCTTTTCTCCCATCCGTTACAACCCTTCAAAGACCTTTTGACCTTTGTGGTTGAGTCACAAGTTGGTGGAGGGAGATAGGAGTCAAGCTTATAGAGCAGTTTGCATAGTCAAGATGTCGAGTAGCCCTAAAATCTATTCTTTCCGGTTCCTTCAAGGAATCATTGAGATGCTCACTAGAGGTGGATTTGAAACTAGTAGGCAGAACGCGGTAAGATTATTTGGGATGAAGGTGAATTGTGTCTTATTAGTTCTCTATGCTTAGCATAGTTTATGTTTCAATCTACTTTGAATATCTTGAAACATGCACTCTGATTAGTTCTCTATGGTTAGCATATTTTATGTTTCAATCAACCTTAGATATCTTGAAACATGCACTCTTTTATTTGCTTAGAAAGAATTGCATCCATTTGTGCCTGTACATTTGTAAAAGTCCTTTCAAGAGCATATGTTTTCTTTACTTTTATTTTGAATTCCCTTTCATGCTTTGCCTTGTTTGTTTGGTTTGGGAGAGTTATGGGGTGAACTGTTAGGAAATCCTTACGAGACCTTACTCGTCCTCATTGGCGACTTTGGGGTTTTAAGGGCTTGTTGCAGCTAAAAACAACTGTGATTCCTACTAAAGTGAGTTAGTGTATATTCTCATCTCCCCTCTTCTTTTCTTCTTTGTTTTGCAATCATTTGATGAGGTTTTAGGTTGTTTTTCCTTTCTTTTTATAACTTTCTTTCTAAATAAATTCTTGATCTTGTTCATTTTCTCTTTCGTTTCCTTATTCTTTAATTTCTTATTTTGTGCTTTGGTCCACTTTCGTGGATTTTCTAGTGTTTCTCCTTCTTTTGTTCTCTTTTCGTTGTTGTAGGTATTGTATGAGGTTCGGGTCTTGATATTGGTGGCTTACTAAGTTTGAAGATACCTTTGGAGCAAGCTTATAGCATTGGGAAAGCTCAAGAAGTAAGAAAGTGGCATGCTCCAAGTTCTAGCTCTTATGCTCTCAAGCCGCGCTCTCATGAGATCATGGTGTTGAACCCACCGCCAAGTCCATTTGAATCTGCCATGCTTAGTAATTATCATGAAGATATTGCGTGCGCACAAGAGGAACTATTTGCAAGCGCATGAAGCTATGAGGAACTCGAAGAAACCCGAAAGATCGCGGTCGCGCAGCCCCTTACGCGGGCGCGTCTTCTTGGTTTCCGGATTTTCTTGATTTCGATTTCCTGCCTCTTATAAATACCTATTATAACCGATTTTGGTAAGAAGTTTTTGAGGGGACATTAATTTCCTCGTATTCTAAGCTTAGTTAAGAGTTTCTCTCTCTAGTTCTAGGGTTAGTTTTAGGAGTAGATTTAGAGAGAGAAAGTGAGAGATTTCAATAGTGATTTGAGAGATTGATGATGCAAAGGTTACAATTGTATTGAAGATCTTCTTAATTATCAATGAGCATTTCTAACTCTATCTCATCTTATTGCTTTGTTTAATTTCATGTTTGTTTGATTTGGTTTTGCTGATGAATGTTGATTAGTGTAGTTGTTTCTCATATTTTGTTGATTCTTGATTTCATTACTTGCTTGTTGATTAGATGATGATTCTTGAGTAGTTGTTTTCCTAGGGTTTGGGTGAAAATTGGATAATTGATTGATTGTGATTAATTTGGGAATTATGTTGATTAATTGTTGAGATTAAAGTGATTAATGTAAGTTTGCATGTGTATAGTTTGATAAGGCCTTAAGAACTATGATAGAATGCATTGTGATTCCTAACGACATGACTACTTGATTTAGGATTTGCAATTGTTGATTGGTTTGATTGTGATTCTTCTAGTTTATCATTCTTAGACGAAACCTAGTTTGATGATTAGGTGATAGCTCTTTGATTCCAATTGATAGCTCTTACCATTAATCTTCACAACCATTGATTAGCTTAATCTACCCAAGTTGTTGCAATTGTCATGATTAGTTGTTGATCCCCATTCCCTAGTGTTTCATTTGTTTGCTTCTTTTATTTGGTAGATGATTAGTATTGGTTACTCTATTCTTCACCCTTGACTTCGATCTAGCTTAGGCGCACATTGGAAACACTTAAGCATAACCGTTCCTAGTGGTTCGACCCTTGACTTACCTCTATACTTGTATATAAGTTTGTTAAGTGATTATAAATTTTGTTTGGCTCTAGGGAGGATTAGTCAAAAACCTACTTTTCCCTACGTCAATAGTCTTAGGATTGAGTTCCGATGAATTAACATCTTCCTGAGGGTTTCCTTTACGTGATGAACGCTTAGGAGCCATGAGAAAAACTTCCAAATTAACAAATTGAAATGTATTTAGTTTAGTAATCTCCCACTGTGGTCGCCAAAAAACTTGTTGAGGCAAATATTGTTCTTTTCCAACAAGTCAAATACCCTATATTCTTTTAGAGTATTAGGGGATTGTCCTCAAGTTACCGGTTTCAAAGATTGATAACCCTGCTAACGTAACAAACCAATCAATAAGGAAGTTTTCCCAAAGATAGTAAAACAAGTCAGATTGCTTAAGGTAACGAGTAGATAAACATATGATAAAGGTTACAAATGCATTCCATTATTAAAGGATAGAATCAGGTCTACGATTGTACAAGTTGAAGGAGAGGTTACCTCCATGATCATTGACAAAGGGTGAAACTAGGGTCATTAGACTAGATTACCTAATTCAACCACATTTATAAATCGAACCTACATCTAGTATAGGGGCAAGTCCAAGTCGATCCATGAGGAATGGGGGAGTCAATCACTATAAGTTCGTGTTAAGCTGCTTCGAAGAAAAAATGTGAATTTAGGATTTGCTAAACTAGTCAAGCAAACAAGAAATCAAGAAAGATTCAAATTCAAAGATTCTAGGGATTAGGTTCCACAAATAATCATGATAGAGGTACCAAATTGGGGGTGAATCGAAGCATTAGAGTGTTGCAAGGACTAATGGTATTTGCAATCAAAGAGTTCAAAAGGCTATCTAGACTAATTGTTAAGCCAGGTTTCCATTATGAATGACAAACTAGTAGAATCACAATTCAAACAATTTGAAAATTGAAAATCTCAAATGAAGTGGTCATGTCATTAAGATCAACAATGTAATCAAGTTTAGCAATCTAGGTTGATCAATCCTATCAAACTAAAAACATGCACAAATTCAACAATCAATTAAATCACAACAATCTATTGATCAAAATCCCCAAATTAGCAACAATCTATCAATCATACATGCTTCCCTAACACCCTATCTAAGAAATCTACTCACTAATCATTATGAATTGAAGAAACAAAACAAAAATAATCATCATCATGTTCAACTAATCAAAGACAAAATCAACTTATTAAGCAACTAATCAAGAAATTAAACCAAATTAAACAATCATCCAAGATCAAAGCTAAAATTAAGTCAAAAGAGAAGAATTAAGGAAAAGAAATCTCGGTAATTATTATTGATTAAGGGAAACCAAGCTTGATTAGAGTAAATTGAAGTACAAATCAAGTTTATAAGTGTTTCTCTCTCTACTTTCTCTCTCTTAATTTTCTATCTATGTTTGGAAATTTCAAAAGTGTACTAGAAAGACCGTCATGTCCAAAAATAGCAAGGTCAATGCTTTAAATAGAAAAAGAGAGAAGCCTGGAGCCTTGGTCTGTGGTGCGCATGCACCATGAGGTCTGCGCACACGCACCACAGAGTGTGTGACCCTCACGGCCACACCAGCCCGCAGCACACCTTACATTACTCGGCATCTCACTCGACAGCTCCACACCAACTCTTTAAGCCTTGCGCGCACGTGCATGCCTATCATCGACGCTCTCACATGATGCTCACGAGGGGGTTAGCCTACAAATCCTCATTTTAGCGGGTTCATGATCAAAGATGCGCTGAGAGCGTGGCACGAGAACAGAAAGCCTGGAGTAGGAGCATGCTTCTAAACTTAATCCTTAGGCATCCAAATGGTGTGAAGTCGTGTCCCGAGCATCAAAAAGACTTGGAAAATCATCTAAAATAAATCTTGAGCCTCGAAAAAGACCTACAATAAAGGAAAGAAAAACAAGTAGAGTAGAAAAGAAGAATACGCTTAAATTACAAGAAATCATAAAATAAAATAAACAAAGAAAGTAAAACCCAAAACAATGAAAGTAAGCCATTATTAAAGAGAAAAGCTATAAAAAGAGAGGAAAAATGACCTAAAATGCTACCATATGAGTGCCATAAATGACACTCATCAAATTTCCCCAAGATAAACTTTTGCTCGTCCTAGAGCAAAACAAAAGGAGGAAAAAGGAAAATTGATAACAAATGACACTCATATGATATCTTATTCAAATAAAGAAAAGAAAGAGAGGGGGTTGGGAATATACACTAACTCACTAATGTAGGAATCACAGTCACCTTTTAGCTAGTGACAAGCCATTGAAACCTCAAAGTCGCCAATGAGGACGAGCAATGATCTCGTAAGGGTTTCCAAAGAGCTTAACCCATAATTCTCATGATAAAACGAGGCAAAGCATGAAAAATGAAATCAAAAAGAACAAGAAAGAAAACAAATGCTTTTGAATGGACTTTTCCAAATGTAAAAGAAAAAATGGATGCAAAACTTTCTAAACAAGCAAGGGGATGCACGTTTTCATGATATCTATGAATTGATTGAAACATAGAATATGCTAAGCGTAGAGAACTAACAAAATGCAATTAACCTTCATCCCAAACAATCTAATCGTGTTCTCCCTATCCCAAACAAATCCACCTCAAGTGAGCATCTCAATGCACTACTATAAATAGGCCATTTTCCGAGGGAATCGTTCCGACGGAACTAGATTCCGTCGAAATATCGGAATTTTTCGACAAAATTAAGGTTTGTCGGAACTTTCCGTTGGAAAAGGTTCCGTACGACGGAAACTCCGTCGGAAGTTTTGCGACGGAAATTAATTCCCTCGGAATGAAAGGCTTCTGATGAAATATTCCGTCGGAAAGTTGGTTTACCTACGGAATTTAAATCCGTCAAAATTTTTCTACGAAATAATCCCTCGGAAAACCCACTTATTCCGACGGATTTTTTATCCGTCGGAAAGTCTTAATATATATAAGAAAAAAAACCCCGGATTTTCTTTGTTTCTCTCTCCTCCTTCTCCTTTCTTTCCTCTTTCCTCCTTCTCCTTCCTCTCGTTTCTCTCTCCTCCTTCTCATTGCGTCATTTTTTCTTCCTTCTCCTTCCCCTTGTTTCTCTCTCCTCCTTCTCCTTCGTTTCTTTCTCCTCCTCCCTCCTTCCCATCGTCTCTCTCCTCCGTCTCCTTCCGTTGCTCAACAAAACTACCACCACCGCCGTTGCTCAACAAAACCACCATCGTCGCCGTTGCTCAACAAAACCACCACCGCCGCCGCTGCTCAACAAAGCCTCCACCACCGATTCTAAGGTTTTTCATGTTTAATTCTACCATGGAAACCCTAGATCTAGAGTTTTCATGGTCGAATTTGACCTTTAAAAGCCAAATTCAAGCCAATTTAGGGGTTTTGATGGAATTAAAGGTAAGTTCTCTTACTCTCTTTCTCTTTTTTTTCGGCATTTTTACCTTATATTTTTTTCTAATTTTTCGTGTTTTATTTCGGATTTTTCGATTTTTTTCGTTTTATTTTTCTCCGTATTTTTCATTATTTTCGTGATTTAGTTTTTTTTTCTGCCTTTTCCCGTTTTTTTTCTAGTGATTTTTCCTTATTTTTGTGTTTTTGTTTTTTTTTTCGCCATTTTTCGTTCATTTTCTTCTGATTTGTCGTTTTCTTGAATTTTTTTTTCGGTTTAATTCGTTTTTTTTTTCTCTGAATTTTCTATTTTTTGTTATTTTTATTTTGATTTTGTTTTTGATTTTGAATTTTGAATATGTTTTTTTTTTAATGTGGTTGACGTGGCTGGGCTGGTGTGGGTGGGTTTCGTGCGTGGGGATCTGGGTTGTGGGGGTTTTGTGGGTGGGGATTTGGGTGGGCTGGTGGGTGGGGATCTGGGTTGTGGGGGTTTTGTGGGTGGGGATGTGGGTGGGCTGGTGGGTGGGGATCTGGGTTGTGGGGCGTGGGGGTGGGCTGGTGGGTGGGGATCTGGGTTGTAAGGGCATAGGGTGGGCTGGTGGTGGGGGTAGGGGGCGGGCTGGTGGTGGGGGAGGTGGGTGGGGCTTTTTTTTACTAAATTTTCCGACGGAATTTCCGGCGGATTTAAATTCCGTCGGAAATCTCCGACGGACTTTCCGATACCGGAAAAACCTCTTCCGACGAAAAAATTCCGTCGGAATAGTGTTTTCCGACAGAATTTCCGACGAAAATGGCCGTTTTTTCCGACAAATTGATCTCCGACAACGTGTTCCGACGGAATTCCGTCGGAAATAGCCATTGTCGACGAATTTACAAGGTGTACCGACGGAATTTTTCCGTCCTAAATCAGGTGTTTTCTAGTAGTGATGATTCCTCGAAGGAACCGGAAAAGAAGAGATTTTAGGGCTACTCAACACCTTGACTACGCAATTCCGCTCCATAAGCTTGACTCCTATCTCCCTCCACCGACTTGTGACTCAACCATAAGGGTCAAAAGGTCTTTGAGGGTTGTAACGTAAGGGAAAAAAGGGTCAAGGTAGGCTAAAATTTGAAATTTGGTGGTATACCTAAATTGTGAAGGATTGAAAGGCCAATTCTTAGTACCATAACCAAGGTATCACCAAAAATTCAAACAAAAATGCCAACACCCCCAACCTTATTCAACGCAACATCACAAAACTATATACAAAAAGTGTTGGTACGATTCCCCAAAGCTTGAGAGGAGCATTGTCCTTAATGCTTTAAACAAGGGAGATAACAACTACATCAAAATCTTTTTGCGTTGTTCATTTTTCAAAATTTTTCTCTTTTCTCCTTTTTTTTTTTACATTCTTAAAGCATTAGCTTTTTCTTCTCTTTAATTTCTTTTTCCTCGCCTCTTTTAATTATGGACGGCTCTTTCAATTTTTCATTTGCCTTTTTTCGTAAACTCTATACAATAAAAACTTGCTCATCAAATGACCAAAACATCCATACGTAAACTCCCATAAACACTAACAAACTAAGGACCACATGCTGCACAATAACCAAAGATGAAAACGAAAATGAAACAAATGGCTAAAGATCTAGAGATATGGCTAGAAAATAAGGTATAACGCTGAAAAAGGTTAGAAAGGAGGGAAATGTAAACCCATGATCGGTGGACAATAGGTCGTTGGTCTACTATCCTAGATCAAATTTACAATTTATATTCCTAACCTAACTCTATCAAGTTCACACTAGATAGTGGCAAGCTAGGGTCGAACCACAAGGACTAAGTGTATTAATTTGAGCTAATTAAACTAGTAGGAAGGTTGTGAGAAAGAGAGAGAAACAACTAAAACACTACTTAAAGCAATGAACAAGGTACTAGGGAAAGGGGAATCCAATTATGTTAAACAATTCAATAACAAGTTGCAATAGATGATCATTATCTCAATTAGGAGCGAATAACATACTCAACTCACTCTCGCGCAATTAAGCATGCTAATTATCCTACTAAGCTAACTCACTCCCGTGCAAATAGCCTAGCAAAGGTATGGAAGAATCTTTACTCTCAATCAACTCACTTCCGCACAATTGATTGCAAGCACAATGAAGAACCTAGAATCAATTAGCTAAAAAGATTCTAGTCAATGTAAGCATCATCCAAACACAATAATCAAGAATCAATTGCATACTAATCATAACCAATCACTCAATCCATCAACCTAACCTTCATCCATTTCCCTAGAACAAAAACTAAGCAAACATAATGAAGATGAACATGGAAAACAAGATAAAACTAGAATTAAAGAAAGAATCAAACAACCAAACTAATTAACTACTCTAATCAACAATGAATTAAACCAAAACAAGAATTAAACAAAGCAATAAAGGTGAGAGAAAGTTAGAAAAGCTCATTGAATAGATGAGAAGAGGATCAACAAAGTTGCTTCTTCAACCTCCCAAATCTCCATTGAAATCCAAGCTTTCTCTCTCTAAAACTACTCCTAAACTAGAGAGAGAAAATCCTAATCTAACCCTAATCCTAATTAGAGGAGAGAGGAAAAAGTAAAACTCCCCCTTAAGAAATCTAGGAAGTCTTCTATTTATATTACAAGAAAATAAAGAAGGAAATCCGGAATTAAAGCTCGAAAAAGACCCAGAATGTCGCGCCCGCGAGTCTAGAATTCGCGCCCGCGGGCCTATGAGCCGCGCCCGCGGCAAGGCATCTCCAGAGAGTTGCAAATCCGGGAAAACAGAGTGCCGCGCCCGCGGCACCACTGTCCGCGCCCGCGGGTGTTATGGTCGCGCCCGCGGAGGCTGGGTAGCTTGGCAGTATCTTGCAGATTCAAACGGACATAACTTATGTTCTAGAAAGCCTCTTTGGGTGTGCAACCTACCGTTGGAAAGCTCTTCAAGTCTAGTTTCCAACGCAATTTTAATCGCTTCAATCCAATGTGTAGATCAAAAGTTATAGCTAAACGAGTGAACTAGACTTGGTTTAAGGCCTTCTACGAGCTTCAAGCTTTCTTGTCTCAAGCTTCTTAGCTTCTTCCTTAGCTTCAAGCTTCTTCTATTGAACTTTCTTTCCTTTTCTCGGGTCATAAGCATCGAAGAAAGCTTCAAGCACCTACACAAATAGACCAAGAGAGAAAAGAGTGAAAGAACACATAGAAAAACATGCAAATCAAGCTAGAAACCGAGGAAAAAGCATATTATTCACAACTAAGGCCTAAAACCATAAACTAAGACAAATATAACTAAAACAAGAGTAAAAGGAATAGAAATAACAAAGATACACCGAAATAAACCTAAAACTAAGGGAGAAAAACGCCCTAATATGTGTCATAAATGACACTTATCAAATTCCCCCAAGCTTAACTCTTGCTCGTCCTCGAGCAAGACAAAACCAAAAGAAAAAAAAGGAAGAAGGATTTATTCAAGCAAGAGTAGCACACTAAGGGAGATGAGAACGTACACTAACTCACTTTCGTAGGAATCACGGTCAATTTTAGCAACTAAAGACAAGCCCTTTAAACCCCTAGATCGCTCTAGAGGACGAGTGTGCTCTCGTGAGGGTTTCCTAAGAGTTTAACCCACAACACTTGAAAAAAACCAAGAAAAACAAGGCAAAGAAAAAAGGAAATCAAAAGAAAAGGAAGAAAAACAAATGTTCATGAATAGAGTTTTGCAAATGAACAAGTACAAATGAATACAAGTCTTTCTAAACATTAGAGGAATGCACGCTTCAAGATATCCAAGGTTGATTGAAACATAAGAGATGCTAAGCATAGAGAACTAATAAGACACAATTCACCTTCATCCCAAACAATCTTACCGCGTTCTCCCTACTAGTTTCAAATTCACCTCTAGTGAGCATCTCAATGATTCCACTAGGGAACCGGAAAAGAAGAGATTTTAGGGTTACTCGACATCTTGACTATGCAAACCGCTCCATAAGCTTGACTCCCATCTCCCTCCACCGACTTGTGACTCAACCACAAAGGTTAAAAGGTCTTTGAAGGGTTGTAACGTATGGGCAAAAAAAAAGGGGAAAGGTAGGTTAAAAAATTTGAAAATTGGTGGTATACCTAATTATGAAGCATAAGAATGGCCAATTCTCAACACCATAACCAAGTTATCACCAAAACTCAAACAAAAATATTAACACCCCCAAGATTATTCAAAGCAAAATCATGAACATATGTACAAAAAGCGTAGACACGCTTCCCCCAAGCTTAAATGGAGCATTGTCCTCAATGCTCTAAACTAGGGAAATCATAACTACAACAAAATAATTTAGTGCTTTTTTTTATTGTTTTTTTTGTTTTTTTCTTTGTCCTCGCCTCTTTTGACTATGGACGGATTTTTCAACTTTACATTTGCTTTTATTCACAAACTTATACACAATACATAATTGCTATACAAAATGAGCTCATAACTCAAACTATTGCACTTATAATCACCAAACAAACTCATCACCACTAGCTTCACAAAAACAAAAGGTGAAAAGAATGAAACAAATGGTATGAAGTCTAATAATATGGCTAGAAAAGAAGGTATAAGGCTCAAATGGCTAGCAAGGAGGCAAATGTAAACCCAAAACCAAAAATATAGAAACGAAACTTAGAAAAGCGAAAATAACCACCCTGAAAAGATGCCTTCGTCCTTCCTAAATGGTTCGGTCGCGATCTCGGGAGATAAAAGACAAGTTCTAAATAAAGTAAGCGATAGTCAAGGATCCATGTGCCACTCATGCAAAATAGGTAGAAAGCTAGAGAAATGAAACCTCACATGGTTGTAGCAAAAACTCACTATTGGCTTCAAATTCACTATAGGAAGCAACTCCCTCTTACCACAAACAAGTAGACTAGGGCTTCAAGGTCCCAAAGTTCTTAACATACTACCTTAGCATACTCTATCCTAAAATCAACCCAAGATATCTCAAAGCGTGCAAACCACTACTATTTAGGAAGAAAAGCATTCAAGAACACACATCCAAAAGTATTATGTCCAAATCAAGAATAAAACAAAACACATTGAAAAATATAAGAAAACACATGGAAATGCATATACTCAAGTGCATGGCAAAAATGGACCACCATTCTACCCAAGCATGATAGAATACCCTCCCCCAAGCTTGAATGAGACAATACACTCAAATCATAAATCATAGAGTCCATGGGGAGGGGAAAAGAAAGGAAACAAACAAACAAACCAACACATGTCCACCAACCAAGCCACAAAAAGTTAGAGAGAGGGAAAAAGAAGGATATTACCGGATTTGAGAAGAAATTGCAAAAGCATTCAAAAAGACTCGAAATAACTATATATGAGCCACAATCTCCAAAATTGCGTCTTGAAATCCACATGCTAGGAAAGAAGGGGTAGATCTTCCTTGATTCTTGACCCAAGCAAATGCATAAGAGTATATCATGTTGTGTACCTAGCAAGAAACACAAACACGTCCATGAGACAAAAACTATACAAAAAGAAAAGAAAAAGAAAGCAATAAAACACGGGTTACTTCCCGAGAAAGGCTTGTTTAACGTCCAAGCAAGACCGCTCTAGGAAATAATAATTCAACGATCTCAAGAGCTTGTCAAATGCATTACTAAACATTTCATAGAATAAACGGTAGGCAAATGACGGGAGGAGGACGTGCAACACGATTATTGCACGCAAATGAGGAGGGAGATGCCAAAAGAAAGAAGAAAAATCAAGAAAATAAGAAGAAGAAGAAGAAGAAGAAGAAGAAGAAGAAGAAGAAGAAGAAGAAGAAGAAGAAGAAGAAGAAGAAGAAGAAGAAGAAGAAGAAGAAGAAGAAGAAGAAGAAGAAGAAGAAGAAGAAGAAGAAGAAGAAGAAGAAGAAGAAGAAGAAGAAGAAGAAGAAGAAGAAGAAGAAGAAGAAGAAGAAGAAGAAGAAGAAGAAGAAGAAGAAGAAGAAGAAGAAGAAGAAGAAGAAGATGAAAAAGAAGAAAAAGACAAAACCTCCTCAAAATTTTTTTTGGGTGGCAAAATCACCATTTTCCTCAATAATCGATGAGAGAGGGGCTTGAATATCACCAAGAGAAGGAGGGTCCCAAATAGGCTCTGTGACAAAAGAAGGGAGGGACATAGGATAGTAGGGGATATGGTTAAATCTTCTTGGAAAAGGGACATGAGAAAAGGGAATAGGAGCAATGGTCTCACCTATGAACTCTCCCTCACCACCATTCCTCAAATCACTAATAACAGCATAGAAGTCAATCATAGAGTCCTTAAAAGAAGAACACTCATGATCTCCATCTCCCTCAAACCTCCATCCTCCAAGAGAAACCACATCTTCTTCTCTATCACAATGATGAACATTAACTTCCTCAACATCTTCAAAGCCTAGAGTCTCAAAATCATGCATGAAAGGATGAAGGTTTCTCTCAAACGCATCCCTTTCCCATGAAGCATTGCCAATGAACTCTCTCAAAAGGCTATGATTTTTCGTTACACCTTCAATGAACACACTAGTCATAACCTCAAAGGAGTCCAAATACTCATAGATAGAAGGGTTGCAAACATGCGAGGTAGAATCATCAAGATGGGGAAGGGGGTTGGAATCCACAAAATCAACATTTTCTTCATTCTCAACTCCTCCACCATCATCCAAGGGACTCTCGATCTCTCTTGGTTGCTCAAATTCATCCTCATCCTCCTCATGAATTCCCTCATCCAAAATTGAAAATGGCTCACTCACATCCTCACCAAGGGTAGCTCTCAAAAGGGGTGAATAAGGGGAAGGAAGGCGCTCAAGCTCAATAGGGGAATGAAAAGGATCAAAATCCTCAAAAATCCTCTCATCACAAGAAAATCTCCCCTCATCTTTACATCCTTGGCTCATATCAACCTCAAAAGCACTCTCCCACTCCAAGTGAGGTGCCTCGCATCCATTTCCAACAACCCTAACACTCATCACTTGGGCAAGTCTCACTTCCCTCAACTTTTGTTCCTCTTGAAGCTCTTGGACTTGTTGGGTGAGATATTGCATTTGGGCAAGAATTTGGGCATCAATGTTATTGGGTTGAGGTTCATGATCAAAATCAAATTACATATCATCAAAATTAGCACAAACCTCATCATAATGAGCATATAAGGGGGATGGGTCAATATGCATAATAGGTTCTTCATAAGGAGCATTAGACACATCAAGGGAGTTCATGCAAAAATTAGAAGGATTTTCAATATTTGCATCAAGACTAGAAACATGAGAATCCCTATCACAAGTATCCCTAGCAAACCAAGAAATTCCAAGCATCATCCAAGGACAAAGCACAAAATTCACCATTAAACATACTTTCAACCACACCCCTAGTATACTCATTCATACCCCAATAAGCTATACCACAAGCATCACAAAGAGAACAACCATGGAAGCTAAGGAAACCCTCAAGTCTTTCAAAGTAAGCATAGAAGGGTTCATCATAAAATTGAGGAAAAGATAAGCATGCCATTTTTTTTTTTACAAAATAAACAAAAGCAAACAAAATTAAAACTATACACAAGAACCTAACTAATCTAATCAACACAAACTAATAAACGTCTTAGTCCCCGGCAACGGCGCCAAAAATTTGATCGGTGGACAATAGGTCGTTGGTCTACTATCCTAGATCAAATTTACAATTTATATTCCTAACCTAACTCTATCAAGTTCACACTAGATAGTGGCAAGCTAGGGTCAAACCACAAGGACTAAGTGTATTAATTTGAGCTAATTAAACTAGTAGGAAGGTTGTGAGAAAGAGAGAGAAACAACTAAAACACTACTTAAAGCAATGAACAAGGTACTAGGGAAAGGGGAATCCAATTATGTTAATCAATTCAATAACAAGTTGCAATAGATGATCATTATCTCAATTAGGAACGAATAACACACTCAACTCACTCTCGCGCAATTAAGCATGCTAATTATCCTACTAAGCTAACTCACTCCCGTGCAAATAGCCTAGGAAAGGTATGGAAGAATCTTTACTCTCAATCAACTCACTTCCGCACAATTGATTGCAAGCACAATGAAGAACCTAGAATCAATTAGCTAAAAAGATTCTAGTCAATGTAAGCATCATCCAAACACAATAATCAAGAATCAATTGCATACTAATCATAACCAATCACTCAATCCATCAACCTAACCTTCATCAATTCAATAGATGAAGGTTAGGTTGATGGATTGAGTGATTGGTTATGATTAGTATGCACAATTGATTGCAAGCACAATGAAGAACCTAGAATCAATTAGCTAAAAAGATTCTAGTCAATGTAAGCATCATCCAAACACAATAATCAAGAATCAATTGCATACTAATCATAACCAATCACTCAATCCATCAACCTAACCTTCATCCATTTCCCTAGAACAAAAACTAAGCAAACATAATGAAGATGAACATGGAAAACAAGATAAAACTAGAATTAAAGAAAGAATCAAACAACCAAACTAATTAACTACTCTAATCAACAATGAATTAAACCAAAACAAGAATTAAACAAAGCAATAAAGGTGAGAGAAAGTTAGAAAAGCTCATTGAATAGATGAGAAGAGGATCCACAAAGTTGCTTCTTCAACCTCCCAAATCTCCATTGAAATCCAAGCTTTCTCTCTCTAAAACTACTCCTAAACTAGAGAGAGAAAATCCTAATCTAACCCTAATCCTAATTAGAGGAGAGAGGAAAAAGTAAAACTCCCCCTTAAGAAATCTAGGAAGTCTTCTATTTATATTACAAGAAAATAAAGAAGGAAATCCGGAATTAAAGCTCGAAAAAGACCCAGAATGCCGCGCCCGCGGGTCTAGTAGTCGCGCCCGCGGGCCTATGAGCCGCGCCCGCGGCAAGCCATCTCCAGAGAGTTGCAAATCCGGGAAAACAGAGTGTCGCGCCCGCGGCACCACTGTCCGCGCCCGCGGGTGTTATGGCCGCGCCCGCGGAGGCTGCGTAGCTTGACAGTATCTTGCCGATTCAAACGGCCATAACTTCTGTTCTAAAAAGCCTCTTGGAGTGTGCGACCTACCGTTAGAAAGCTCTTCAAGTCTAGTTTTTACCACAATTTTAATCGCTTCAATTCAATGTGTAGATCAAAAGTTATGGCTAAAAGAGTGAACAAGACTTGGTTTAAGGCCTTCTACGAGCTTCAAGCTTTCTTGTCTCAAGCTTCTTAGCTTCTTCCTTAGCTTCAAGCTTCTTCTATTGAACTTTCTTTCCTTTTCTCGTGTCATATGCATCAAAGAAAGCTTCAACCACCTACACAAATAGACCAAGAGAGAAAAGAGTGAAAGAACACATAGAAAAACATGCAAATCAAGCTAGAAACCGAGGAAAAAGCATATTATTCACAACTAAGGCCTAAAACCATAAACTAAGACAAATATAACTAAAACAAGAGTAAAAGGAATAGAAATAACAAAGAGACACCGAAATAAACCTAAAACTAAGGGAGAAAAACGCCCTAATATGTGTCATAAATGACACTTATCAACCCAAAACAAAAAATGATAGAACTAAACATAGAAAAAGAAAAATAAACACCCTGAAAAGTTGCATTTGTCCTTCCCAAATACACTCTACATTTTTTACCAAATGCAACGGCCTAATAAAGGCTAATACAACGGTATTTTAATTTCCGTTGCAATAGAGTAAGCAATTGCCACGGATTTAAAACTAATGCTCTTAAAGGTAGAGCTATTGCCACGGCTCTAAAGAACTGTTCCAATAGCCTAGATACTTTAACAAAAATGAGAGCTAATGCAACGGTAGTGTTGTATCATGAAAATTTTAGCTAGAAGCGCGCATTTCTTCCCTCTAATTTTTTCACCAAAACTTTTGAACAACACGGGTTTACTTTTCACAACTTATTCTCACACATTCTCATAGTACCCATTCTCACATCACCCATTTTCTCCATTTTCTCAATTTCCCCCAATTCTCCATTTTCCCCATCATCTCACATTCACATATTTGCTTCAACTCCAGAATTCGAAGAGGAAATAGACGAAGAGGAAAATAAGCAAATAATTATGAGGAAATAGACGAAGGCGGCAGTCAGGATCGGAGGTGGTGGCTGATAGCGGTAGTTAGGTGGTGGTGGCTGATAGCGACACAGGCGGTCTCAATTTCATTCTTGCATGTCCGTTCCTTGAGCTGATTGCTCGAAATTCTGTTCAAGGTATACAACGAATTTTCGTTTTTGAAAATTAAATTTGAAGTTTTTGCTTTTGCGTTTGGGATGAAGTTGAATATTAATTTGGGGTGGCTGATTTGGTTCACTCATGGGATAAGACTTTAGAGATCTAAGTTTATTACTTTTTTCTAATTGCTATATCCTTTTTTGTGAGCTGTGAATTATTTGTGTGAACTTTTTTTCCCTGTTTCTCTCTTATGTATGTATATGTATGTAAATTTCGGTTTCTGACTATTTATTTTTGATAATTGGAGGCTGATTTTTTTTTTTATTTTTATAATTCAATGTCAAATTAGGGTTTTTTTGATTTGTTGAATATGATTTATCAGGAGAGTGATTTGCATACCAAAAGAACTGGCCACACTGAATTTTTAGATAAGAAATCTGAATCCGTTAAACCTATTAATCTGGAATCATCGTCTTCTACTACTCCTATGGACGTTTATTCTCAAGGTCGGTATTCCACTTTTTCTATAAATTTATATACTTTTCAACTCTTTTTCAAAACCATGATTATACATGTCAATTTTTGGTTTGTATTTCGTAGAAATGGTTGTCCCTGAGGTTGATAAAGCCTTGCATCAGGAACTTGAAGGAATGGGATTCTCAACTGCACGGACTACTATCATATTATGTGGCTCTTATGTTCAGGTAATTCCAGTCTTGAGGGTACTGTCAACTGGATAGTTGAACACGAGTACGATGCTGACTATGGAATGTTGTAATTGATCTGATATCCATTTGTTCTTGTCAAACATTTAGGTATATAATATATACTATGGAATGATCATTGGACATTGGCTGAACATATTTGCTGATTCAGATTTATAATCGATGTATTTATATGTTTGCATATATTAGACAAATGAATTTAGAATAGAGCAGAGTAAATATACTGAAGCTTTGCTTGAATTGAATTGGTTTGGAGGAAATAATTTTTGATTTTGGAAGGAGTTTGACTTGGCTAGTTTGGAAATGAAAATATAGCTTCTTTATTCTTTAATACCTTAGGCCTAGTAATTTCTATTCCTCAGTATATATTTGGCTTTGATTTTTCTTGTTTCATTCTTGGTATTTTGATTGTATTTAATGGCATTATTTTTTTTGAAGAGGTTTGTTGACTAAAAAGATTTTGCAGTCTTTATATGGCATGTAATGGTTCAGAACTATGCACATATTTACAATGCTTGCTAAATTATGAGGAACAAATTAAGCTGATGAAATTTTTTGCTTTAATTTCAACACTATTAAGCAAATACCAGATGAACAATATTCTATTGGTTGTGTTGGTTGTTTATTAGCTGATAAAGCATCTTGCATGTACCTGAAAATGGCTTGCTTCTTGATATTGTCATTGAAGAGTTGTTGTTTTAATTTTTCCTGATTTCTATCTCAACACTTTTGTCTTCTTTCCTAACTTGAAAATTTAAGTTCTCATTGTTGATTGATGCAACTACCTGCCTATGCAGAATGAAAATAAAACATTTCACCTGCTTCTCCTATCAATTATTATTCATAAGAAATTTGGGTTGAGTTCTTTTTATAAGTTTTCTCTTTTCTTTGTTTCCTTCTCTTCTACTCAAATTCTTCTGATTTCTACTATTGCCCAAATCTCAAGGAAAATATCGTTATTTCTTCTCATTTTATGGGCTATTAGCCCCAATTTCAACTAGTAAAATTGGTGAGTTCACTAATTTGAGCCTCATTAATTCCGCCATATTTTTTTTAATAAGACTTTAATTCCGTCATTTACCTTGTTCATAAGTTAAATTAATTTTTGGTTTTTATCTTGTTGTCTTAATTTGGTGTTATATATGGAGTGGATTTCGATTTTGTGGTTATTTACCAATTTTATACTTTTATTAGTTCATAATTTTGTTGAATATTTTTTTGTTCTTTGTTTGGCTAATAGTTATGTATAGAACTCGTTATACTATGGTCTTAGTTGATTATTTGCAATTCTAAAATATTTTGCTCTATAATTTAATTTTCTAAAAATTAATTATTTTGAAAATGGAGCTCCCCTTTCTAGATCTGTTTAAATTGTAGAAGAAAATTGAGGAATTAGGATAGGAGAGGGCCGATAACGACCAAAATATATGTAATCACTGTCGAGAATTTTTATTGAAGGTCTTTACTTTTTCTCTTCTACCTTATCAATGGCAGATCAAAAGTTTCTAGGAAATAGATAATTATTTGTTGAATATGGTTTTGTAAAGGAAGTGAATGGAGGAGGAGACACACTTTGTGTGTGAGGTGGGGCTTTCACCATTCCCTCTTTAGGAAAGTCGTTGCTTTGGTTGTAGATTTCCGGTCACTCGCAAGCGAAAGTATAATCTTTCTCTTCATTTTTTTAATCTCTTTTTGGATTATTTTATAGCTTTGATTTGATTCGCCCGGTCTAATGTCAATTTTTATTCATTTGTGCATGATTTTGTGAATTAATTTGAGTGATAGGTGGTATTATAATTGACTATGATTTGAGCTAATTTGAATTGGTAGATTGGTTTTGGGAAATTGGGTTTGAAAGTTTATGGTGTAAATCTAGAATGAGATTATAAATTTATGTTGTAGCCTCCATTGTTATTGTTGTAGTTGTTATTATTGATATCTAGCCTTTAATATTGATATTGTTGTGGGTGTTGTTGTCTCTTCTGTCTACTGTTATGTAAATTGTAAATTATAAATTTTAATAGCCGGAGAGCCACTGAAATTCTTTAGTCAAAACTTATGACATACTTATGCATCTGTCTTTCTAATGACCTATTTCATGTTCTATAGATGATTTATTGTCAATTCAAATCTACGATGCTTAAAAATATATGGCCTTTCAATTGAATGTCTTTTATTTTACTACGAATTGTAATTGACTTTGTAAATTTTTAATTTTAAGGTGCCCCTTTGTTGGCTACGATGCTTGCTTCTGATTTCGGCTAGTTCTTTGTCACATTTCTTTCTAGACCACTTATTTGAGGTAATTCTCTTTCACCAACATTATTGTGAATAACTGCATCTTGTAGAATTATAGTACGAAGTGATAAAAGTTAAAAAATAAAGCTAATACTTGGGTAGCAGAACATTGTTTAGTGGTCCGGTGTTATTTATATTAGAAATTGTTTCCTCTACCGGGTTCTTGTTTAAAGATTTTTCCTGCTGTTAGCGTTGTGTATCATGACAAAGTTGTGAATATTGAATCTATTGGCCTTTTAGGTTACTCTGAAATAAATGTAGTGGAAGACACATGGTTTGTAAAATCAGTTTTCCATTCAATTTAAATAATTATAGTTGATCAGGCCATTCTTGATTCTTGCTACTATTTTCTTTATGAGTGTGTTTAGAGATATTGGAGTATTGTTAATGTTCGTATTGGATATGAGTTCACAGGGTATGATAATACGAAGATAAAGCTTGATAAAGACAATTTATCACTTTAAAATACTTTGCTTGGTTTTGTATAATTTTTGTATACATGGCTAACTTTAATTTTAATTGATTTTGGCAAGATTAAATTGACAAATGTACATAATGAAGCTTGGAAAATGACAAGATATATAAACAATAAAAAACAATCTCAAATCAATGTCAAAATGTGACTTCTTTAAGCTTTTGTGCTACTGCAATGTTGGGATGTTTATGTTGGTTGTTATGTTGCTTTTGATAACTATAGGACATCTAGTGCTCTAAATTTGTCTTTATTTTGATCCAAACACCCAATTTCGCTGGTAAAAATTGCAGGGAGAGTAGACTTAGTTGTTGTTCTTCTGAAGATATTGCATTCTTGAAAGTTTGTAAAATAGGGGAAATTGATGTGAAAGGAAAGGGGGATGTTTTTACTCGATGTATGGATAGCTGGGTGCCCAGGTTTATTGTTTTTTAGATGTGTTTGGTGTGTGCCCTACTTATTTGGCTTATGGTTGCTGCTGGTTGCCGCTTCTAGTTTGGTTTCAGTGTTGGATCTGATAGTGGCAGATTAGCAGCTCTAGTTCAGGATTCTACCTGCTTGCAGCCTGTTTTGTGCCTGTTGTGTTTTTGTTTGGTTTGGGGTTGGCTGCTGCCTGTATTGGCTTCAGGGTACTGTTGTTGTGGCCTGCGGTCTAACATGAGTATTATTGTATAGCTGAATTCTCCGTGCGTTTTAAACTTTTCTCATGTTGATTATGTCCTTAATCTAGTATAATTTATAATTTAGTTCTATTATATTTCTAGTACGTTATTCTATTTTAAGTGTAGGTGCATGGGGAGCTAAATGGAGCTGAAGTATAGTAACTAGCTAGTCATTTAATTAATGGTGCATATACATTGGCGACTCTTATTCAAGCTCAACTTTGTGAAGATTTGGAAATTTCGGCTTATATATATGTTGAAAATTTGTATTTTGGAGGATTAAATTAATTATATGACTTTTATTTATTGTTAGTAGGTTTCATATAAAAAACAAGCAACTAATATTTTATAATGTACGTATTTAGCATTATAATTATTTTATATAAATTTAATGATATTTTGTTTCTTAGTATATTTAGATTTGTACTGACTATTTATACATATATTATATGACTGTACAATTCTAAAAAAAAAATCAAATGATCAATCCGTTGCAGTAGATATGTACTCCATATATCATTTGTATTAATTAGCTACAACCGTTGCAATAGGTGTCAATTTCATCACAATTAGTAGTAAGTAATATATTGCAACGGCTTATTTATACCGTGGCATTAGGTGTAGAGCTATCGCAACGGATTATAGCTGCCATGGTATTAGGTGTTGTATACTGTTGCAATAGACCTACTGCAACGCCAACAAATGTCACGGTACATGGCCATTGCATTAGGCCTAATGCCACGAAATTTGACGCCTAATGCAACGGATTTGGGGGTTGCAATAGGTCAAAAATGTAGTAGTAATCGTTAAGTCGCAATCTCGGGAGATAAAAGTAAAGTTTTATATAAGATTAAGCGGTAGTCAAAGATCCATGCCACTCCTACAAGACAGGTAGATGGCTAGAAAAATGAAACCTCGCATGGTTGTAACAAAAACTCATTATTGGGTTCAAATCCTTTATAGGAAGCAACACCTTCTTACCACAAACAAGTAGACTAGGGTTTCAAGGTACCAAAAGTTCTTAACACACTACCTTAGTGCAGGGAATTTTTCAAACTCATCATTGAGCCCTACTGCGATTCATGCTTTTAGGCATGGCGGCGTTCTAAGGAAAAGCTAGAGATAAAAGAGTCACCAAAAAGTTATAGGAACTTGTAAACCATTCATGGGTGTGAAGGTTACACCCCATTCACGATCATGGAGATCGCTAACTCCATAGTGGTACGGAACCATGAATGGATGTTCAGGGATGATGATATGGATCTAACCTAAATGAGATTGAACTCGCCCTAAATAGGCCTCTACTTAATTCTTATGATATTCATGTGCGCTTTTCGATCAACATACATACATCAAATTAATTCTAAACATGTTTAATCTATGTTGCTTGATTATTAATGCACAATCAAATCAATTATTGGTGATCACTTGAATTAAAATCATATTAGTCTAAAATAAAATTATTAATTATCTTATTAGGCGTGATTTCAAGTACAAATTCCCTTCAAACCTGCAAAAAGGAACGTGATCAAGCAATAACAATAAAACATAAATAATCAAGTAACATATGATTAATACAACAATCATCATCATAACAAGATCATCAAAACATCATTAATAGCAAGATCCTAGGAATGATACTAAACGGATTAATAACAAACCCTAGCATGTTACTAACAATCAAATCAAGGCATTATACTAAACATGATACTAGTAATCATAAAAACATCCTAAACATGATACTAGGAATTATAAAAACATCCTAGGCATGATACTAGGAATTAACAAAATATTGTAAACATGATTTCTACTCCAAAATCAAAAGAACGATAATAAGGGTAATTGAATTACTCACTTTGATGCCTGAACCTTCTTTTTACGTCGAGGTCGAAGGCAACGTCGAGTATGACTTGGAGTTTTCGAATCTTGTAAATGAGGTATTGTGACTGATTTGGATGAGTATCAAGGATATCTTTAGCCTAATAACATGGATGATAGATGATGATTTGATCTAGGTGGTTATAGCTAATGATTGATTGTTCTAGCTATTTTTAAAAACGAGGAAACGACCTCTATTTATAAGGAAAAAAAAGAGTCAATCGATCAGAAAAGATCAGAATTTAAAACGAAATAAAACAAGTTCCATCACGGGGTGATAGATCTATCGCGGCACGACAGTGTCTATCTCGGCGCAATAGGACTATCGCAGTGTGTTGAGACCATCGCGATGTGTTGACCATCGCGGTGCATTGGAGTGTATCGCGGTGCTTTGAGACCATCGCGATGCGTTGGAGTGCATCGCGCCGCGTTGGTTCCATCGCGATGCGATATTGCTGTCATGGAGAGATGAATTCAAAAGGATTATCTATTTTATCCGGAGTTTGGTTTCTGATGGGTTTTCTATGAAAATTATATCCGAACGTCTTTTAATTTGAATAGAACAAGGATTATAAAAAAAAAGAGATGTTTTATTCAATCTCGAACTCTTTTGATCTTTATATTTACGGAAAGGATAAATTATAACCTTCTAGAGGATTCTAGAAGCTCTTGAGGAATCCTAATGGTTTAAGGATTGGGAATATGGTATTTTTACCCTCACATGATCGTTGGGTCATAGGTAAGGTGGACCCAGGCTCGGTTTGGGGTCCGTTTAGTATTGAGGTCATAACTTATTCGTTTTAAGTTGGATTTGGGCTTACAATATATCATTGGAAAGCTCTTTTCAACTCTTATAAAACTAAATAATAATTCGACCAGTATTATGAACCAAAATACTTGGGGTTGGACGTTTTTATGAGTTGGACACGAAATGAATAGTTTTGGGTTAAGACATTTAGGTAAGGTTGGGGATATAGTCAAGGCTTAAGGAAACTTCACGACACTCTTCAACTCTCTACCAAACTCGTTAATCAAAGACGTGAAAGGTACTCATCACTAGGTTTGGTTTTTGGGGAGACACAGTCATGTGTCTATAGAAGCCCCTACTTTGTTGAGTTTGGTGAAACGTAAGTTTAGAAAACGCTAGTTAAATGTATATCGAAAGGGATGGAGAATAATTCAAAAAGTTCTGCAATCCTAAGTCATCCTTTTAACACCAATACCTGCAGAAAGCGTCAGTTCTACAAATAAAGGAATTACGGGAAAGAAACACATATTTGAGGATTGTCGAGCACACGTCTTTGGGTGTCACCAAATAAAATTTTTTTTTGTTTGACAACCTCCACGTTCTCAAGGAGTGATGTAGAAGACCACTTTGCTTTGAGCCATCTTCTCAACTTGGGGTGACAACCTCAGCATTCTCAGGGAGCGTTGTCGAAGATTGCTTCGCTTTGAGCCATCTTCTCAAATTGGGTGACAACCTCCTCATTCTTAGGGAGCGTTGTCTATGTCCATTCATCTCTGAACAAAAGAGCTTTAGAAGAATGTTCACGCATCTCTAAACAAGGGAGCTTTGGATGAAATCTTCACTCGTCTCTGAAAAAGGGAGCTTTTGAAAGGATTTTCCACGCGTCTCTGACCAACAAGAGTTTTGAATGAAATGTCCACGTGTCTCTGAACAAAATAGTTTTAAATTAAATGTCCACGCGTCTCTGAACAAAATATCTTTTGGAAAGGTGAGAGTGTTCGATTGGCTGCGTACAGAAGCTTCAAAGAATCAATGACGGATGGTGAAATTGTTCGATTAACTCCAAACAGAAGCTTCGATGAATTTTTTGTATCCTGTAAAATCAAATATTGCAAAAGGACTTTGCTGGTGGTTTTCTTGGGGTTGACCCAGGGCTTGACTCATTGTGGTTGGTTAGCTTAAGGTTGAGTCAAGGCTTAGTGTTACTCGACTCATTGTGTGACTCAATGTGTTTAAATCGACTCGACGTGTTTTGACACGTGTGACTCATGTGTGTAGACTCAACTTGATGTGGTAACACGACATGACTCAATGTGCATGATTTAATGTGCATTGCGTGGAGATTGTGCTAGTGCAACTCGAAAATGCAGAAAAACAAAAAATTTCCGTCATTTTTGTGGTGGGTAACAACTTTCTTCCGAAAAGAAAGTCGTGAAAACGAAAAGGGGTAGAGTGTTGGTGAAAATGAAGTTTTTGAACTTCCTCAAATGAAAAAAAGATGAAAAGAAGCAAATCATGTAATGGTGCATGTTAAATGAGCTTAACAAGAGGGAATGCAAGATCTTCCGAGAAGATGAGGAAAAGAGGAATGTTCCATCTACCTCAGGTATCTTCATTAACACTTGTGTATAATATATTTATAGGTATTGGATACCATGTATGACTCACTTTATGCTCCTATTTTCAAGGACCAAGTGAGAGGGAATCACAAGTGGATGTGCAACTACGAGCGAACAATGAAGATGGTCCTTCCGTCATACTTGTAGGCACATTATTTGTCTTTGGCTTGTAATAGAACTAATTCTTATTTTATTACGTTTTGCTTACCATCGAACATATTTTGATCTATGGCGTTGGACGCCGAGTTATTTTGATCACAAGACTATAAAAATTTTTGTTTTAAATGTCTTGCTTATATGTTTTATGGGATCATACATTCTAAATGTGACTAGATAAATGTTATGATACCACCAAAAGAGCTAAGACCGTTGAATCGAATCAAACCTACTTGTGGCATTGTCGTCTTGGCCACATTAACATCAAACACATCAAGAAACTTCTTCGTGAAGGGATTCTTGATTCATTCGACTTGGAGTTGTTAGAAAACTGCGAAGGATGCTTACTAAGAAAGATGATAAAGCAACCATTCTCCAAGTTGGGAGAAAGGGGTAGTGACTTATTGGGTCTTATACACACGGATGTATGTGGAACAATGAGCAAAACCGCAAGAAATGGTTATCGCTATTTTATCACTTTCACGGACGACTTTAGTAGATATGGCTATGTCTACCTTATGTCGCACAAATCTGAATCTTTTGAGAAATTTAAAGAATTTTTGAGTGAAGTAAAAAAGAAGCTTGGCAAGAAAATCAAAGCACTTCGATCGGATCAAGGTGGCGAGTATTTGAGCTACAAATTCGACAATCATCTGAAAGAACATGGAATTTTCTAAAAATTGACACCTCCCGGAACTCCACAATGGAATGTAGTGCCCGTAAGGAGAAATTGAACTCTGTTAAACATGGTTCAATCAATGATGGGTCTTAGTGATCTTCCTATCTCTCTTTGGGGACACACTCTTCTAACCGCGACACTTACACTAAACTGCACTCCGTCAAAAGCTGTCAAAAAGACTCCATATGAATTATGGACGAAGAAACCTCCACAATTGTCTTTTCTTAAGATTTGGGGTTGCGAAGCATATGTCAAAAGACTCATATCTAACAAGCTTACACCAAAATCTGACAAGTGTTTCTTTGTGGGCTATCCAAACGAAACAAAGGGTTATTAATTCTACAACCAATCTGAGAAGAAACCATTTGTTCCTCGAGATGGTGTCTTTTTCAAAAAGGGGTATCTTTCCAAAATGACAAGTGGGAGGAAAGTCGAACTTGATAAAGATCGAGAAGGTGATAAACAAAGTTAAACTGACAAAACTGACAATCAAAGTGCTTTGGAAGCAACTGTTGAAAATGGTAAAAGTCAAAATGACAAAGAAAATGCTCAACCTATTACCCTACGTAGGTCGCAAAGGCCAAGATCTCAACCAGACAAATACCTCAGTGTTGTCTTAACCGAGAATCAAGACATCCTGGTTATGCATGAAGATGAGCTAGCGACATGCAAAAAGGCTATGACGAGCCCCGACTCTGCAAAATGGCAAGAAACCATGAAATCTGAGATTGACTCCATGTTTGAAAATCAAGTCTGTGACTTCGTTGATTTGCCCGAAGGTTACACACTTATCTATTGTAAATGGATTTTCAAGTTGAAAACTGACAAAGATGGAATTGTATATATATACAAAGCTATATTTGGTGGAAAAAGGTTAGAGGCAAATTCACGGCATTGATTATGATGAAATCTTTTTGCCAGTCGCCATGCTTAAGTCCATCCAGATTATCCTAGCAATTGTCGCATATTATGATTATGAGATATAAAAAATGGATGTCAAAACTGCCTTCCTTAATGGGAATTTGGAAGAAACTGTGTACATCACACAGCCGGAAGGTTTTGTAGATCCAACCAATGCTGGGAAGGTATGCAAGCTTAAAAAGTCCATTTATGGACTAAAGTAGGCAAGTAGAAGTTGGAATCTGCGATTTGATGAAGCCATTAGTGAGTTTGGTTTTATCAAGAATCCAAATGATTCTTGTGTTTACAAGAAAGTCTGTGGGAGTGACATCGCATTCCTTGTCTTATATGTCGATGACATATTGCTTATTGGAAACAACATTCCAATGTTGGAATCTGTAAAGGCTTGGCTTGGAAAGTGTTTTTCAATGAAGGACTTGGGAGAGGCGCAGTACATATTGGGCATCAAGATCTATAGGGATAGATCTAAGAAGATGATTGGATTGAGCCAAAGTACTTATATTGATAAGGTGCTGACACGATTCAATATGGAGGAAGCCAAGAGGGGTCACCTACCCATGTCACATGGCATAACTCTCAGCAAGATACAGTGTCCAAAGAAACCTGATGAGCGAGAGAGGATGAGTTAGATTCCATATGCTTTGCTTATTGGATCGATCATGTATGCCATGATATGTACTAGGACGGATGTATCATATGCCTTGAGTGCTACGAGCCAATACCAATCAGACCCAGGAGAGGCGCATTAGACTGCGGCCAAGAATATCCTTAAGTACCTGAAAAGGAACAAGGATAAATTTCTGGTCTATAGTCGGAGTAAGGATTTCGCTTTTGAGGGTATACCGACGCAAGATTCCAGACTAACAAAGAGGACTTCAAGTCACAATCAGCATTCGTGTTTTATCTTAATGGAGGAGCGTTCAGTTGGAAAAGGGCTAAGCAAAGCACGATTGCAGATTCTAAGCCGAATACTTGGCAGCTAAGGAGGCAGTTTGGATTCGTAAGTTTGCTGGTGAACTTGGTGTTGTCCCTTCAATAAAGGGACCAATAGACCTCTACTGTGATAATAGTGGGGCCATTGCTTAGGCTAAAGAGCCAAGGGAACATCAGAAAGTCAAAAATGTCATGAGGCGATTTCACATGATGAGGGAATGGAAGTCTGAGGATGATATCATAATTTGCAAGATTGGAACGGACGACAATGTAGCCGATCCACTCACTAAACATTTTCCCCAAGTGAAACACAACAAGCACGCTGAGGCAATAGGAATCAGGCATATTGGAGATTGGCTTTGATTTCCCTATTTGTGTGTTTTAAATAAGTGTTGGAGATCTTAATGTAAAACACTATGTTAAACCATTCATTTCTGGAGTAATTTAATTTTTCTGTAAATTATAATTCCAATTCTATTTAATTGTGGTTTAGAATTAAATATTGAGTCCATTCAATTTGAGAACATTCAAAATAGAGTACCAAGACCATGTCTTGGATAAAGAAACACCTATTAAGTGAACGTTGAATATCATATCAAAATTATCCCTAATCGAGGTCATTTGAAATTCGGACGACTAATGACCGCGTGAGATTAGTGTGTAGTATGATTTGTAGCACCGATTCTTGTGCTACAAGGACAAAATTGTCATAAATCATTTGCACGGGTATCAATTTGGAACTATACCGGATCGACCTATGAGAATACTTTAAGAGATTTAGCAACTGTCATAATTATATTACTCATTATGGCTATCGGAACCACTTTCCTCGACCATGAGTATTGTTAGTTCTCTTATTTGGGTACTAGTCCGCTTTGATGTTGTCAAACGTCTGCCGTACAAGGGGATTATAAAGGCAATTGTTGGGCGGCTAGGGCCTCTTAGTAAGGGAAGCTAACAATGCAAGACTGAGAATATCCCCCTATTAAAAGTAGGGAACATGTCTTTGTTGTTTACAAGGCCTCTCGAAGAGCAAGACTGTTAAAATGCATGGTTGTGCTCAAATGGATTTTAGAAATCATCTTCTTATTGACAGTCGAACTCAAAAATCGAGAAACACTTCTAGACGTAATAAGGATGACGAAAAAATCTTACCTTGTAGTTCACGAAGAGACATAAAAGTTACATAGGAAACAAGCTATACACAAACAGCACACTTGTCCGGAAGGACAAGTGGGAGATTCAAAGGACAAGTGTATTATTTCGATAGAGGGATCGAAATTAATTAGAAAGCTATTTATTCATTGAGGTCAAGTGATCGGAATGCCTAGCTAGAGGCCACTTCCGATCAGTAATATTACAGCTTAATCTTGACTGAACCCTTCGGGTCACACCTAATCGTGTAACCGGACCGAAGCGGCGAATTAATCCAAAAAATTAAATGAGTCAATAGAGTTTTTACGAACAAAGACGTCGAATTCCGAGCTTAGAGCGTGAAAACCGAGCGTCGTAAGTCGAGTCGAATTTAGGAAACGACGATACGAAAAAATCAGCCAAACAACAAGTCACAACATATATCCCTAGCCTCGGAATGGCCGAGCCATCCGAGGGCTCGGGAAATATGCCTAGCAAAGGCTGCCAGCATGGGAGACATGACTGCAAGCCCAGCCGCAGCATGCGCATGCTGGCTTAAGGAGCTGCGGCATGCCGAGCTACCTAGCAGCTAGCATCGCATGCTAACATCACTTGCTGCTGGCGCATCAGGCTAGTATCGCTGGCGCGCAAAGCGTGCTAGCATGCTAGCAGTACCAACCCCGCACCTTAGCAAGCAAGGCCAACAGCTAATGCTCGCTAGGTCTTGTGCGAGGAAGCAGTAGCACGCAAGCTAGGCTTGCAGTAGGAGCACCCAGCACGCCCAGCAGTTCGCAAGCACGCATAGTTTTCTAGGCTGAGCGTTCGAGCATGCGAGGCCAGCTAGCAGCCCCAGTTAAGGGGCCAAGCCGCCAGCAAGGCAGCCTTAGTGCCCAAGGCAGGCCACACTAGTTGGCGCACTATGAGTAGGCGTGAGTGTGGGAGCGGTTTTGTGGGTTTGCTTGAGGAGCAAGGGCAAGGTGGTCCTCCCCTTGTGGTCCTCACCTAACCCCTTGCTCTCCATGTGACACTTGTCGTTTGGTGATTTATTTGGCCTTTTAATTTAATTTGGAATTAAATTATATTTCTATTTTGCCTTTTTACGAACTCTCCCACATTGAAAGATGATGGGATTTCAAGGGCACCATCCTTATAAATACAAATCATTTGGCATTTCGAAGAGGCACTTAAGTTGATGAACTTCAAGGGATCTACAAAGAGAGAAAACCTTTGTTCTAATATCTCTAAGTTATTTTTTTCTAGCCCCGACCAAACTTCGGGGTAAGGACCGGTTCGGTTCGGTAGAGAGGGTGTGAGCCATCAGAGGTTCTCGCACTTGCAGAACTTATAGATTTCAAGTCCGAGCTCAACGGTTGAGTGAAGCATGCTACAAGGGTGAGCATTCTTTCTCTCTCTTCTCTTATGTTTATGTTTATTTTGCATGCTTTTGTTTATGTTGTAATTATTATGCATGCGATCCGGTTATCGGGTATTATTTCCACGCGGTGTCGGACACCACAAAACCCAACATAAATCTCGATCGTAGAGATGATCGAAAGCGATATCATAGGGTATTCCAATAGGTGTGAACACTCTCTTGAGTTTCTTATCTTTTAAAGTATCTTTATTAAGGGCCCAGAGCTTCATCGGCGTCGATGTAGTTGCTATGGGAAGAACTGGAAGAAGGATTATCGTTCTTCCTGCTCTTGCCATTATCGCCATTGTTATTAGCCTTGTCCTTCTTGTTTCTCGGAGGAACATGAAGGTCATTCGAATCAAGGAGGTCTTGAATGCGATCCTTAACGGTAAAGAACTTTTCAGTAACATGACCATTGCCTCTATGATATTTGCAATAGGAGTTTGGATCCCAATTAGGAGAACGTCTCTTAGGTATTGGATCTTGAATTGGACCAATGGGATGAATGAAACCTTGTCCATGGATATAGTCAAAAGCTACATTATAAGTTATTCCTATGGGTGTGCATTCATTAATGGTCCGTTTTACCCGTGGCTTAGGAGCATTGAGTTTTTCCTTTAATCTTTGATGGGAAGAAGAAGGTGGATGGTCGTCCTTTTCATTCCTCTGATCTTGGCGATGAGGGTTTTGTTCAATGACTGATATCCGATTCGCTAGGTCTTCCACCACACTCATAAGCATGGCAACGACATCTCGAAGTTTATTAACATCTTCTTTTAGACTTGCTGAGTTTTCCTCAATGACATATAAGAAAACTTCTTCATCCTCCTCAATCATGGTCACTTTGTTAATAGAAGTTATATAGACTACTTCAATCATGGGCTTATCAATAGGTGTAATGAGGAGAGAAGGGTCGAAGGTTACACTAGCAGAAAAAAGCAAATCGGCACCGCACTTTTGGCACTGGTTTTTTAAAATCGGTTAGAAAGAAATGGGCAGGATTAGGAATACATACTTTTGGCACCGATTACTATTAAACCGGTGGGGATTTATACTTTTAGCACCGGTTCAAACCGGTGCTAATTAAAAAGAGAAAAAAATTAAAAAAAAAAGGGGGAGAAAGGGATTTGGCACCGATTCGGTTCAAACCGGTGCGCATTTAAAATAAAAAAACCCGGGCTTCTCAACTCGTATTTCTTCTTCTTCTTTTCTTTTTGCTGTTTTTTCAACTCAATTTTTTCCCTCGTCCTCACCTTCTCTTCCAGGTCACCACCTCCGAATTCCCACCTTCTCCATTGAAGTCGTTTTTGAGCTCTCTCACTCCATTGAAGCAGCTGCATGCACCTCCTTCTCTCTCCATATCTCTCCTCCATTGAACTCGTGCTCTCTATTCTCCATTGAAGTGCATTCTGAGTTTTCTCACCTCCATTGAAGCAGCTTCGAGGTAAGATTTGGGCCATTGTGGTCTTCTTAATCTACCGAATTCCTTCGTTATCTAGGGCTTGTCTTTGTTTTTTTCTATTGGCTGAGTTGGGTGCTTGGTCTAATTGCTCTATCTTTAGTATTGTTATTATCTGTGTTTGTGTGTACATAGTCTTAGCGTAGAATATCACTAAGGATACATATAATTTATATACAAGTAAAACTCTTCTAGTTCCCTGTATAGCAGAGGTGTTTTGTAATAGTCAGCCCGGTAATTTTGCTTATCATTAAATTATTTTCAACGGGAGCAGCGGGAAACCTTGTCTATGAACACTTACTGTGCATCTTTACAGGAAGTTTGAACATGTGTACATGTAATTTTACATAGATTTTGTTTAATTGCTTAGGTTTTCCTTCTGAATCTCTACTTGAAGCAGATTAACTTTGTTATGAGTATCTAAGATTAAACCTTAGATAAATCAGGTAACTTTATTATTATTATTATTATTATTATTATTATTATTATTATTATTATTATTATTATTATTATTTTTATTATTATTATTATTATATTATTATTATTATTATTATTATTATTATTATTATTATTATTATTATTATTATTATTATTATTATTATTATTATTATTATTATTATTATTATTATTATTATTATTATTATTATTATTATTATTATTATTATTAGGAAAAATTGATTCTAATAATCCCAGCTTTGCCCAGTTCGCTATTAATAATCCCACCTTTCGATTATTATTTAATAATCTCACCTTTTACACTTTTTTCTTTTGTTGGTCCTATATTACTGGAAACCGGCTACTAAAGTCAACATAAATTTTTTTTAAATTTTTTTTTTATCTAAGGCTGTTGGTTTTCTTTGGCTTTCCTCGTATAGTTTTTTGGTGGGTAATTAATTACACCCAACTACTTGTGTCACATCACTGTTCTTCTCTATCTTCCATTTCTTCTATTTTTTTTCGAAAACCCATATCTAATAGAAGTATGTTTCCTCTAATTTTCTAATTTCATCGCCATTATTAAAGCACTAACCATCCAACAACATTTTTACCTCCCAAAAGTTCAAGATTGTTGCATCAAAAGGGCGAAAAAAGGACGGGTTGTTGTTCGTACTTCTCTGTTGAGCATTGATTTCGAACCCACTGTAACAGGTTCGCAATTCGCAACCAGAGCTTCTGAATTTGTTGTCAATTTAAGTAAATGAACATGTTTTACATTGCAAGTTCCTATCTTTTTCGCTGAAAATGTTGTTCGAGTTGTGAAATTGGTTAAATTCGAGTTTTTGTAAATTGGATGAACTGGTGGTTGTACTTCATATGGTTGTACTTCATATGTTTTGATGTAGATAACCGTAATAGATTGTTTATTGTTGTTTGTTGGTTGTTTTTTTGAATGTTTGTGTTGTTATATATTGTGGATGTGGTTATTGTATCGAATTGATTGTACCGTGTTGTTCTTTCTTAGATGGATGATCCATTTGCCCATTCCTAACAGTTTGAACAACAGCATCTCTCCCACAATTACACTTCACCCTTTGATTCAAACCCCCCCTTGAATTGGATAAAGAACCAGATCCAAAAGACGCAGCATTCCCCCCAGGCATAATGTTGTTAGCGCACAACAATTTGAAAGGAACTAGTGTTCCACTTCACAAAAAATAAGAGAGCAGAATTTTATTTGGAGAAAGAACAGAGAATAACGAGGAACAGAGGAGAATTTAAGAAAATAGGGGGTGAAAATATTAAAAGGTTTTTTTTTAAATAAAAAAAATAACGATCATATGCCACGTAGGACATATAACCTGCTACATCCGGTAAACTTACCTGTTAGGACCAACAAAAGAAAAAAGTGTAAAAGGTGGGATTATTAAATAATAATAGAAAGGTGGGATTATTAATAGCGAACCGGGCAAAGGTGGGATTATTAGAATCAATTTTTCCTTATTATTATTATTATTATTTTCAATGGGAGCAGCAGGAAACCTTGTCTAAGATTAAAATTTGCTAAATGGTTCAATTTAGTTGTCTTATTCTGTATATTTTTTTGTACATTGTCTCAATCTGCATTGGTTTTTTTGGAGCAAGGGTGATGTGACAGTGCAGAGATCAAGGTACCTTGCTTATTTTTTTCATTGTTCCTTTATTGAGATTATGAATGGATGTGAATTGAAAATCATGCAACTTTATGCTATTTGACAATTATTTTTGGTTAAATCACTCTTAATAAACATGCTATTTGAAATGCTTGCATCATCATATTCCTAGATACCCTTTCAAGGCTTTGTCATTAGGATAAAGTCTTGAATAGTCCCCGGTTGGGACTGTTCTTGAATGTTTACTCTCACTTAAGTGGTTAATGTATGTCTTTTTTTTCGATTTTAAGGAATATCTTGGCTTAGCATTTCCTCACCCTGTTCTCTAGGTAGATATGTGGGTAAGTAATTACCAACATCGTGTACTTGGAGAACTGGGGGGAAATGCTACCGGATTTTCCTTAAAATTGGAAAGTCGACATACATTCACTAGTGAGATTACACATTCAAAGATGGGTTACTTTGGACTGATAAGGACCCTTTGGAAGCATATATGCATTTTTTAATCTATATTAATGTTATATGCATGGTATGTGTTTGATTTTGATTTACATATATAATAGATGTAGCAATTATACATTATTCGTAATATGTTACTATGTTTAGAGATAAGTTACTTAATGGAGAAGGATCGTGGTTGGATGTATGGTAAACGTGATACATTGGAATTCTTTGATGGGGTTCAAGAGTTTTGCGAGAGGGCTTCATCTTATCATCACAGAATGGGTGTCGATTGGCTCTACTGTCCTTGTGTTGATTGTAATAATGTGAAGGTGGTTAATAGTATTGAAATCACTAGAGATCATGTAATTTGTCGTGGGTTTAGGCTTAAATACCATGTATGGATTTGGCACGGTGAAGAAGGAGAGTGCAGTGGGGATGTTGATGGGAATTTTGTGCATGATAGAAGCAATGAGATTCGTGTGGACGAGGAATACTAGAATGATGAACATATTATTGATAATGGTGATGAGGATGGATTTGAGGATGATCAGGTGGATGAGGTCAAGGATGAAGGGGTGGATGAGATGATGCGTGGTGTTGAAGGTGACATGTTTAAGCCATTATCGGAGGCTTCTAAAAAGCATGTGTATCCTGGGTGCAAAAAATACTCCAAACTATAAGTCGTGCTAACACTTTTTAACATTAAGTCGAAGCATGGGTTGACGGACAATAGTTTTACTTCTTTGTTGACTGCGTTAAGTGAGATGTTACCTGACATGAATGAAATTCCTAAGTCTTACTATTACGCAAAGAAGCTCATGTATCCGTTTGGTTTGGAGTATAAGAAGATACATGCATGTCCGATCCTAATGATTGTATTCATTATCGAAATGAATATGAGCAATTGGAGGAGTGTCCACGATGCAAGAAGGTGCGCTACAAGCGCATGAGTTGCAATGCTGGTACGAAGGGACCTCTTGCTAAGGTGTTGTGGTATCTTCCCATAATTCCAAGGTTTAAGCGTCTTTTCTCAACACCAAAAGACGCTAAATACTTGAGGTGGCATGCAGAGGGAAGAAAGAAAAACAAAATGCTGAAGCATCGAGCCGACTCCCCGCAATGGAAGAACATTGATATGATGTTTGGGGAATTTGGTGATGAAGTCAGAAATTTAAGGCTTGGGTTGTGCACGGACGAGATGAATCCATTTGGCACTCTTAGTACCCAACACAGCATATGCCCGGTACTTTTAGTAATCTACAATTTTCCTCCTTGGTTGTGCATGAAACGGAAATACGTAATGCTTTCACTTTTGATAATGGGGCCAAGGCAACCTGGAAACGACATAGATGTTTATGTTGCGCCACTTATTGACGATTTGAGAAAGATGTGGGACGAAGGGGTTCTCATTTTTTATGCTCATAAGAATGAGATGTTCACATTGCGTGCAACTCTTATGTGGACCGTTAATGATTTTCCTGCATATGGAAACTTGTCTGGGTACAATAACAAAGGGAAAAAGCATGCCCCATTTGTATTGATGACACACCAAGCATTCGCCTTGATCATTCTCACAAAGAGGTGTACGTGCGGACCAAAAGGTTGCTCAAGCGCGATCACTCGTACCGTAGGCAGAAAAAGGCTTTCGATGGGACATTGGAAGAGGGGACTGCGCTTAGTCCGTTGACTGGTGAGGAGGTTTATGCTCGAGTTAAGGGTATACAAACAGCATTTCGGAAAATAGAAAAAGTTGCAGACTCAACTGCTCTCTTTAAAAAAGAATCAATCTTTTGGAAGCTTCCGTACTAGAAAGAACATGACGTTAGGCACTATCTTGATGTAATGCGTATAGAGAAGAATGTGTGTGATGCTCTTGTGGGAACGCTGATGAATATTCAAGGCAAAACAAAGGACGGAAAGGGTGCACGGTTAGAATTGGAAAAGATGGGGGTTCGTCAAGAATTGTGGGCTCGGGAAAAGGTTAGAAAGGGAAAGGAACAGGAAACAGAAAATGAAATGAGTTCAAAAAAGGGAAAGGGGAAGAGCAAGGGAAAGGGAAAGGCCACAGATGCGTCGAAGAAGAAATATGAGGGAAAAGCCAAGGATGACAAGGCTTATTTACCTCCGGATTGCTACACATTGTCAAGGGTAGAAAAACAAATGTTTTGTGCATGTCTGTACGGCATTAAGGTTCCATCAAGGTACGCATCTAACATGAAAAGATTTGTATCCTTAAACGGAGAATTGAAGCTGACAAGTATGAAATCCTATGTTATCATGTTATGATGCAAGTATTCCTACCAATTGCAATACGTGGTATTTGACCAAAGCACGTGAGGGAAGCTATTACAAGCCTCTGTTCATTTTTCAATACAATATGCAGTAAAGTGCTTGATCCTTGTACACTTGATGCTTTGCAGGCGGATGTGGTTGTGACTTTGTGCAAATTTGAGATGTACTTCCCACCCTCATTTTTTGACATAATGGTGCATCTTATTCTTCATTTGGTGCGTGAGATTAAGTTATGCAGTTCAGTTTTCATGAGGTGGTGCTATCCTTTTGAAAGACACATGGGTATATTGCAAGATAAGGTAAGGAATCGAGCTCACCCGGAAGGAAGTATGATTCAAGGGACCGTGGGTGAAGAGATTGGTAATTTTGTGGCTGACTATATAGCCGTTGTTGAACCTATTGGTCTTCCTACTTCTCGACATGAAGGGAGACTTGATGTTCAGGGCACAATCGGGTAGAAACGAATGTCACCTGACCGAGATAAGTTCTTACAAGCACACCTATATGTGTTGCACCATGTTACAGATGTTCACCCATACTTAGATGAGCACCTGGCTAGTTTGCGTGATGAATTCCCATCGAAAGGTGAAAGGGCATTGATGCAGTTTCATAATAAGAGGTTTGTGAGTTGGTTTCATGATCGAGTGATTGGTAGAATGGATGAGAGAGTCGCTGATACAGTAAGGTGGCTTGCTTATGGTCCTAGGGATGATGTTCGCTCATTTGAGGGATATGACATAAATGGGTACACTTTTTGGACTGAACGTCAAGATTTGAAATCTTCCTCGACCAAAAACAGTGGTATAACGCTTGTAGCATCGTCAAGGGAGTTTTCAAGTGCTAAGGATAAATCACCCGTTAATGCAGAGTTTTCATACTATGGTCGAATTCAAGAAATATGGGAGCTTGTTATTGTAACTTCACGGTTGCTCTTTTCCAGTGGGTTGATAATATCAGGCGTAACGTCAGATATGATGACTTTACTCTTGTAGATCTTGGCCATATGAATGATAGTGCGGAACCATTCATCCTTGCATCTCAAGCTAAGCAAGTGTTTTACGTAATTGACCCAGCCGATTCAAAATGGTCTATTGTGCTAGCCAGCAAAAGAAGAATCCTAGGCATTGGAGATGTCAAGGATGAGGAAGAATATGATGCGTTTAATGACTCGGCACCTTTCACTATTCCTAGACCTATTGTAACAAATGACATAGACGACCAAGCCAATTATATGCGATCAGACCACAACGAAGGAATATTAGATTAAGGTAATATTTTTCAGCAATTTTGAAATTGTAGGCGTTGAAAGTATTATTAAATCACAGGTTAGGTGAAAATGAATGAAAGTGTTAACTTACTTGCCCATATTTCACATTTTCTTTTAAACGAATGAAGTAACGTTTAAAATATTTGAAATACGGAATAAAAACGACCTACACTTGCCCATTTTGTATGTTGATTTGTATTATGATTCAGCAATTTATATTTGATTATAACTTTACCTTACAAATTTATTTATATTACAGCTAATAACGTGTTATGTTTGTAATGGAAGGTGTTTACATCTCATGGCGGACGATCAGGACCGTATTTGTGTCGAGGATGTAGAGGATGATAATGATGATTTATCTGAGGATGATGATGAGCTATATGATGTGAACAAGGAGCCTGATTTGGGTGAAGCAGAAGATCAGGCTCGGGATGAGTTGGAGCGTAGGCTTGATGGCTTTGAGATTTCAGCTGAACAAGCACCTCCTATTGACAATGCAGTTTCTAAGACGGTTGGTGAGAATCCTACTTCCCACACTCAAAGCCAAGGACAAAGTGGGAGGGGGTGAAGGCACCGGCTAAGAAAAAGGCGAGGGGTCCGACGACAAGTTTTAAGAAACCCGTCGGTCCCATGGCCCTAGAGTATGACAAGGCAAGACAATCTACAGGCAAATGGCGTCGTCAATATGTTGTTCACGTTGGGATTTGTGCGCGCAAAATCCCCATTACTCTTGGTTGGCGGGAAGTATCTACGGGCTTGATTGACACATTTTGGAATGATACAAGGGAAAGTGTTTTACTTGCACACAATTATAAATACCTTCACTTTATTGTTATTTAAAAGGGGAAACTAATAATCGCTTTTATTTATGCTTGCAGAGTGTGTTTAACATTCCTAATGATGCCCCCAAGAGAAGGGTGTTTGAATCTTTACTGGCAGAAAGATTCAGAGGCTTCAAGACCCTCTTAGTTCGTACGTGGATCACAAAGACAAGGGTGAAAAAACCAAAGAACAAGAAAGGAGGTGGCAATGATGATGAAGTTATCGAGGAAGAGCAACTCCCAAGGCAAAAATGGCCAAGCATATCGAAGGATGATTAGGAAGCTTTTGTTCTTCAAAAAAGTAAAAAGGAAGCAATTGTAAGTTTAAGTAAATCTGATGACAATTGTATAATTATTAAAGAAATTTTCACTTTTGCTACCACCAAAACACACGTATTTCACTTTTGCTACCTGTTTAAATTTTTATTTTATCTTATTACCACACAAAAACACCTTTGTTAAAATTTGCAACTTTTTAACGGAATTCATTACTGTTGGCGTTTGGGGGCCCCACTTAGTTAACTACGCAACATCTCCCTTTTTCCTCCACCGTCACTTCCATCACCACCAGCAATCAACTCCAATTTCCCATGCAATCGACCACCATCATCACACCAACAACAGCACCCAGGCAGCCCACAATCGACCACCATCAAGCAGCCCACGCACCAGCAATTAATCGCAGCGGCAGCAGCATCAAGCAACACCATTTGCAACCAATAGCAGCCGCATCAAGAAGCCCACGCACAACCAATAGCAGCGGCAGTAGCAACCAGTCGCAATCCCTACCAATAACACCAGCAGCAACATCAAGCAACACCATTCGGCCGCACCCCTCCCTGAAACCACCCTAAAAGCGTAAAAACGAAACCCTAAAATCTTTTTAGGGTGGTTTTAAGGGTGGTGTTTAGGGTTAGGGGTGCCGGTTTTGGGTGGGGGAAGAAACAGGGTCGCCAGTCCCGGGAAATCGCCAGCGGAGGCGAAAGGAGGGGAGGGCATTATGTGAAAATGAGGGGAAGAGAGAGAGTGTGTGTGAGAAGATGGGTTGAGAAGAAGGAGGCATTTGAGGAGGGAGGTGGGCAGCGTGGGTGGGAAAAGGGAGGGGGATGGGGTCGCCGGCGCCAGGGGATGAAGTCGTCGGCGCCGGGGGATGAGGTCGCCGGCAACCGGCACGGGGAGGGGGAAGGGGTGGTTGATAGGGAGGTGGCTGACGGGATGGAGTGGATGAGATTTTATTTAAGTTTTTATTTTCTTTTTAATAAATTAAATCATTATTTAATGAGATAATGGGTCTCACTTAACGGAACCCAAACGGTTTCTGTTAAGTGGTAGCAAAAGTTATATGTTGTAACTTTTGGTGGTAGTAAAATATAAAAAAAATTTAGATCGGTAAAAAAAGTGAAATGAGGGTGTTTGAGTGGTAGCAAAAGTGAAAATTTCCAATTATTAACTCTTTTTTATGAAATGATACTAACATGTCTAATTATGTAGGAACTGAGGGAGCAAAATTCCAAAAATGCATTGTAGAGGCAATACACCTATCGTATAGGGTGTAAGACATTTGGTGAATGGAGGGAAACGTGAGTGAGGGAGGGAGTATACCACTGCGCTTCTAGGGTCCTCCAAAGAAGCCTCTTATTCCACGACCACTACGTTAGTGAGTCGTGCTGGCGATTTCATTTGTTCTCTGCATTCGCGTGACAAGAAAACCGGAAAATGGGTCATTAACGCTCCGGAAACCAAAGAAATGGCAGATAAACTCATAAGAAACTATGAACTAGTGAACTTTATGAAGCTTTAGCATAAATATCACTTTACAAAAACATTAACTATATTCATGTTGCCTTTTTGTTTTTGCTATAGCTTGAGTACACTGAAGAACTGGTTGAAGGCAAACTCGTCCCAACAGTAGAGAAGGACCCTTTCACCTTGGCTTTGGGAAAACCCTACCATCCAGAACGGGTATTAGGTGCGGGAGGGACCTTGCTAGGATGGGAAAAGGTGATGGGTCCAGAATATACTAAATCAGGAAGATCCCGAGCAAGTGTGAACTCACCGGTTGACTTGGATGCCACGGTGGCATCAATTAAGGAACAAGTGCGCAACGAAATGCGAGAAGAATTCAATGCTTGGGCAAAGAAACTGAACTTGCCGGGCTTGCCTTTCCCCTCGACTACACCGGTCGACTCATGTAGTCACCTACAAGGACAAGAAGAAGATGAGATACATGGAGACTATGATGAGATACATGGAGACGATGATGAGGTAGTTTCATATCTATTAGTTTTGGCATATTGAGTTACGTGAGATCTAACGTGGCATTATTAACTTACTATTGCAGGTTCGTACTCCTACACATGCGGACTCGAGGGAGCTTCATAATCCAACACCGGTTCACTTTCCAGAGTTACGGGTAATTTGTTTAGTTCTTTGTAAGCGTTGACTTGATAAGATACCTCGATAAATATAGAGAAAAAATGATTGTTAATTGCATTTTAATTTTAAACTAATCTCTCACTAGGGTAGTCAGCTCTAAATCAGCTTGTTTTAAACGACTTGATAAGATAGCTCGATGTTTCTTCGTTTCTGTTGTGCTGACTATTTCTGTTTTGCTATTTTCTGCTGTGTCTGCCTCTGCTTGTTGTGTCTGCCCCTGCCTGTCTGTTGTGTGCCTGTGTCTACCTGCTTTTGTCTACTGCTTTTGTATGCTTCTTACGTCTGCTACTGTTGTCTGCTACAGTCTGCTACTGTTTGTATCTGCCTACTGCTGTCTACTTCTGATCTGCTGTGCTGCTTGCTATTGTGTTGATTCTATTGTTGTTGATGTTGTTGTGCTGCTACTGTTTCTGTGTTGCTGTTGTTGGGTGCTGCTGTTTCTATGCTGTTGTTGCTATCTTGCTGTTTTTGTACTGTTGTTGCTGTGTTTCTGTTTCTGCGCTGTTGTTGCTGTTGTTGTTTCTGTCTTGTTGTTTTTGTGCTGGTGTTGCTGTGCTGCTGTTTCTGCGCTGCTTTTTTGTGCTACTGGTTCTGTCTTGTTGTTTGATGTGTTGCTGTTTCTGTGTTGCTGTTTCTGTGTTGCTGTTTCTATGTTGCTGTTGCTGTGTTGTTGTTTCTGTGTTGTTGTTTCTGTGTTGTTGTTTGTAGGCTGCCATGTTGCCGTTTTCTTTTTTGAGTGTTGTTGTTTCTGTGTTGCTGTGTCTTTGTTTGCTTGTTGCTATGTTGTTGTTTGTTGTTTGAGTGTGTTGCTGTTTTTTGTGTTGCTGGCTGTTGTGTTGCTGTTTTTTTGTGTTGCTTGATGCTTCTTTCTGCTCTGTGTGTTGCTGTTTGATGTTTGCTGTTTGAGTGTGATTTCAGTTTCTGTTTGCTTATTTGTGTAGGTGAGTTCGGTTTTGTGGTGTTAACTAGAAGAGTTTTTTGCCTTCGCTTGTTTTGTTTTCGGTTTTATTTGATTGTTGGTGGATGCTTGGCCACTTGTGATATGTTTGGTTCTTAATTGTAAGTGATCTTCCAAATTGGTGTAGGAAGAGAACCGTTGTGCACCTCTACACCCGGGGCTATCAAATAGTGGACCTTTGCAGTTGGTTGCGTATGCTAGTGCACAACTGACTAGTGGTACGGTCCATTCGCGACCGCTTAGGCCACAACATTACTCGGTCGGGATCAATTCTGTGGTTGTGGGGTTCGAGTACATTCGAGTACCGGTGCCTGTAGAGGAGGATGGGATTACTACACTCTGGAAAGCGAAAGGTAGCTTTGTGCAATGGCCATGTGATTGGGTAAGGTTGATTAACGAGGTTAGATTTTGGGTTCACTCTTTACTCTATGCCCGGTTGTCTTCCCAAGAGTTGGATGGATTTATTTTCTAACCAATTGCGTGATTTGCTTTATCAGATTTCGAAGAAAAGTCAAACTTCAAAGAGAAGGAGGGTGGAGCAGCTTAAAAGCATTGATCAACCGGTGCCAAAGAAGGAGTGAACAACGGTCGGAGAGTGAAAAAGCGTCAAAGAAGAACTCTTCGAGAGGTTAAGCTATGCAAGCTACTCCACTTGTTGCAGACACGGTCCTTCAATCGCCCTCTAAAGATTTAACTTATCTACACAACCGTGTTAGTATGTTGCCTAGTGAGACTCCCGTTCAAGTTGCACTACCCAAGGCATTGTTCCACTATGATGACGATGCAATTTCATGGCTCAACAAAGAAGATGTGAAGGAATTTCTAAGTGGATTAATGCTTAACATTTCCCTCATTCAAACATTCATGAGGTAATTCAATGCCGCTCAAAGTATGTTATTCAGATTAGTGGTGATTATCGTTTATTTTTCCATTAATATTCTATTATCATGCATGCAGAGCACTACAGGAGCACTTACGTGACATTGATTCTCCGTGTCAAGTTAGGTGGTTATGCCCCGAGCAGATCTCCACTACTAGAATCTTAGGCAACCACCCTGACGTGTTGTACTATGTTGAACGGGGGGGTATCAAGGAATCAGTACGTGCGAGAGACAAGTTCATATTGGCCCCATGTTATGAGGAGTACGTCTAACCATGTCAAATTCATTTGTTTCCCCTGATTATATGTTGTACATGGCTAATAATTGATTTGTTTGTCTACTGTGAATTTATGTAGTTTGCATTGGACCCTGTTGGTGATTTGTGTTTCCAGTAACACAATCTTCCTTTTTGATTCAGCTTGATTGCCTCATCCAAAAAAGCTCCTCGTGAAGTCCATACTGCAAAAGTAAATAATTCTACCTAGTGTTGATTATCATTACCTAACTCATTTATTAGTCATACTAATCAAATTTGACATTACTTTTATATAGTGTTATGAAGAAGATAAATTGTCGAGCTCCTCAAGGTCCCACATGGAAATCACCGATGGTAATGCCACATGATCTTGTGATTTTCGTATTAAACAATACGTAAAATGTTACTAATTTTCTATATATGCATGTTTGAGTCATGTACTTTGTTCCCGTGCTAGTGCGCACAACAAGATAACGGAAATGATTGTGGCCTATACGTGATGAGATTCATGTTTGACATAGTGAGTCGTTGTACAAACACACTACACCTTGATGAGGTATGCCATTGACTTAGTTTATTTGCTCGTAACATGTGATTTGATAAGAAATGTAAGAAATAGTATTCAAATAGGCCTTACTTGGGCCAATTTGGATGAAAATGATTCCTAAAACACTTAAATTGCTCCTTTCTTGTGATTTTAAGCCTTAGCCGCCTATAACTAAGTAATAATGACATATTATGAGAAAGAATGAGTTTATTTGACAAGAAATGTAGGAAATAGGCATCCTATTAGTCAAATAGGCCTTACTTGGGCCAATTTGGATGAAAATGAATCCTAAAACACTTAAATTGCTCCTTTCTTGTGATTTCAAGCCTTAGCCGCCTATGACTAAGTAATAATGACATGTTATGAGAAAGAATGAGTTCATTTGACTAGAAATGTAGGAAATAGGCATCCTAGTAGTCAAATAGGCCTTACTTGGGGGGATAAAAATGAACCCTAAAACACTTAAACTGCTCATTCCTTGTGATTTCAAGCCATAGCCGCCTATAACTAAGTAAAAATGACATGTTATGAGAAATAATGAGTTCATTTGACAAGAAATGTAGGAAATAGGAATCCTAGTAGTCAAATAGGCCTAAGTAATAAATTTTTGCCTAACTGAACTTATAAATGTATTTTTACATGCATAACCTAAGTAATTAATTCTAACCTACTTTTTGTTTATTCCTAATTTTGCAAGGTACAAAAGGGAGGTCTGTTGATGAGCAAAAAACTTAATGAAGATCGAGACATGTTGGCGTCCTTCATCACATTTAACATGTAAATATCATTTCTATTTGAACTTGTTAACTACATTATTGATTAGTATTGTTTGTAATTATGAAACTTTTTTTAAATTAGTATTGTTTGTAAATAGTATTACATTTGGGATTAATAATTAATATTTATGTATTGTTATTATTTCAATTTACAAATTGTTATTATTATTATTATCATTTATAATATTATAATAATAATTATTCTTATTATTGTTATTGTTATATAATAATGGTAGAATTAATGCAGGATGTACAGCTTCTCATTGTTGTTATTAGTATTAGTATCAATATTATTATTTATTGTCGAAATAAAAAAAACACAGTTAAAGGCACCGGTTCAGGCTTCAAACCGGTGCCTATTATATTGTAATTAAACAAAAAAAAGGGCGCCATGGGTAATTGGCACCAGTTAACCGGTGCCAAAGAGGGTATTTAGCACCGGCTAACCGATGCCAAATCTTTAAATAGCCACCGGTTTTGAACCGGTGCCAAATTTTCAGAGATTTGGCATCCCTCAAATCTAGAATGGTTCAAAGCCGGTGCGCAAAGGGGGGTTTGAACCGGTGCCAAATACCTTTTTTCGTGTAGTGTTATTTGATCCTCTGCGATGGCTAGAACCTCGGAAAATTTGTTTTCATCAATCAAATCTTGGATATCTTCTTTGAGTTTCCAACATTCCTCAGTATCATGACCTCTTCCTAGGTGGTACTTGCAGTGTTTATTAGGATCCCACTTTAGTGATCTGGCTTTTGGGACTAGATCTTTGATAGGTCCAATGGGCATGACCAGTCCTTTATGGTGTAGTTTATCGAAGGTTGTTTCATAGCTCATGCCAAGTGGAGTAAACACTCTTTTTGACCTTTGTATTCGTTGTTTAAGAGTGTCTATAGCATGTACTTCATTAATGGGAGAGGAAGAAGGAGGATGGTCTTTCTTCTTTCCTTTCGCGTTATTATTGTTAGCAGCTGCCAACTTCATAAGACCGTCTTCAATTTCAATGCCTATACTGTAGAAAGCCTTGAAAGTGTTTAAGAGTTGATATTTCAGGTGCTTTTGGTACTTGTCTTGAAGATTTCTGATGAACATTCTCACAGAGTCTTTCTCGTTTGGGACCTTGATCATCTTAGCAGAAACTTCCTTCCACCTAGTATAGAATTCGGTGAAGCTTTCATTATGTTTTTGTTTCATGATTTCAAGCTCGCTATGATCAATTTCTTTGAACATTACATTTATATCTATCAATAAAAGCATGAGTAATATTGTCCCAAGTAGCAATTTTCTCAGAACCTATAGAGAAGAACCATTGTTGACATACGGGTTCTAAGGAAAGAGAAAATAATGGAGGGAATATTTTCTTATCAATCCCTTTAATCTCCATGATTGTCTTAAAAGCCTTCAAATGTAAGTAAGGATTGTCAGTAGCTTTGAATTTGGGAATGTCAGTTGTAGAGAACTTGTGCGAAGAAGATCCTAACTTAGGCTTTCCTCGACGCGCTTGATTGTCTCAAGTGGGACATGTTTGCTTGGGTCTTCGGCCTTCTCCATTCGAGTGCTGAGTCCTTTAATCATTTCAACAAGACCATCCACGGTCTTTTGGATTCTGTCAACATCCTCTTGTTTGGCCGCCATTGGTTTCTTCTTCTTTCGAACCGTGTTCTAGAAAAGGAGTACTTGTAAAAAGGTATTATCTCAGATTAAGCGCCCTTCTTTCCTTGACCAAACGCTGTGGAAAGGAAACCATGGACACTCATTATCAATCACAGGATTTGAACTTTATTCAACATGCATAGGTGGGGAAAGATCATAGTGTGTGAGGTGAATGATGTGTATGGGGAAAGCGTGAAACAGGGAAATATGTGAATGTGGGAAGTGTTCAAGGAAAGTGTATTCATGGAAAGGTATGTAATGATGTAAAGGGAAAGAGCGTATTTTTGTGGAGAGATATGGAGAAATCCGGGAATAGAACGGACCTTTAACTCAAATGACAGAAAGGACGACTCATGCATGGACCTAAAACATGGCCATAGTGTTAAGAAAGTATGTACCAAGTGTGTGCAAAGACTTATGAGTGAAAGGTGATATGTACAAGACTCGTGCCATGACCATGTGACTAGACATGCGGTTAGACTCATACAAGACCAGGGAAATACCTCATATTGACTTTAAACTGGTAAAACATGGCAGTGGGACTCGACGCGAAGACTCGGTAAGTAAAAATTGAATCATTGCATAGAGATGGAACTATCGCAGGACGATGGTTCCATTGCGGTGCAATAAGTCTATCGCGACGCGATGTTCACCAACGTTTTGCGCCACAAGCCAAAGTGGTGCGCCAAAAATGGAGCATCACTGTAGCTTGTTTTCAATCGTTCTTTCGAGGGTTTAAGCCTAAATTCTACTATGTTGAGCATATTAATATTTTAGGTGTTCATTAATTAACCAAATTAATTAAGCAAAGTCCTTTGGGTTAGTATATACAAGTCAAATGTACAAGAAGCAGTTAAGACAAAGGGTTAGTTTGTATAGGCATATGTACAAGAATAAAGGTTAGTTTAATCACAAACAAGTTATGCACAAGTAAGATATGCACAAGTAGTCACAATATGATGTAATGAGTTTGCAACCTAGCCATGGCTCTAGTTCTCTAAGGTCAAGGATTATAGTATCCAAGAGGGTCCATGGTTAAGAGTCCGGATAAATCACGCAGAAGCCTTACCTTAGAAGGGTTGGCACGATGGATGGGACCTTGAAAGTTAAACTCAACTCCATGGTTTAGTGAATGCAACAAACTCGGATGCACCCGTTATTGCATGGAGCATTTATTAGGGTGGATGGAGCGTGAATTCTCAAGGGCTAAAACCATATGTAGAACACATATGGGTTTAGAAAAGTCGAAATAAACTCAACTAGGAAGTAAAGTTGTCGTGACAGTACTAGAATCAGGCGAAACAAGAAGTCAAAAAGTTGGCACAAAATCGACAGATCTGTCACTGGAAGGCAAGAACTATCGCACAGTGATAGCTCTATCGCGGCGCGATGAAGCTATTGTCTGGCAATGGTTTCTGTCATCCTGCGATGGTTCTGACGCTTTGTGGATATTTCTATGTTCGATATTTTTTCGATGTTTTGTAGCGTCTTTTAGATTTTAGTTGTGAAAGATATTTTCGGCCTTTCCTACGTGTATATTCCTATGTTTTTGAAACATTACGAATGGCCTTTCCAATGCGAAACTTTTTATGCTTATTCTACAATGTTAATCAAAATTACGCACAATGAATATCTAGAATATTTCAAGTCTCATCTACTCATTCTAAATTAATTGCCAAATTAGGAATCAATTAAGAAATCCTCCCCAGCGAAGTCGCCAAAAACTGTAAGGAATTTTTCAAACTCATCATTGAACCCTACTGCGGTTCATGCTTTTAGGTATGGCGGTGTTCCAAGGAAAAGAAGCTAAAGATAAAAGAGTCGCCAACAAGTTTTAGGAACTTAAAAACCGTTCACGGGTGTGAAGGTTACACCCCATTCACGATCACGGAGATAGCTAACTCCATAGTGGTCTGGAACCATGACTGGATGTTCGAGGATGATGGTACGAATCCAACCTAAAAGATATTAAACCCGCCCTAAATAGGCCTCTACTCAATTCTAATGATATTCATGTGTGCTTTTCGATCAACATAGATACATCAAATTAATTCTAAACATGTTTAATCTAAGTAGGTTAATTATTATTGCATAATCAAATCTATTATTGGTGATCACTTGAATTAAAATCATATTAGCCTAAAATCAAATGATTAATTATCTTATTAGCCGTGATTTCAAGTACAAATTCCCTTTAAACTTGAAAAAAGGGAGGAGATCAAGCAAAAACAATAAACCATGAATAATCAAGCAACATATGATTAATACAACAATCATCATCATAACAACATCATCAAAACATCATTAATAGCAAGATTCTAGGCATGATACTAAATAGATTAATAACAAACCTTAGCATGTTACTAATAATCAAATAAAGGTAGTATCCTAAACATGATACTAGAAATCATAAAAACATCCTAAACATGATACTAGTAATTATAAAAACATCCTAAGCATGATACTAGAAATTAAAATAATATTGTAAACATGATTTCTACTCCAAAATCAAAAGAACGGTAGTAAGGGCAGTTGAATTACTCACTTTGATGCCTCAACCTTCTTTTCACGTCGAGATTAAAGGCAACGTCAAGTATGGCTACGAGTATTCGAATATCGTGAATGAGGTATTGTGACTGCTTAAGATGAGTATCAAGGATATTTGTAGGCTAAGATCATGGATGATAGATGATGATTTGAACTCGGAGGTTATAGCTAATGATTGATGGTTCTAGCTGATTTGAAAACGGGGAAAACGGCATTTGTTTATAAGGAAAAAAGAGAGTCAAACGACCAGAAAAGATCAAAACTTGAAACGGAATAAAACGGGTTCCATCGCGGGGCGATAGACCTATCGTGGCACGACAGTGTCCATAGTCGCCCGATGGGACTATCGCGATGCTTTGGGACCATCGCGGTGCGTTGACCATCACGGTGCGTTGAGACCATCGCGATGTGTTGGAGTGTATCGCGGTGCGTTAAGTGTATCGCGCCGCGTTGGTTCTATTGCGGTGCGATATTGCTGTCGTGGCGCGATGATTTCAAAAGGATAATCTATTTTATTCGAAGTTTGGTTTTTGATTGGTTTTCTATGCAAATTATCTCCGAACGTCTTTTTATTTTAATAGAACAAGGATTATCAAAAAGAGATGTTTTATTCAATCTCGAACTCTTTTGATCTTTATCTTTTCAGAAAGGATAAATTATAACATTTTAGAGGATTCTAGAAGCTCATCCTAATGGGTTAAGGATTGGGAATATGGTATTTGGACCCTCAGATGATCATTAGGTCGTAGGTAAGGTGGACCTAGGCTCAGTTTGGGCTCGGTTTTGTATTTTGGTCATAACTTATTCGTTTTAAGTCGGATTTGGACTTATAATATATCGTTGGAAATATCTTTACAAGCCTTATCCAATTAAATAATAATTGGACCATGATTATTAACCAAAATAAACTGGTTTGGACGTTTTTATGAGTTGGACACGAAATGAATGATTTTAAGGGACACGAAATGAATAATTTTGTGTTTAAAGACAAGAAATGAATGGTTTTGGATTAAAACATTTAGGTAAGGTTAAGGATATAGTCAAGGCTTAAGGAAACATCATGAGACTCTTCAACTCTTTATTAAACTCGTTAATCAAAGACGTGAAAGGTACTCATCATTGGGTTTGGTTTTTGGGGAGACACAATCAGGTGTCTACACTTAGCATACCTTATCCTATAATCAACCGAGCATACACTCACAAGACACAATCAGGTGTCTACACAATCAGGTGTCTACACTTAGCATACCCTATCCTATAATCAACAAGGTAAACATCCAAAAATGCAAGTCCAAATGTTATTAAGTCCAAAGAAAAAGCAATCACAAGACACAATGCAAACTTTGCCTCAAATGAAAATCTTTTTGTACTTTTGAAAGTAAACAAAAGGGAAAGGAAAAGGAGAAAAGAAAGGTAAAGAAAAGAAAAGAATAGGATAGAAGAAGAAGACAAAGGTGCAAGCTAATACAATTAATTCCCAATCGACAAACAATGGCCATTCGACAACAACATCAATAGCCCCAAACACCCTCAAGGTGTTAATAGCATACAACCTTGAACCGTTCAACTCGTCCTATTCTAAATCCTAAATTATGCGCACAAGAAAATAAAGGGAGAGAAAAGAAAAGAAATTAGAAAGGTCTCACCAAGAGATCCAAGCTAAAAAACAAATGAAGCAACAAGGAAGCTCTCACCATTCTCCCATGCGGTAAATGCTCCGACAAAGGACCTACAAAGCGAGACAAGAAAAGGAAAGAAAGAAAACTATACATAAAAGAAAGTGAGTAACTTCATGAAAAATAAAGAAAAATGAACAAAAGAAAAACAATACGCTAAACTAGAAGAATTTAGATTCAAAGGGATATGGATCAAGGAGAATCAATGGGGTATAAACTACAGTCAATCAGGAAGCAGACAGAGGAGAATCATAACAATCAACCAAACAACCAACATTGAGAAAGCGAATAGAAAAGCAATGAGATAAGAAACAATCACCAACCAACAATAGCTGAAAACAATAGTCGAAGTGAATCACAAAAGAGAAGGGGAAGAGAATGAAATGAAGCACATCAAAATCAAGTAAGTAGTCCCCCAAGCTTAGAATAAGCTACCCCCCCCTAGCTTAAATCCTAACAACATGTAGTCATAAGAAACAACACCGAAATAACACAAGTCAAGGTGGTAGCAAGAAAGGAATCACTCGGCACTATGGTAAGGGGTAGAATGGGTACTCCCCTCGCCTTTATCCGACATCAAGCGACTAGTGCTCACAATATCACTAACCTCCATAGGCTCCGTACCTTTCAACCTACCTTCTCTTCGCAAGAAAGGGAGTTCTTTGCAAGCATACGATCAGTACCCTCCTTGCTTAGTATAACACACCAATCATGAATATGTGAGACCCTTCCAAATGTAGATATCCGCCCTTGTAGTACGCTCCAAAAACTTTTGGTTGATAAGGGCATACTCATTGAGGAGATGGGAAGGTGATTTCTCACGATGGTCTCGAATGGGTTGAAGCTCACTAATCAATTTTTTGTAGGAGTCATCGATGCAAAGGGCAAGGTTAATGATCATGCCACCAAGTTGGATGCTTCCCGTAAGTTGAACTCCATTCCGAATGTCAAGGAAACGACCAATCAAATGTTGTGTGAAGTCAATAATCTCAAGCTCTCCTTCATCTCGATCGGCCATCCAAAGACTGGTAGAACAGCATCATCCTCCTCCAAAGGGCAAGGGAACCTAAAGTATGCAACAAGTTAAGATTTCGAGATACAATGATCCTTGTTAAAGAGTTGGAAGGACAAATATCTTGTAGTGGATTCACCATCCCTAACCTTCTTTACCTTGAAAGAAGAGAGGAAGTCATACGTCAAACGTGCATATGTTGGAACATTGAGACACAAAAACTCAAGTAGCCCCAAATTCTTTGCGAGGCATCGAACATCTTTATCGATTCCCAGTTGGGTAGTTGTTGATTCATCATAGAATCTAGTGGAGAGAAGCTTCCTTTTTGAGATTTCAACAAAGTGATCCCAATGTTTCTTCGTAAACTCAATACCAAAAGTCTCGTAAACCTCGGGAGGAGGTGGAACTATTTGCCTTGTAGGGGAGCATTGCTAGAGGTGCGAGGCCTCTTAGAACGTCATAGAGGAGTCATCTACAAGAAACAAGGGCAAGCATAAGCAGTGCATGAAAGAAACAAACTCAAAAAAAAGAAATTAAAATAAAGTGAACACCAAAGTTTCATCATGAAAGGCATAAGCAAATTTATAGTGGTAAGTATTCCCGCCTATCACGCAGGTGACCCGGGTTCAATCCCCAGCAACGGCGCCATTTGACAAAGGGTGAAACTAGGGTCGTTAAACTAGCATACCTAAGTCAACCAAATTTATAAACCAAACCTACACCTAGTATAGGGCCGGGGCAAGTCCAAGTCGATCCACGAGGAATGGGGGAGTCAATCACTATAGTTTCATGTTAAGCTACATCTTAGAAAAAGTGTGAATATAGGATGAGCTAAACTAGTCAAGAAACAAGAAATCAAGAAAGATTCAAATTCAAAGATGCTAGGGATTAGGTTCCACAAATAATCATGATAAAGGTGCCAAATTGGGGGTGAATCGAAGCAATAAAGTGTAGCAAGGACTAATAGTATTTGCAAATAAAGAGTTCAAAAGGCTATCTAGACTAATTGTCAAGTTAGGTTTCCACTATGAATGACAAACTAGTAGATATCATAATTCAAACAAATTGAAAATCTCAAATCAAGTGGTCATGTCATCAAGATCAACAATGCAATCAAGTTTAGCAATCTAGGTTGATCAATCCTATCAAACTAAACACATGCACAAATCCATCAATCAATTTAATCACAACAATCTATTTATCAAAATCCCCAAATTAGAAACAATCTATCAATCATACATGCTTCCCCAACACCCTAGCTAAGAAACCTACTCACTAATCATTATGAATTGAAGAAACAAAACAAAGCTAATCGTCATCATCATCATCATATTCAATTAAGCAAAGACAAAATCAACTGATTAAGAAAATAATCAAGAAATTAAACCAAATCAAACAATCATCCAAGATCAAAGCTAAAATCAAACCAAAAGAGAAGAATTAAAGAAAAGAAACCTCACTAATTATCATTGATTAAGGGAAATCCAAGCTTGATTAAAGAAAATTGAAGTACAAATCAAGTATCTAAGTGTTTCTCTATCAACTTTCTCTCTCTACTTTCTCTATCTAAATTTGGAAATGTCAAAAGTGTACTAGAAAAAACGCCATGTCCAAAAATGGCAAGGTCAATGCTTTAAATAGAAAAAGAGAGAAGCCCGGAGCCTTGGCCTGTGGTGCGCATGCACCATGAGGTCTATGCGCACGCACCACAGGGTGTGTGACCCTCATAGCCGCACCAGCCCCCAGCACACTCCGCATCACTTGACAGCTCCACACCAATACTTCGAGTGTTACGCGCACATGCATGCCTATCGCCGACGCTCTCACATGATGCTCACGAGGGGGGCAGCCAACAAATCCTCATTATAGCGGGTTCATGACCTAAGATGCAATAAGAGCATGGCACGAGAGTGCAAAGCCTTGAGTAGGAGCATGCTTCTAAACTTGATCCTTAGGCATCCAAATGGTGTGAGGTCGTGTCTCGAGCATCCAAAAGACTTGAAAAATCTTCTAAAATAAATCTCGAGCCCCGAACAAGACTTACAATAAAGGAAAGCATAGCGAGTAGAGTAGAAAAGACGAAAATACCCTTAAATCGCAAGAAACCATAAAATAAAGGAAACGAAGAAACTAAACACAAAAGAACAAAAGTAAACCATTATTTAAAGAGAAAAGCTTTAAAAAGAGAGGAAAAACGACCTAAAATGCTACCATATGAGTTCCATAAATGACACTCATCAATCATACAATTGGATAAGACAAACGATCTTCAATACATGCTAGGAGAAACTAACTATCGCTAAACTATCGCTTAACTACTAAGCCAAGGGAAACTATGAAAGTTAAAAAGAAAGCTTTAAAAGAAATGAAATGCTTGTTGTTGATTGATTTGTTGATGTCCTTCTTTTGATCTTCATTCTACTATTTATAAGCAAATAGGAGCGGTTATGGCTGACTCCCATTAGTGTTGTACAGTTACATACATTGGCGCAACTATCTTCAAATATTAAATTACTCGCTTTGCCTCCAAACCGGCTTTTTTGGCATTAGGCCTTTAGATGATACCAGCCCATTTTCATTATATTCTCACCAGTTTATTCCGAAACTTTTCACTAACTCTAAGACCCTAATTATTAGTCAAAGTCAAGAAAAAGTTAATAAAAGTCAAAAATCCTATTTTTGGGTGTAACAATATGCTACACTTGAGCCTCGAACCTTGAAAATGAATAACTAGAAACTCATACCTCAACCCGAATGCAAGCCAACACACACAAAGAAAACCGAGGAGAGGTTCGGGCCATAAAATAAATATAATGAAAATAAATAGAATAAAATAATAGAAACAAAACTAAAACGAAAAATAATTAAAACTATAAAGTCAAATAAAAGCAAGCAAAATATGAAAATAAACTTAAACTATATACTAAATAATAGGCAAATGAATTCAAATAAAATAACAAAACAAACTTAAAACTAATTAAATCTAAGAATTAAACTAAAACACGGCAAAATTACCAAATAAATTAGAAACTTTATTAACGAGGAAACAAGAGAATAAAAGGAAAAAATAAGAGAAAACAAGCATGAAAATGACTCTAAAACTACCCCCTAAGAGTGATATAAATGTCACTCATCAAACTCAGGGCTAATGGTAAGTTAATTAATGTTAGGTTGAAGCATGTTAGTGTTTTTCCTTTTATGCTAATGTACTTAGCTTTGTTGATTATTGTATTCTACGTATGTGTGAGTGTTGGCCTTGTCTTTATCTTAACACTACGATGACCCATTTCTTATGATGAGTAGTAGGAACATTTTAAAGAGAAGATTTTCAGGGGATGCGGCATATTCATGTTGGGGTTGGAGTGATGCGCAAATTCTATTCTAGTCTTATCTTGAACATGTGCTTATTATTAATTATTGGCCTATTATTATTGTTTTGATGAGACTAACACATTAGTTTTAAATATTTACTTGGTTTTGAAAAGGGCCTACAATGGTTCCAAGTTGTAGGTTTGACTTCGCTTGACTTTAGTTTAAATTTACTTTCGTTTGGTTTGGTTGTTGGACTTTGACTTTGTTTTGAAAGGTTTTAAAAATATCTTACAATGTGTGTCTTTCATGAAAGTCTTAGTCATTATCACGATGGCGATAATATCTTAGTTATTTCCTATTTCGTAACTTTAAATAATAAAACAATTATTTAAAAGGAGGAAATTTCTAGGGTGTTACATAATAGCCTACTAGCAAAATAGGTAGAGCATTATGCAAATGTAAATAAGATGTGGGTTCGAATCCCACATAGGTTCTTCTAAAACTTCGAACCATTTAATTGTAAATACACTTTTATGATTATATTTACTTTTAAGAACTTTATTTACTTTCAGTTAATATTATTTATTTACTTTCTAACGATATTTTGATTTGCTTTTTATTGTTTATTATAAACTTTAGAGTTATTATGATATACTTTTATGATATTTTGATCCACCTTTGATTTTGTTTTTTTTTTTTTTTTTTTGCAAGCAATTTTGATTCTTTTTTGAACTATTTTGATTTACTTTTGAAATATTTCGATTTAATATTAATTTATGTTTATTGTATTTACTTTTGAGATTTTTTATAACTTTCATTTGTTGTTCACCTTCTGTTAAGAACATCATATTTTGGCAATCCAAGGAAATTGCAAGTAAAGACAACAAAGTTGCAGTGAAAAATCGCTTATGGATCAACATTCTAGCTTTGATGTCCATAAGCATGGTTTGCAACTAAATTTAAAATTAAGTCTATGTTGCATTTATATTACAAAACTACTGCATAAAAGTAACATGATCACTAGAAATAAACTCTTACATTGTTTGTATATGCAGGCGTCGCTCGAAGTGCGCCAACGTTGAGCATGTTGTAAACGTGCTTGACAATCATATAAAGTCATATTCGATTAGGGACGAAAAGTAGGTAGCCCCTAACAAGTTTTAAGGAACTTGTAAAGCCGATCATGGGTCATTTAACTAAAGGCAACCACGAAAAGAGACAAACCAAAAGGCAACAACAATTTTATCCATGAAGGTTAAAATGTTGGGTTTTACTACGATCTAATCATCATGTAGAAACCAAAACTGCATACGATCAATAGATATAAAACACATACGAGGTTAGACGTATACCTTTGTAGCGTGCTTGACCTCGAACCCAAGCCGAGAACCCCAAATGTAGCCCCTCTAACGAAGTTCACCCACACGTCCAACCTTTGTCCTTACGCGCTAGCTTAGAGCTTGTTAAGACAACGACTTGAGATATAAACTCTCGGTTCTCACGATCAGATGGAGATCCCAAGAATCAAATTCTCTTGAAAAATCCCCAAATCCCATGGGGTATTCATAGAGGAAGATCACCATCTAAATTCCAAAATCCTAGGTATTTAATTTAATTCTAAATCAAATTAAATAGCACAAACAAATAGTTAAGTGCCATTTGTCGTCATACAAGAGTAGGGAGGTGGGAGGACCACCTACACCCTTGGGGAACAAGGCAAGGCTGCCCGCCCCTTGCTCGGTCAGCTGGGTAACTGCCCGTGACTTGGGCTGCAAGACTCGCCTAGCTATCAGCCTTGCTCCCTTGGCTAGGCCTGCCAGCCTTACACCGCAAGCTCATCACTGGGCTATCCTACTACGCGCATCGCCAGGCGCAAGCACGCTAGCATTGTTAGCATGTGCTAGCACCCAACCAACATGCTAGCATGTGCTAGCATGCGGCAACAGCACTAGCAAGTGCTAGCACCCAACTAGGCTTGCTAGCTAGCTGTAAGCACGCAGCCAACCAGCACTCAATTCGCCCCAGCATGCTAAGCCATGCGAAGCTACTACTACTAGGCTTTTACTTGGGTGTGACTCATCGGGTTCAGTCAAGAGCAACCTTTCCCTCAAACGCGTGGTACGACATGTAACACCCCAATAATTCTCTTTTTTTTTTTTAAAAACCTGCATTAACCTATAATATCCTGTAATAACCTGTAATAACCTGTATTCACTTGTAAAATACTTTTAATAACCTATAAGAGAATTACTGGCGTGCTACCGCCACGTGTTCAAACGTTAAGGCTAGTTTCAGAAATTAGCAGCGGAAAACTAACTTAGTTTTTAAAAGATTATAAGTTTCAAAACTAAAAGTCAAAACCAAATTTAGTCTTACAAGTTGGAACCATAACAGCCCTTATTCAAAACCTAGTAAAATAGGAAGTAAATAGAATTAGTGTCAAAATAAAATCAATTTATGAAATGAAATAAGCTAAGAGATTAGCTTACGCTCGACTCAAAATCCCATCACCTTGATGCAAGTTTAGTTTGTGTAAAAACCTGTGATAAATCTGCTCCCCAATTTTACAAGTTTAAGAATTGGATCATTACAGGGTCATTGAAAGGCGAAGGCCATGACCAAGAAGAAACATACTGAAGCACGCAATCAGCAACGCTGAGTACATATAAGCTACGAAATATAGTAAAGAGCCCTAGCATGTTACTAAAAAGCATTCTGTACACTCACAATATAATCATTGACTAAATAGCATTGATCATTTCTTTAATTTGGTTGGATTAATCAATTGACCGGGATGTCCCCCTATGCCCCATTTCGGAATATTAATAAAAGAAAACCCTATGCCTCCTTTCGGAAGACATTAATAAACATCCAATGGCAGACGGGCATGACTCCGTGGCCATAATTAGTATGAGATTTCATCTAACTCATTATAATTTTAAAAGTATTTGAAAACAAGAGACTCGTAGACCAGACGGCCTCTGAAAAAGTACACGGCTAATACCTCGTGAACCCCAACCCCTGTTTGTCATTACTCTAGATGTGCACAAATCCAGAGTTTTATTGCTCATCCTTCTTGCACTTTACGTGATTTACCAGTTTAACTTGGTGATGACTCAAATGCAAAACAACACAACCAATCATACATCAATCATTCAAATTATTCAAGTTTCCAATTCAATTCTTAATTTATTAGTGACAAACAATATTTATTATTTCATCCTTTAACTACCTCGGTGTATAAACACCTTAAGTGCACAAGGCACCTCAAATTCTCAACCTCGTCTTATAAGACTTTAATTCTTCCTTTACTTATTCCATTTTAATATAAATGAACAAGTAACAAAAATAGTTCATTCCATATATCCTTATATCTTTGCCTCTAAGCTTACTTTGCAAATTATTTCATAAATAATGCTCATAAGGAAAATCAATGCAAATTTCTCGTACATAATTAAACCAATCATCACATTTATCATCAATCAACTCATTACCAAACAATTTCAACCAATCCACAAGTTCCCTAGCACGATTCTAGGTTTTTCCAAGTCCCTAAACATGCTCCTAAAATCAAGGTTCCTCGTATTCTTATACGTACCTTGAGTACACGAATTGGTTGGCCACCTTCAGACTAGAAGTCACCTTCTACAAAGTTCTCTCCGGCTGGTGGTGGCAGTAGGTGGCGAGGGCAGCAGTGCAGCGAATTTTTTTTTTTTTTTTTTGTGAGTCTTGAATGGAGACGAGGAAGCAGTAGAGGAGGAGTAATAAAGGGAAGGCAATAGGAATAGTTATACGTGGGTTTTGAGAAAATTTTACTTAATTAAAATGAGGGTATGGGCTTTTTTTTTTTTGTAGAATTAGAATGGTAGTCATGGCCCAAAGTGAGTAACTATGCTATTGAAATATAAGTTATCGTTTCTATTTTGTCAAATCTTTCCAAAATATTTATATAAATATAAAATTATTAAAAATATTCGTATACATAAAAATATATAATTATTATTTACTAAGAAAAATATGGGGGATTACAATCTACCCCTCTTAAAAGAAGTTTTGTCCCCGAAACTTAACCCAAAATCCTCAAAACTCTTACGTTTTGTATTGCTGTAAATTGCTTGTTTCTTAATCATATATGCCTAACAAACTGAGCTCATACTCAATAATTCGTACTTAGCCAAAATTTACGTACTTTATTAGCATGAAAACACAACAATATTTGGCAATAATAAGCAAGATCATGCAAACTTAAAACAATAAATGGCATAAATGAGGTAAAAACCCGAAATCACACTGCATTCTACCCCTCTTAAAAGGAAAGAGTTACGCCCTCGTAACTCACCTCATCAAATAACTCGGGGTATTTCCTTCTCATCTCTTCTTCGGCCTCCCAAGTAGCCTCTTCGTACTCATGGTTAGACCAAAGAACCTTCACTATCTTCACATCTTTGTTCCTAGTACTTCGCACTTTGTGATCTAGGATTTTCACTGGTCTTTCTTCATATGTCAAAGATTCATCTAGTTGGATCGTCTCTGTTTGAAACACATGGGTTTCACTAGGCACATACTTCTTCAATTGGGAAATGTGGAACACATCATGCATTTTCTCGAACTCCATTGGAAAAGCCAACTTATAAGCCACTTTTCTCACACGTTGTAGAATCTCATATGGCCCCACATACTTAGCACCTAGTTTCCCTTTCTTGCCAAATCGCATCACGCCTTTTGTTGGTGAGACCTTTAGAAAGACCTTACTTGTCCCCAACATTAAACGCATCACCTCTTCTCTTCAAGTCGGCATAACTCTTTTGCCTATCTTGTGCCGCTTTAATTCTTGACTGAATCAATCTCACCTTACTCACCATATCCTCAATGAAATTTGTTCCCAAAGTAACACGCTAACTGCAATCATTCCAGCACACTGGGCTTCTGCACTTTCTTCCATACAATGCTTCGAAAGGTGCCATCTTGATACTCGTGTGGTAACTATTGTTGTAGGAGAATTTAATAAAAGGTAAGTTATCCTCCTAACTCCCTTGAAAATCCAAGGCACAAGCTCGCAACATATCCTCCATGGTTTGGTTGGTTCTCTCAATCTGGCCATCCGTCGCAGGATGAAAGGCAGTGCTCATCTTCAAGGTAGTCCCAAGGTTTTCTTGCACCTTCTGCCAAAACTTAGATAGGAATCTCGAATCCCTGTCCGACACAATGTCCTTGGGAATTTCGTGCAAATGAACCACTTTCTTCACATAAGTACTTGCCAATTGCTTCTTTTTCCAGGTCTCCTTGATTAGAATGAACATCGCTGACTTAGTAAGTCTATCTACAATCACCCAAATCGTGTCATTCCCACTGCGAGCCTTTGGTAATCCTGTCACAAAGTCCATGGAAATAGAATCCCATTTCCATCCTGGTACCTCGAATGGTTGTACTTTCCCCATGGGTCTCTTGTGATCTATCTTCACCTTCTGGCATGTCAAACACTTAGACACGAACTCAGAAACTTCTCTCTTCATATTCGGCCACCAGTAGAACTCTTTCAAATCCTTATACAGCTTATCTCCCCCAGGGTGAACTGAGTAAGGTGTGTTATGGCACTCCTCCATGATTCTTCTTTTTATATCCTCACACTTCTGCGGTATGCACCATCTCTCCTTGTATCTCAGACTTCCCATCCTTATGAATCTTGAATTCGGTCTCTGCACCGCTAGTCACTTTATCCCTAATCTGCTGAAATGACTCATCCTCCCCTTGTTTTTCCTTAATCTCCTCAAATATGGATGGTTGAATAGTCAAGGCACTCGGTAATCCTTCTAACTCCCCTTGACTAAAGACTTCAAGGTTCAGTCTCCTCATCTCCTCACACAATTCATCAGCCACAATCAAAGCATTAACATTATGACTCGACTTCCTACTAAGCGCATCTGCAACAACATTCGCCTTTCCCTCATGATATTGGATGTGTACGTTGTAGTCTGTGAGGAACTCTAACCATCTACGTTGCCGCATATTCAAGTGATCCTGGGTGAAAATGTATTTCAAGCTTTTATGGTCTGTAAAGATCTTGTAGGTGACACCGTAAAGATAATGTCTCCAAATCTTCAAGGCAAACACAACAGCTACAAGCTCCAGATCGTGTCTAGGATAGTTAACCTCATGTGTCTTCAACTGTCTCGATGCATAAGCGATCACTCTCCCATTATGCTGCAGAACACATCCCAGACCATGCTTTCAAGCATCAATGTATACCTCGAATCCGTCTCTCCCATCGGGCAACACTAGTACTGGTGTTGTGGTTAGTCGCTCTTTCAGGGTTTGAAAAGCAAATTCACAGCTGTCGTTCCACTCAAACTTAGTTTGCTTCTTCATAAGAGCGGTCATGGGTCCGGCTATTCTCGAAAAGTCTTTAACAAACCTTCTATAATACCCAGCTAATCCCAAGAAACTACGAACATCGGTCACATTCTTAGGAGTAGGCCACTCACTTACTGCCTTGATCTTTGCGGGATCTACTGATACACCCTCCTTAGAAATGTAGTGCCCTAGAAATGCAACCTTTTCCAACCAGAACTCACACTTTGAAAACTTGGCATACAGCTTGTTACTTCTAAGAGTTTCTAGAATGGTTCTCAAATGTTGAGCATGTTCCTCCTCATTCCTCGAATACACCAATATGTCGTCAATGAACACAACCACAAACTTATCTAAGTATTCATGAAACACTTGGTTCATCAAGTCCATGAATATGGAAGGTGCATTGGTTAGCCCAAATGGCATGACTATAAACTCGTAGTGCCCATAACGAGTTCTAAAGGTTGTCTTTGGAATGTCCTTATCTGCAACTTTCAACTGATGGTACCCCGACCTCAAATCGATCTTTGAAAACACACTCGCCCTCTTCAACTGATCAAACAAATCATTTATCCTCGATAAAGGGTACTTATTCTTCACAGTCACGTTATTTAACTCTCTGTAATCAATACATAGCCTCAAACTCCCATCCTTCTTTCTCACAAACAAGAATGGTGCTACCTAAGGTGATGCACTAGGCCTAATAAACCCCTTATCCAATAACTCTTGCAATTGAACTTTCTGCTCACTCATCAGCTGGTGCCATTCTACAGGGTGCTTTAGAAATAGGTGCAGCTCCTGGAATTAAGTCAATGGTAACCTCAACTTCCCGTTTAGGTGGCATCCCCGAAATCTCATCCGGAAAGACATCTAAAAATTCATTCACAATGGGTACATCCTCAATCCGCCTTTTCTCACCCTTACTCAAATCTTGGACACAATAAAAGTACAATGGATACCCCTTACTCACCAACTTCTTAACCTTTAAAGCAGAAATGATCCCAATGCCCTTCGGCTTCCCAAAACGTCTATAGGACACCGTCTTACCCAAAGGATCACTTAGGTGCACTCTCTGTATCTCACAGTCTATCTTAGCCTTGTATAAGCTTAGCCAGTCCATCCCCAGAATGACATCCAAGTCCCCCAAGTTAAACTCAATAAGATTCGATGGGAAAACAACCTCTCCTATTTTCAAAGGCAAGCCTTTGAATAACCTATTGCAATGAACAAGTTTGCCAGTCTGCCTACTGACTGACACATCGACATGACTCGACTCAGATAAGTTTAATTTGCGTACAACAGAAGTAAAGATGAAAGAGTAAGTTGCTCTAGAATCAAACAAGGTTTTAACATAAACAGAGTGAATAGAAAAAGTACCGGTGACTACATCTGAGGACTTTCAGCCTCTCCTTTGCTCATCACAGACAAGCGCCCTGGAGTGTTGCTTTTTCCTTAGAGACCATTGTTGCCATTGCCAAAGTTGCTATTGCCATTTCCAGGTCTGTTGCTTCCATTACTGTTACCATTCCCGAACTTCCCATTCTGACCATTGCCTCTACCTTCCTAGTTATGAAAGTTGTTGGGCCTCTGCTGGGTATTCCCACTGTTTCTTTGTTGGTTCTGCTTGGTGTAACACTCATACTCCCTATGCCCCTTCTTATTTCAAAACCTACAAGTCACCAAATTTCCCTCGTAGTCTCTCCCACGGTGGTTTCTCCTACACCTCTTGCAGTTGAACTTCCTCTCCCCATTGTTAGCGTTGGAAAATCTGCTAACATTCTGGTTATTCCTCTCATATGGGTTCCCATTCTTAAACCTCTTGAAGTGACCCTAGTTTTCAGAATTCCCAAAGTCCTTCCCTTTCTCCCCAACCTTAGCACTCTCCCCCACATCCTTAGAGTTCAGGTGGTACATGTGTGCAGCTCTCTCATATACCTTATCTAATGTCTTAAAGACTTTCCCAGCTAGGTCTTTCTGCAGCTGTTTGGTCAATCCCTGTTCAAACCTCTAAGCCTTTAGTTCCTAAGTCGGTACAACCTCAGGGGCAAACCTGGCAAGGGTCATAAACCTATTGTAGTATTCTGAGATTGACATTTGGCCCATCTCTAAGTTAATAAACTCTTGAGCCTTCTGTTTCTTCAAAAACGGGGGGTAAAACTTATCCCTCAATGCAGTCTTAAACACTTCCCACCCAAATTTTGGCTTGGCCTTAACTATTTCAGCATTATCTCTCCACCAGATATCGGCCTCATCCTTGAGGTACATAGCAGCTTGGTAAACTTTCATACCCTCGTGACAATTCAATGCCACGAATAGCTTATCAAACTCTCTAATCCAGTTTTCCAAGAAAGTAGGATCAGCACCTCCCTTGAAAACCGGTGGCCTAACTTGAGCCAACTTTTTAAACATCTCAGCATGGGGATCAAGTTGGTCAGCTCGATTCTGATTCAAATTCTCAACCAACATGCAGATGGCCTCAGCTAAAGCAGCATTATTCGCCATTCTAGTTCTATGCCTGAAAGAAGGTAAACTTTTACTCCAGCTTAAACAGAATTCAAACATCGTGCGCATATATTCATTCAATTAAATACTACATTTATCACATAAATTGGTTCAAAAGGGTACCTTAGTATTTGCACCCCTTCGTCCTAAGCAAAATCAAACAATAATAGCACAATCCACACGCAGGTTTAAGTAAAGTCAAGAAAAAAAAAATAGTTCCCATCCCGCGCCACTCTTACTCAACTTAATCATAAACAAAGAAATTTTCCTCAAAATTATATGTAATCACAGAACTTATATTAGTCTTAAATCAAACACAAAAAATCAGAAATGGAATCCTTATAATAGAATAATAACTCTTATTATAAATCCAATAAAAGTATCAATCCCAATCCAAACTCTGTAGCTCTAGCTACTAATTAAAATCCAATAGTCAAAGTCAAAACTAAATGAGGTTCTAATAACCATTATTGATAGCAAAACCTTACTAAGACTAACTATACTCTAATAAGTCTAATCTGTAAGGGGCTACATTAGAGTTCTTGTCTTTCTCTTCATTATAAGTTTAATATCAAAAATAGGATCATTCTCATCTTTGGAGTCCTTAATAACAGCTTTGTAAAGCGGATTCAGATTCCTAGTAGTCCTCTTCCAAACCTGTGGTTTTGGTGGTTCTAAATCCTCTTCGTCATCTGATAACTCATAAAGGATTCTCCGAATAGCCTTCTTTCTGTTTTTCTTCTTAGTCATCCTGTACTCCTACCAACGTTGGTATGTTACCTCTCTTTCATCATTTTTATTTGGATGTAAAGTCCACTCATCCCAAGAGTCTGTGCTGTAATCGGTCTCCTCTTCTTGCTTAAGAAGAGTCACCTTCACTGTATTTTTATCCATCTCTCTACGTTATCCCAACATAACAAGCATTCGAAAGGCATAACATGAACACATCAAGAAAGAAATTTAATTAGAAAACTATCACACAATTTATTAACTAAGCAACTTGCAAAATAATTAAATAAATGCGAAGTAATCAATATGCATGCATGCCCTTTCTAATTCTACCCAAATCTTACCAAATAAATAATTCAAGTTTCAAAATTATTTTATAAACATTTAAAACAAATAGTTCAAACACAGTTAAATTTAAAATCATTTTTTACTTTTAAATACAAAATCCTTAATCGATTAGTTAGGTGCCTAAGACGTACTAATTGGCTTTAGTGGTAATTAAATCTAACCTAAGCTCCCAGATACCACTTCGTAACACCCCAATAATTCTCTTTTTTTGTAAAACCTGCATTAACCTGTAATATCCTGTAATGACCTGTATTCACATGTAAATACTTTTAATAACCTGTAAGAGAATTACTGGCGTGCTACCGCCACGTGTTCAAACGTTAAGGCCAGTTTCAGAAATCAGCAGCGGAAAACTAACTTAGTTTTTAAAAGATTATAAGTTTTAAAACTAAAAGTCAAAACCAAATTTAGTCTTACAAGTTGGAACCATAACGACCCTTATTCAAAACCTAGTAAAATAGGAAGTAAATAGAATTAGTGTCAAAATAAAATCAATTTATGAAATGAAATAATCTAAAGGATTAACCAACGCTCCATTCAAAATCCCATCACCTTGATGCAAGTTCAGTTTGTGTAAAAACCTGTGATTAATCTGCTCCCCAATTTTACAAGTGTAAGAATTGAATCATTACAGGGTCATAGAAAGGCAAAGATCATGACCAAGAAGATACATACAAAAGCACGAAATCAGCAACGCTAAGTACATACAAGCTACGAAATATAGTAAAAAGCCCTAGCATGTTACTAACAAGCATTCTGTACACTCACAATATAATCATTGAATTGAACACATGACTCAATTGTTAATCATTACTAAGTTATCAATAACTAGCACTGATCATTTCATTAATTTGGTTGGATTAATCAATTAACCGGGATGTCCCCCTATGCCCCATTTCGGAACATTAATAAAAGAAAACCCTATACCTCCTTTCGGAAGACATTAATAAACATCCAATAGCAAACGGGCGTGACTCCGTGGCCATAGCTAGTGTGAGATCTCATCTAACTCATTATAATTTTAAAAGTATTTGAAAACAATAAACTCGTAGATTATACGGCCTCTGAAAAAGTACACGGCTAATACCTCGTGAACCCCAACCCCTGTTTGTCATTACTCTAGATGTGCACAAATCCAGAGTTTTATTGTTCACCCTTCTTGCACTTTACGTGATTTACCAGTTTAACTTGGTGATGACTCAAATGCAAAACAACACAACCAATCATACATCAATCATTCAAATTATTCAAGTTTCCAATTCAATTCTTAATTTATTAGTGAAACAATATTTATTATTTCATCCTTTAACTACCTCGGTGTATAAACACCTTAAGTGCACAAGGCACCTCAAATTCTCAACCTCGTCTTATAAGACTTTAATTCTTCCTTTACTTATTCCATTTCAATATAAATGAACAAGTAACAAAAATAGTTCATTCCATATATCCTTATATCTTTGCCTCTAAGCTTACTTTGCAAATTATTTCATAAATAATGCTCATAAGGAAAATCAATGCAAATTTCTCGTACATAATTAAACCAATCATCACATTTATCATCAATCAACTCATTACCAAACAATTTCAACCAATCCACAAGTTCCCTAGCACGATTCTAGGTTTTTCCAAGTCCCTAAACATGCTCCTAAAATCAAGGTTCCTCGTATTCTTATACATACCTTGAGTACACGAATTGGTTGGCCACCTTCAGACTAGAAGTCACCTTCTACAAAGTTCTCTCCGGCTGGTGGTGGCAGTAGGTGGCGAGGGCAGCAGTGCAGCGAATTTTTTTTTTTTTTTTTTTTGTGAGTCTTGAATGGAGACGAGGAAGCAGTAGAGGAGGAGTAATAAAGGGAAGGCAATAGGAATAGTTATACGTGGGTTTTGAGAAAATTTTACTTAATTAAAATGAGGGTATGGGCTTTTTTTTTTTTGTAGAATTAGAATGGTAGTCATGGCCCAAAGTGAGTAACTATGCTATTGAAATATAAGTTATCGTTTCTATTTTGTCAAATCTTTCCAAAATATTTATATAAATATAAAATTATTAAAAATATTCGTATACATAAAAATATATAATTATTATTTACTAAGAAAAATATGGGGGATTACACGGCAAGGTCTCGTGCTAGGCTTGCGAGCCTAGCATATTGTGTCACCCAACGATTTTTTCGTTTAGTTGATTTTTCGAATCGCTTTAACATTTAAAGCTAGGTTTCAACGCTCTAGGCTCAAAATCCGACGTTTAAGTCTAAAATATAATTATCGACATATTTAGGCCCTCCAGCTTAATCTGTCGCTCCGATTTATTACGTGCTTGGGTACGACCCGTCGATTCAGTTAAGAGCAAGTTGTGAGATTAATTATATTAATCTTATTGATCGGAAGCAGCCTCCAGCTAGGCATTCTGATCACTTGACTTAACTGAACAATTAGCTTCGTAATTAATTCTGAACCTTTTCTTGGTATAATACACTTGTTCGAAGGACACCATTCATTTCATACACCCCATTCATAATGCAGGAGATTACTAACTCCATACTAGCCTAGTCTTGAACCATGACTAGATATTCGAGGATGATAATCGGATTGAGTCATGAAGTTAATTCTACTCGTACTTGTACTCTACTCGATTCTTTTAGCGTCATACATTAACTACAACCCAAAATACATACAAACGAGATTCAATTCACTCCAAACTAAGTAATCTAAGTTCGTTGAATATTTAATGCACACATAAAACTAATTATTGTGATTAGAATTAAACAATAAGAGTACTAGGAACCTAAACCGGTTGTCTAAATTATCTTATTAGGCATGATTTTCAATTACAAGTCTTGATTAAAACATGCAATTAATAAATCAAATAAGCATGCAAAGAAATATAGAATCAACTCATTCATAATTAAATAAGTAATTAAAGCATCCTAAACATGATACTAATTAATTATTAATAAAATCTTGTGCATGATACTAACGTGATTAATATAACGCCTAAACATTATACTAATAATTAAAAGTAACGATTCTAAACATGATGCCAGTATTCAAAGCAGTAAAAATAATTAGAGTAAATAAAATCAAGAGAATTTAATACTCACTCCAAATGTGCATCATTGAATACCCACATCATGAATAAATCGTCATTAACTTCAATAAAAATAATAAATTAAAAGAATTAAATTAAAGTGTTAGAAAAATTGATATCACCCTCGGAATTTTACCTTCCGCCTTGGTGAAAAAGGTAGAACCTTCGAATCTTGTTTTGGACTTTGAATTACTTGAATAGGATTAGAAATAAAGCTTGGAACAATAGAAATTGTACGTCGAAACTTTATGATTAAGTCTTTTGGATCATATTGGATTGAAAAAATAGTTGTCGGAGTCTCAGATTTGCCTCTTAAAAATCAGAAAATAGGGTGGTATTTATAGGGCAAAAAAATCGGGTGAAGATAGAATTTTAAAAGAAGATAGAATTTTGAAAGCGCGTCGCACGGGTCAACAGCTTTGCACTTTTTGTTTTTATCATAACTTTTTATCTCATACTCGTTTTAAGACAAATAATATATTGTTAGAAACCTATAGAAGTCTATTTTGCAGCCCAATTAGAATCAGGTCAATACCTTTTGTTAATTGAAAGATATTGTCAAAATAGTGCAGGAGTGTTGGTTTTGGATTGAGTATGGTATTTCGTTCATATCTTTTTCATTATAACTCAGAAATAAACTTATGATATATCATTAAAAAGCTTATTTCAAGGGTATGTAATCCAACCATGTAAGATTTGCTTAAATTTATGAGTCACAAAAGTCAGATTTGCTCGATTTCAGGCTCTAGTTACGAAAAGGGAAAATCATGCTATGAAATATGGATTTTGGGCTAATAAAAGTGTTTGGGCTATTGAAATGGCTAGAATGGCTTATGAAATGATAGAAAACGAAAATGGCATAGATTTCTTATCAAGACTCAAATGTTCCTTTTTTTCATATTCTACTCGAATCAAATGGCGATGAAAAGCGAGACATATTTAGGCATCCACAGTATACTTTATAGCTAATTTAATTCTATGTTTAGTTATTTTAATTTACTTTCCAGAAATTTTAGATTACTTAAGTGCATTTTATATTTACTTTTATTGATAACTCTATGCATCCGCTACCACTTAACCTTGTAGGTTTACTATAAAGTTTTTTTTATTCACTTTAGCTTCTTTTTTATTTACTTTTAGAGACAACTAATATAAGAATCGACCTAATAACATTGTTAATTAAATATAATTTACAAAAAAAATAAAAAAATAAAAAGATATCAACAAAAATGTTAATTTAATAACATTGTTGTTTGATAATGACTTTAGTTCTTGTTTTAATTTGAAAAAGAATGCTGAGCATCAGGAGTTTAGGTCTCTGCAACTATTTTATTAGCCCACGTATTAACATTAAATTTCACATCCAACAAAAACAAACTACTCAAGGACTAAGTTATAACTTATAAGGAATAAAGATGTGAACTTATCTAAAGATGAAGCACATAATATAAAACAAAAACAAACTACTCAAGGACTAAGTTATAACTTATGAGGAATAAAGATGTGAACTTATCTAAAGATGAAGCACATAATATAAGCAATGTACCTTGATTAGAATATGAACAAAAGCATATTTAATTTACTTTTAGAGAAATTAAGTTTACTTTTGCGCAATATTAGTTTATTTAGAGCTAAAATATAATAATTCCCTTTTTTTATTTATGGAACAACTATAGGTTTCCATGTACTACAGGAAATAATCTCAAAGATAGTGGTTGGATCAAAAATATAATTACAATCAATCATTCTGTCATATAGCCTAAAATTATAACCAAACCACAAATACTAGTCTCAAACTAATACTAGCCTACAAATATAACTAAAACTACAAGTATCGAGTACTTTACAGATGCAGTAATACTCACACAAAATTAAAATATCCACCAATATGGTGCTACAGGTACTTCATAAGATTTCTAGAAAATTTAGAAAATATGACCAAATTAAATTACTGGCAATTCATTAATATTATCAAGAAAAACACCAAAAATACTCAAATTTTAAATTAAATTCAGAAAAATTCAATATACTTTTAAGGACATGAAGTTTATATTAGTGGAATTTTAATCTACTTCAACAACTTTTATTATTGCAAAACTATTTCTAAATATATGAAAAATAAGATATTAAGGTAAGAGATTCAAAGCCATTGTTATCATTAAAAACCACCAACAAATGAATTCCTAATAAATCTCCACTTTAAGTAGAAATTATGACAAACTTTATAAATTTCGAAATTAAGCTAAATCTAATACTATAGACATGTAGCAAAACATTAAATACTTGTCAATAACAAAAGTAATTCAATCACATCAAAACAAATTCGTCAACTGGAACCCTAAACACAATTAAAAAAAATTCCAAATTCGACGAACTTGATGCAGAAAACAAACATCTTACCTCATAATCTGCTTCAATGGATTAGAGAAAACTCGAAATTAAAGTCGCTTCAATGGAGTAGTTAAAGCTTGAATGCCTCGGAGAATTTAGTTCACTTACTTCAATGGTAGAGAGAGAAAATGGTTGAGGAGAGAGAAAGGAGATACAGTACGCTTGATTTTTGGGAAAATGAATTGAATATGTTTGAATTAATCTACTAAAAATTTAGTTAGATCCAATTGTCCTAGTTAGTTCTTTGTTCACATTGTTAAATTGGCTTTCATATATAATAATCTACTAAAAAATTTATTGGATGAAAAAAGATTATTTCTATTTAAAATCTAATAAAATAGGATTGGTATGATCCATGAGTAATATATGACTTTATCCATACTTAAATTTTTTTTTTTTTTTTTTTTTGTTTTTCCCTGTTATAAATAGACACTATATACTCCACATGTAGCCCCAAAAATCTAAAATCTTGTTATTATCCAATATTCAAATTCATCAACTACCACGGCTAAGGTAATTTTTGCAATTTTTTTAATCTCCGGAAAAAGAAAAAAAAAAAAAAAAAAAAAAAAAAAAAAAAAAAAGCAAATCTACTTAATCAATAAATAAAACAGCTAGAAACATTATTAAAAAAAATAAATAAGTAAAAAATTAACTGGGATTTTAGATAATAAATTCCTATAATACATGATATATAAGCTACTAGTTTCTCTTAGTTTTTTTTTTCTACTCTTTGTGCCTGAGGTGTTTGGATACATTGCCTTTCACTATCTACTTATTGCTCCACTATATGATAAGTTCCCAATACTTTATGCGCAGGCATCAAAATTCCTCCTCTATGAACCAAGCAGAGACTGTTCGACAACACGGGAAAAGTTAGACAATAAACAGCAGACAATGACAATAACAAATGAAGATATAATTTGAAAAAAACTATGCATAAAATCCATCAGTTGCAATATTGTGCAATTGTTTTGCCTACCAAATTAAGCAGACGAAGGGCTGCAGGCCGAGTGAACTTTCTTGCAAAGAGGAAGCAAGGGGAGGGTTTACCCTTGCTACTGCACCATTCTCTTCGATTTTCAGTCTCATAGTAGATGTTATCTATATCCTGCAGAGTTGCCAAGAATTTTAATCATCCACTTTCCAACATAACCAACATTTGGTAGTATAATGTTTAATTGTGATGCAAGGGATGAAATTGCAGTTAACTTTTCTACACATTAATCGCAATGTGAAGATAACCCTAGGCTTTCTGATCAAGCGCATGCTTGGATTGAGGGTAATATAAACAAGTATTAATTATGCTTGGATTTTCCTGGGAATTACACCATCACAACCTCATTTTTCCTCATCACCTAAATCCATCTACATTTTCTTTACTTACATTTAGTATCCCCATATTAAAAATACCCCCATTCCAAGCATGCCCTAAGACTCAGTAAAAAAAACACTAGATAAGATTACTGTTGCAACTGCCACTATGCCGGATCCTCCATAACCATATACACCATATTACTAGTCTATAATGAAACGACATGGTGATTGTTGTCTCACAGATTTAATGAGATTATCAGCCAAGTATAAGGACCAGTCCAACCATATAGGTGTATCCTTCTTATAATAACAAAACTCAATATGAGTGCATCATTAGTGTGCAATAAATAGTCATCCTCACAAGGTAGGCTAACTCTAATAATTTGTTTAAAAAAAAAAAAGCACAAGTCCATTATAAAAATACATGGAAGGAAAAGGAGGGAACAGTAGAACTAGTGTTGGTTTTAAACAAAACAGTATACTGCCGTAAAATAGGAAGAAGCATACCTTAATGGAGAGAATCAATTCAGAGGTTGCGTCTGAAAATTTATATGTTACAGGATGCCATCCACGTCTTTCATGGTCTTTAGAGGCTGGAAGATCCCAAGCCGTATGTGTCAAAGATCTTCTTGTTATCTCTCCTTCAAGGCCTTCTAGCTGAATTACATAAAAATGAGTACTACTTACTATTATTATAATAATACTACTAATAACAATAACAAAAAATTTCACTTAAAACCCATTTCTACACCTCCATATTATGAACTTCCTAATAACTAATGGGAGCATATCAGCCCACAGCAAACAGAAAAAGTTAATTGGCTGAATTGTACAAAAATGGTACAAGTAGAATTTATTGACCAAACCACAAGAACACCATTTAGTCTGCTTTGATCATATATAAAATTTGACCTTCAAGCTTGCAGGCGGCCTAAGTGCAAAACTTTACATTTAAACTAATCCAATGACATCATACATAATAACATTATGTTTTCATTCCTCCGTTTTTTGCAACAATTACCTTTTGTAGAAGTTTCACAAATATAACATCATTTCCGACTAAGGCAATCCAACATTTCCTTTCACACATAAATACCCAATATACCGTTATTATAAATTTATTTTCTTATTCACATGGATTGCAGGTACTTTACAAGATTTTGTGGTACCCCACACTTTTTACCCACTTTCTTAGATTTTGTGTCTCCCCTACATATTGCAAAATATATTGAGAATTGAGGAAATATATTTAGTAAAAAAAAAAAAAAAGTAAGTACTACCTCCGTTTTATATTATACGCAACAAATGTTTTGATACGGACTCCTAGACATAATCTGTTTGTTAGTGTTAAATGGAGAAAGAAAGATAATGAATTATAGATGAATGTGATGAGGAGAAAGATAGAGAGAAATGACAACTTAAAAAAGGAAAAGATAAATAAAATATTTGTAACCGTTTTTTAGTACATATTGCACATTACACGAAATGGAGGTAGTATATAAAAAGTAAGAGAATAATTGTTCAAGAGGAAATATACATCTATCTACGAACATTATAGTATATAAAACCAAACAGAACATACTACCTCTATCTTAATTTTCTCTACTAACTTCTTACTTATGATTTTTTTTTCTATCCACTTTATTCATCCGATTTTGGCAGATTATCTTTACCATCATACACCTCTTACCCAAAAATATTTACACCTTCACACTCTCTTAGTGTATCTTACACACACCGACAATTTTACACTGTCTCTCCTACTTAACTTGCACCCACTTGCTTTTTACTTTTCCTTACACCAACTCATCATTTTATAACAAGTTGACTTGCTTTTTACTTCTCCTTATACCCACTCATCATCTTATAACAAGATAACAAGTGGAAAGATGTTTTAAAATTTGAATAAACTAAGTGTACAGAACTTTCAATAACGGTTTAAAATTGAAAACGTACAGAACTTTCATATAGCTGCCCCGCAAAATTTAGACAATTATAATTACCTAATTTTAGCATAGTCCAACATAAATACTACCTCTGTTTCTTTATAATTGCAACGATTTGACATAAAGTGTAAGTAGAAAATGTCTAATCGTTGCAAATAAAAAGAAACGGAGGTAGTATAAATTAAAAACAAAAAGCACTAGATAATCTTCTTCTTCTTCTTCTTGTTCTACATGAACGCCTTAATCCCATTAGTGGGGTCGGCTACATGAACCAACATGAGGACTTCCCAGGAGGTCACCCATCCTAGTACTACTCTCAATCATTGTGGCTCGTGTCAAGCGATGTGACAATGTTTTACACTAGCTGTCACTGGCCTACCATAACCTCCTCCTTTATTTAGGCTTGGGAATAGCAGCAGAAAACCCTCCCTCTAGCGAAGTTAAAAAGCACTAGATAATCATAATTCTAAATTTAGAAAATCAAGTTTAAAGCAATGCCAGAATTTTTTCAAAGATAATAAACTTGCAAGACAATCCTCTGATTGGGCTACTTACAGCAAGCAACGTTTGAACATAATGTTCATCTGGTATGCAGTTGTGTTCCTTAGATGTATCAACTGGCTGCGATACAAAATTTTAGAAAATCAGGTAAAATCCAAGAATGTATCACCTGATTTGTACAAATTTGTACACCAAGAGAACAATAATGAGTTCGCAAGAAATGCACTAGCTTAATCTCATGCAAAAGTCCATGATAGTAATCCGATTCCAAAATCAGGTTCTTTATCAATTATTCTCAATAAAAGTCACTCAGATCCACATTTCAAGGTTATAATAAAGTTAAATCAAGAAAATCATATAATTGATTGTAGAGATTCATCCATAATTTAGATACGGATCTGGAAAACATTTATAGTGTCGTAGGAATGGAAACGATGCGTTCATTGCAGATCACATCACAGCGATTGAGGTAAGAACTTGGTTTAGAAGTTTTCTTTAGGTGTTTTATAATGATTTACCTATATATAATGTAATTAATTGTCTACTAAGGTTATATTTTCCAAATAAAACATCATACCCCTCTTAACCCACATTTATTACACCTTTCTACACTCCCTCGCTTAGATTATCTTATACTCACCGTGGATTCATCAACACAAAAATTGAAAAGATAAATTCCATGTCCCACATTAATTTATTTACCTTATTATGAACAAAACAAAGTAAAGTACATCATGCACACATACACCTGCAACCCACCACGTAGACACACAAAGACACCCACCCAAAACTGGGCGGGGTGAGGGGGATGGAGAATAAACACGTAGGTAACAAAAAACACACAATGTAACAATAAGAGAAAAGGAGGGAGAGGAAGCTAGGATTGCTCTTACAAAGGGTTGATGACGCCAAAATTCTGGAAGTGACTTTCTCTGCATCAAGAGGAAACATTTGTAAGAACCACAAGCCTTGAGTTGGAATAAACCAAAATACCAAATCCTTTCCTTGTAAAACAACACAATGAAAATGGGGAACAAAAACAACCTAAAATTGATGAGAACCAAAGTTCAAATCTATGGCCTAAGAGGACCGCAAAATCTTGACAACCTTTCCTTCGAACAATGGCTGATGTTGTGCCAACTTTAGCCCATTTAATTTACCTACACATTGGGATTCGGAATGGACTCACTTGTTGGGCTTGAATTTTTGTATTATATAGCATGGATCAAAGACACTTGATGGAATTGCTACGTATAAAATATTATTTATGTTGAAACCCCAAGTGATTTTTCCATACTTTTATAGTGCGGTTAAAAAAAGCTTTGTTTTGGTCTTTTGGATCCACTATGTTACAAAATGCTTAGTTTAGCCCAATTAAGTTTCAAATTAAAAGCTTAGAGTGGACTTACGTGGTAATCTAGGAAGCTCGCACACAGTTTGTTAGGCAACTGTCTAGAATTAGTGTTGTTTCTATTCTATGCAAGGTTTTACATGACTTTGCCTATATTAAAAGTTCCATAAACTCTTGTCAAAGTTTGAATGTTTAAAAATATGAAATCAATCTATAATGAGCCTTAACTTTCAAAAAATAAATTAGATAACTTCATTCATTATTCACAACATCGTTGGCTAATTGCCTCCTCTTAAAAATTTCGCTTTTGCACCTTGAAATCACTTAACATCCCTCCATATAAGTCACCTAATTAAGCAGAGTTAATAATTTTCAAACTTGCAATGCGTCATATGTTTCAGCCTAGTAATCACTCCACAGGGACCAATACCCTAATGCCTCTTTTAAACAATGTCTTAAAATATAAGAATGGTGTCAGGTATTTATGCAACTTTCAATGGAATATCCAGCGTGAATACATTTGAATTTGTGGTAAAGGCCTTTCATAGCTAGATCTACTGATCTCAACTTACTTTTCCACCTTCATAATGCCTCACAAAACGTTTTTCAAAGAAACCAAGAGATTCTGGTATCACTTCATTCTGTGGGTGGGGCCTTACATTTATCCCAGTTATGATTTATTTTACTTACCAGAGCCGCTCTTGGAAAATATGGCATTTTTGCATCAAACACCACTATCTTATAAGGAAAAGATGGTATTTTCATGTTAATAATGGTCTAACACCTGCTTTATTTTCCTTGGCTTAAGTTAGTTTACTTCAGCAATCAAAACACAAATATAGTTTGGACTAAAAGATTCTGGTATAACGGTCAATGACTAGCATTTTAGCAAGAATACTTAACTTAGTTCTCCTCTGTGTTTATGGTTTCTGTAATTTTTTTACAATTAGTAACTATTCTCACAAGTCTGAGTTAAGAATTATCTTTTTACTAACTCTTAGATCTACACCAAGCATGGCACTCTTAAAAGTCCAAGCATCATAGATTATCATTATAACACTCTTACACCTTAAATGTTGGACTACTGTGACAAAAGGAAACTAGAATTAAGAAAAAAATTAGTCTCTAAATGAATATCAACTTAAAGTACCGTAGTAATATACAGAGATATGTACATATATATTCCTAAAGTTGATGGATGAAATACATGATAATATATCTCGTATTCATAAATAAAATTGGAAAAGTTTTTTCAAATATGCAGGCAGAAGTATCTACCTTGCAGTGTTGCTGAAATACAGGAAAAACAGTTTCGTCTTTTACGATAATTTCTGCATGTTTCCTGTTTAGTATAACCCACTATCCCCACAGCCCAAAAAAAAAAAATGAATAAATTACACAAAAATTAAAAAAAATTAAAAAAATTACTTTACCTTAGTAAATACTACAAGCATTAATCAAACCACTAAGTTCATAAAAATCACACCTGAGAGCCTTTACGCCAATTTGTAACAGGAATAACAGGTTGCATCTTTGGATTGTAGCGTCCATCCTTTGAGTCAGAAAAACTATCAATACCATCAAACAAAACTAAATTTAATAGCTTTCTTTTCATAAACCTAATGCAGAAGCATTTGACGATGTACTTGGTCTTTTTCATAAGAATATTGCATTAGTCTTAAAGCTCAACAGAGGCCTTGCATAGGGTTTATGTTGGCTTTAATACAAAGGTTGTGCGTTGTATGAAAGCTAACAAACATGTAGTTTGGAAGTAAAGCACGGTGGCTGGCCCAATTAATTGAGTAATAATCTCGTTAGGACTCTTCATATTTTAGAACTATTATGTTTGGATTTGATTTACAAGTTTTCACTATCCTTTATAATAGCCATTTCATGTCTTAAGCAATTAGGAATATTGTTTTTCTGATTTCTTTACATGGCATGAGATCTGATTAGTCAAACTTAAGCAAGCTAAGTTGATTTCCTTTAGAGGTTAAGAGTTAGGGACTTGTCGTAATCTTAGTAGATCTTAGTTTAGTCCTTGTAAATAGTCATAGGGGCTAGACGGATACATTTAGGTGTGAAATAAATTTTAAAAATTTGTCAGTTTGGGCTTCAGAAATTTGTGTTCTCGTAAAATTTGGTGATTAAAGTCTATAAAGTTGTGGGCAATTGAATCACTTGAACAACTTGAACTCATTGATTCATTAATTTGCTTTTTGTTGGATGTAATTCCTTTTGAGAAAAAATCAAAGTTACTGTTTTTCGCATTTGTATTTTTTTTTTTTTAAGTTGCCTAAATCAAATAGATCATCTTGGTAATAGTGCTCTTAACCTATTGATATTTTTATTCTTATTTTTTTTTTTCCAAAATTCTCTTTGGTAACACTATACTTTTTAATTTTCTTAGTGGTGAATTGCGAAAAATCTTATTATCTTTGGTAAACCTAAATTTTTTATATTAAGTCAACTATAACATTAATGATAAATTTTACCTAAATATGTAACTATAGTTAGTTAGTTTTTTTTTTTTTTTTCTTTTTTACATTTATTTTAGAAATATTTTTTTTATAAAAGTAACCCATTTCCCAACAGCCAGCCACCTCTCCCCCACCCCCATCCACGCCGGCGCCCGGCCTCACCTTCGCCAATGCACCGGCCTCCATTACCCCCGGCGACGCCCAACCTCCCCCAACCCCAGCGGGTGACGCCCAGCCTCCCTCGCCCCCACCTCCTCTCTTTCCCCATCTCGACCAGCGGTGCCCAGACCGGCGACGCTCACCATTCCTCCCCTGCCGGCGACCTCCTACCCCTGTCCCCGACGATTTCACTTACTTATCTCCTCCAATTTCGATAAATCAAGCTTTCTTAATGTCTTCGAACTGCGGTTTTTGATTGAATTTACAATATTTGTGTGAACTTTTACAGCAAAAAACAAACCCCATGAGTTGATGCAAAAACCTAAGGCTGATTTGTTGAATCGGCTTAAGGATCTCATGGTTAAGCAAATTTCGATTTCCATTTTCTAGGGTTTTTAATTTTAAGGTTTTTGTATGATTTGATTGAATTAATTGGGTTTTTTGGGGGGATTTTGAGTAAGGTGGTGTAATTGGGGATTTTGCCCAAGTTTTGATAGTGATGTCCCAAAAGCAGAAGTCGACATTGAGGGAAGCATACAAGAACAAGAATCGGGGTGGGGGAATGGAGAAGTGGGGTGTCGTGGCGTTGGGTGGGGGAAATGGGCGTCGCCGGCCGGGGGTGGGGGAGGTCGGCTGTCGCCGGCCGAGGCCTGGCCGCCGGCAGGGGAAGGGGCTGCTGGTGGCTAGGTTGGGTGGGGGAGGGGTTTGGTTTTTTTTTTTTTAAAAAAAATATTTTTATAATAATTTAATTATTAAAAAAAGTAAAAAACTAACTATAGTTAAGGATTTTTATTAAAATAACACTTATCAATGGTAATCAATAGTTCAAGTTTAACAAAGAGAGTAAGATTTTTCGCAATTCACCACTGAGAAAATTAAATAGTATAGTGTTACCAAAAGAGAATTTCCCTTTTTCTTTTGTATTTTATTATGCGCTCCTATATGAAATTCCAAGCACTTAAGCAAGTTTAAGTCTTTTTTTCAAAATCTTAGGTCATCAATTTTTCCAACGGAGATTGGTGAAACCATTTTTTAAAAATCCTAATTTTGACAAAAGAATTTATCCAAGGCCATATGTTTTCTTCAACATTGTTAGGATTTCGCAATGAAGAATTCAGAGGATTGGATTCTTCAATTAGAGGATTTTTTTCAATTTTTTCTAGTTAAATGTGGAGAAGTTAATGATTGCCATCATCGGACTTGAAAGCGATGCACTGATATATTCGAAAGGGAGTAACAATGCTGTTGTTCCATAAGTGGTGATTAGGTGAGGCGGCATTTTAGCTCATCGACGATGAGTTTCCTTCACTACTCTAAGTTGGGTGACAAGGTGCAGCACCCTAGTACTCTATGAATTCGTTCCATTCTCTGCGAGAATTTCCAGAAATAGAAATAGATTAGTAATGTTCACTCCGAGAGACCAGAGCCACCTCATGTGGTAGAGGAGCTTGGTGGCGGCTGGGTGGAGATTTCTGGCAAAGAGTTCCAAACAATAGAGAGTGGGGATTAGTAGATAACATCGCCTAAGCGTATTATTAGATTTGGCCTTCAATTAATCTGCAAGTTACTGGCTGTACTTGCGGTGCTGAAATGAAACTACAAGGAAGGGAAAGAAAGACAAAACAGGAAAAACAGTAATAGAGGATTTGAGAGCAATGTAGAGCAGTAATAGGGGTTGTATTAATTAGCCAGAGTAACCAATCAATACAAGCAGTCCTCTTGAGAGGAAGGCACTCTCCCAATTACTTCTCAATTTTCTGGATGTCCTCACTACACCCCTGGCTGGATTATTTATACTAATTACCAACTCATTACATTCATTCCCCCTAATCATAACAGAAAATATTCCCTTAACCAAAAGGACTAATAAACCCCTCTAGGATAATAACAGAATACAATCTTTATTTAATAAGCATAACATAAAAGTGACAGCTCACCACAACTCCCTGAATTTTCTGTTAACCTACTTGCTTCTTCTTGCGTCTAGAATATGTGGCAATGATTGGAGGCCTCGGCCCATTCCTAGCAATACCCTCCGCAACAAGTTTCACCTTGTCCTCAAGGTGGAAGTCCGGAAACCGCTGGGCCATGTCTGCATATGGTTCCCAAGTGGCGTCACACTCTGACATATTCTTCCAGTGAATCAAAACTTCCAGGTCCAAGGCTTGTTTCTGCCCTCCCATCTTGTTCCTCACCCCTAGCACAGCTTCCGGTTCAACAGCCCAGGTTAAGTCAGCACAAAGCTGAGGGGGCAAGGGGGTAGGAATGAGGTGTTGACCATTAGCTCTTTTCAGCTGAGAAATGTGAAACACAGGGTGTATTTGTGCCTCATCAGGAAGCTTGAGCTTATATGCTACTGCACCGATTCTCTGGGTCACTTCATATGGCCCGAAGTATCTTGGGGACAGCTTCATGTTTCCCTTTCTACCCACCGAACGTTGCCTATACAGCTGTAATTTCAAATATACCCAGTCCCCAATTTCGAAGTGTCCTCTCCTCTTCCTATTTTCATAACTTTTCATGTACTCCTGAGCTTGGAGCAGATGAAATTTCAAGTCATCCAAGATCGCATCCCGTTCAAGTAACTGCTCCTCAACACAGGTGTTAGACGTATTGCCTGTGCCATATCTTATCAAGTGTGGAGGGTCCCTTCCGTATAGGACCTTGAATGGAGTGTGCAAGGTAAAAGTATGGTAGGATGTATTGTACCAATATTCTGCCCACGGTACCCATGTGTACCAGGAACTTGGTTTCCCATTTATGAAGCAACGGAGATAAGCCTCCAACCCTTTATTAACCACCTCCGTCAGGCCATCAGTTTGGGGGTGATAGGCTGTGCTTTTTTGGAGAGCTGCTGTGAGGGCCGATTTCTTTGGGACTACGATTCTGCCTTTATACTTTAGAATATCGTTTTCCAGGGTAAACCATTTCAAGGGCTGGACCCCTCCCTTAATCTCTTCTGTTAGCTTCTTTATAAATGGGTCTTGCTGAATTAGCTTCGAAATTTGCTCCCATTGGAATCCACACACAGAAACTAACGATGAACATTCAATATCAGGGAAAAACTCACGGGACAGGGCGTCAGCCACTCTGTTACTTGCGCCAGGCTTGTACAGAATCTCAAATGTATACCCCAGGAGTTTGCCTACCCATTTCTGATATGCCTGTCCAACCTCCCTCTGCTCCAAGAAATACTTCAGACTTTTCTGGTCCGTACGCACAATGAATGCACGGCCCGGAAGGTAATGCCGCCACTTCTCTACTGCTAGCACGATTGCCATTATCTCTTTCTCGTAAATTGGTTTCCCCAAGGCCCTGCTTCCCAATGTTCGGCTGAAGAAAGCTATAGGGTGATCCAGCTGGGTTAGCACCGCTCCCACCACATGGCCACATGCGTCTGTTTCAACAATGAAGGTTTCATTGAAGTTAGGCATGGCTAGGACTGGAGCTTGTGTCATGGCTTTTTTCAATTTCTGGAATGCCTCGGTTGCCTGCTCATGCCATCCGAATTTGTCTTTCTTTAACTGCTCAGGGAGGGGTTGGAATTTCCTGTAATACCCCGTTAATCCCAGGAATCCTCTCAATTCCTTTAAGTTCCGAGGTTGCGGCCATGCTGTCATGGCCTCAATTTTAGTCTGATCGACCTCTATACCACTTCCCGAGATCACATGCCCCAAATACGCAACCTTCTTTTGGCCAAAATCACATTTCTTGCGGTTAGCATACAACTGATTCTCCCATAATACACTCAGGACTATTGACAAATGATTTCTATGCTCATCCACCGTTTTGCTATAAATGAGAACATCATCAAAAAAACCAAGACGAACTTACGGAGGTATGGTCTTAAAACGGTGTTCATGAGGGATTGGAAGGTCGCCGGAGCGTTTGTGAGTCCAAACGGCATCACTAGAAATTCGTAGTGGCTGTCATGAGTGCGAAAGGCAGTTTTCGGAATGTCTGACTTCGAAACCCGGATTTGATGGTACCCGGATTTGAGGTGAAAAAAACTGAGCCCCATGGAGTTCATCCAGCAGCTTGTCTATTACTGGAATTGGGTATTTGTCTGGCACAGTGCTTTTGTTGAGTGCTCGGGAATCAACGCAAAACCTCCACGATCCGACTTTCTTTTTAACCACCAGCACCGGACTAGAGTAAGGACTGATAGAGGGTTGTATGATGGACCAGTCTCTCTATTTCGGTTTTCTAGTTCTGTGGGTAGCGGTACGGGCGGACACTGATTGGGTCAGTCCCCTCTTTCAACAAAATAGAGTGCTCAATTGTCCTCCTGAGTGGCAAGCCTTTAGGCATTTCAAAGACCTGCCTGTGCTCCTTCAATATGGACCGAAGGTAGGGGGGAATCTCTGGTTATGGCTCTCTATTATCCTGCCCTTTATTAATAGCAGTTAATTCTAACAGAAATCCTTGCCCCTCCTTACAACAAAGTGAGCAGAACATAGCTTTGAGAGACACACTTGATCGCCCCAAAGACAAGTCACCAGTGAGGGTCCCTGGCTCCTCCCCCCTAAACTTCATTATTTGCTTCTTCCAATTTGTAGATACCGTACCCAGCTTCTCCAACCACTGCATCCCTAGAATAACATCAGAATTTCCAAGAGGTAGGACCAAGTAGTCCTCTGTTATAGTTATCCCCTGTAGGTGTAACACTACGCCCTTGCATTCTCCGGAGCCTTGCACTGCCCGGACATCACCTAGAGTCACCCCAAAGGCGTAGTTATCGGTAATCAGAAGGTCCAGAAACTGGGCTACTTTTGTGGACAGGAAATTGTGTGTGGCACCCGAGTTTATCAACACCACCACCTCCTTCTCGTTAATAGTACTCGGAATTCGCATCGTTCTTGCCTGAGTTAAGCCCATCACACATCACAGAGCACAGGGAGACCGCTGGTGGTGGCGCTAGGGTATCAGACTTCAGATTGTCGTCCGGCGCTTCACCCACCGTCAGCTCACCTACCTCCTCTTCCTCCCCCTCTTCATCATCCACTGCTAGCAGCACACTCAACTCTCGTCACCTACACCGATGGTTAACATTCCATTTTTCATCACATCTAAAACAGAGCCCTAGCTCCCTCTTCTGTTGCATTTCCTTCTTGCTCAACCTCCTTATGCCTCCATTGTTACGGTTTGTTTTTGTTTGGGCAGGAGAGGTTGTGCTTTGGGTGTAGTGAGGATTAGGACTGGAGTGGGTAAGGTATTGTTTGGGCTGGTTTGTGGGTATTTTTTGAGTAGGTGTTTTTCTGGTTTTTAAAATCTGGGCTACTAAGGTGGGGCCCATAGCATAATTTCTCCTCTGCTGATATAGCTAGCTCAATAGCGTCATCTAAATCACAAGGCCTCATCATTCTTACCTCAGAGCGAATGTCGCCATTCAACCCCGTCATATAGTTACTTAGAGCAACTATTTCTGCCACCGTGTCTAGCGGTGCCATCAGCTTAACAAACTTCCGGTTATATTCGGCCACCGTTAGAGAACCTTGCTGGAGGGCCATCCACTGTTCGTAGAGCCCCCCTTCCTCGTGTGGCCGAAACTTACGGAGGATAAGAGCCTTCAGCTCAACCCATCTACGAACTCGCCGGCGTCGGTTCTCATACTGGAACCAGAGAAGGGCAGCCTCGATGTTGTCCCCTTCACTCAAGCGATAGAAGTGAAAGTAGCGCTCAGCGCGGAGGATCCAGCCATCGGGATTGGTGCCATTCGTTGCGCATTGGTTTTAGGGGCCATGTTTTCTGGTCCAACAGTCGCCAGAACGATACCGTTTACTGGCTGTGCTTGCAGTGCCAAAATGAAACTACAAGGGAGGGAAAGAAAGACAAAACAGGAAAAAACAGTAATAGAGGATTTGAGAGCAATGTAGAGTAGTCCTAGGGGCTGCATTAATTAGCCAGAGTAACCAAGCAATACAAGCAGCCCTTCTTTTGAGAGGAAGGCACTCTCCCAATTACTTCTCAATTTTCTGGATGTCCTCACTACACCCCTGGATGGATTATTTATACTAATTACCAACTCATTGCATTCATTCCCCCTAATCATAAAAGAAAATATTCCCTTAACCAAAAGGACTAATAAACCCTCTAGGATAATAACAGAATACAATCTTTATTTAATAAGCATAACAGAAAAGTGACAGCAACTCCCTGAATTTTCTGTTAACCTCCTTGCTTCTTCTTGCGTCTAGAATATGTGGCAATGATTGGAGGCCTCGGCCCATTCCTAGCATAATCCTTTCAAGGCTTGGAAATCTGTGCTTAATGATTTTATAATGTATATCCTCAGGAACTACTGCCTGAACTACATCCGATTCGGACTGAGCATCACAAGGATTAAGTTTCAGGATAACCTTTAACTAGTAAGATAGCTTGTGGGTCTAATCCTTGATAAACTGAATAATAGCAATGGAAATTTGAGAAAAGAATGAAAGAAATGGGGTTAAGCGAGAGAAAGCAAAAGTCCATGTGTGGTATCTGCCTTGTTATTACATGTGTTAAATTGGACTATATATTAGATGGTGAACAAAGCTCTATAGTGTTTTCGAAAATTCGATCTTATCAAGAATTTTCATAGATTTAGTCTACTTTGCAACAAAGTTCCATGATGGAAAAGAGAGATTCCACTTATTTAATTTCTAAATGAATTATTTGGTAATATTGACATGAACAATTTTAGTTAAATTGGTAAATTAAACTAACCGCAATTCAAAAAATGAACCAACAAATCTTACCTGTCAACAAAACTGGTAGATGTTGACATGATATAATCATACGTATAACTTAAGTTGTATAGTGGTACACAGCTGAAAAAAAAATCACATAGCTGAAATATTGTTAGAAAGAGAAGACCTATGATAAGCACCTAGTAAAACAATAATATCCATCAATCGTGGCCTAGTTAACAACTAATCGTCGGTGTGAAATTATTAGAGTACATACACATACATGTGCAGGATAAAATAAATGAACCTCAAACAGATTAATGCTCACCTATCGGACAGGAAAATAAATCGTTCATTAGCAGGATCGACAAGTGCACTTTTAAGCAAAATTCGCTCTGCCTGAATCATGCTAGCTTCTCCCCAATCTACCTGGAGAAATAAAGCTCATAACAGGCCAAAAATGCAAAACTTTCCAATGGACAAGCTTAACTAACTGGCAATGCAAATTGAATTGAATAGAAGAAAACAGATGGGTAAGAAAAAATGTATGCAAAAGAAAACTCAGAGCTAACAAGACTCAAACCTTAGTCTAGTTGCATGCATGCATCTAAGTATGTAGTTTATCACTGTGACAAAGGTAAAGTGCATAATTGTTTTGAACCATTCTTAAGAGACAGGTGAGAAACAAATGGGCAGTGGAGCTAATTATGACCAGGTGAGGATAGATATCACAAATACCCTTCAGCTAATTTAAAGAGCCATGGGCAATAGCTTTAACATCTGTGCATACGTGGTTTGTTAAACCAGCACACATCTTACACTGTACTTAAATGCTGACTCCAAGTCAGCAAAGCCTATTTCCAGACTCCAATCAATATATACTTTTAAGTATCCTTATTTCAAAATTAATGTTTCCACTTCACTCTTATGCGTAATAAAAATTTAAATATCAGACAGGTTTGGTGTGCTTCACCATCCGGCCGCAGGCTAGCAGCCACCCATGTTGGAAGGTGGCCGAATACAAGAGAAATTTTTCAGAGTTGGCCTCTCCTCTCGAAGATGTGCTGGAAAGCATAATGTTGGGTCGCTGAGGAGAAAATCAAGACAGAGGTCCGATTACTTGATCTGTATAATCTTGAACAAACTATGGAGTTGGTCAAGATAGGAGACAAGTTGGAGAAGAGGTAATTGTGGGCCAGGAAAGGTTAGGCCTATCATAGCGCTTGCTAAAGGGACTGCTGGGAGTATGGGCTCATTTGTGGGCAACCTAACACCACTACTTATAAAAGTGGCATAAGGAGTTTCAATAAACCCTGCCAAGGGTCGGTTAACATGGGCCAGCCAGCTCATCTAATTCTCTAAGGGGAGAAAAAAAGGCATCCATAAAAAAGAATTGCAAGAAAAGAAGACAAAACGCTTGTGTTTTAGATGTGATGAACGTTGGAGAACCGGGAATTGGTGCAAGAAGTAGGTGGATCAAAAGGAGGAAGAGCAGGCAGATCCGATGAAGGAAGAGCTCGATTCTGCCGCCTGCGTGTAGACTTTAATCCCCATAACCATGAAATTGCAGGGTACCATTAATTTGGTCAGGGTGATTGTTATGGTGGATTCGGAGGCCACGCATAACATCATTTCTGTCGGAAGGGTGGAGGAATTAAAACCCACCACAACGAGCGGATGACAAAAGGAAGAGGAGTGTGCGGATTGGAGATTAAAAAAGACTTGTTACCACTCAATCTCGGGAACGCAGATGTAATACTTAGGGTCCATTGGCTCAAGAAGTTAGGTAAGTCACTATAAATTTCAGGTTACCGAAATTCCCAGTGTAGTTGGAAGTCCCTCAAAGTTATCATACAGTCTCTGAATAAAAAAGGGAGAGTTTTTTAAGAGAATGTTGCCCGATTCTAGCACCCCATTTGGGTTGCCGCCCATATGAGGCATGAGCATGCTATAACATTCAAGAATGGAAACTCGATTCCCGCAAATACAAAAAGACAAAATTGAAAAGCTTATTTGAGAGATGCTAAAAGCCAGAATCATCAAACCATCTACAAGCCCTTTACAAGTCCGCTCTTACCAGCGAATGAGAAGGATGGCTCGTGGCGATTATGTGTGGAGTGATGCCCAATTTCTGTCAGCCATTTGTAAACAAGACAAATGTGTCGGCAATGGCCTAGGTGTTGTGCTTATGTAGAACAACAGACCGATTGCTTTTTACAGTGAGCTACTAGGGGTTTGGGCTCAAAATAAGTCCACATGTGAGAAGGAACTTATGGCCATAAGTTTTGCAATCATTCATTGGAAACATTACTTAATGAGCCAACACTTTATTGTGAGAATTGATCAACAAAGCCTTCGCTTCATCACTCAACAACGTGAAGTGAGGGCGGATTATCAAAAGTTGGTGCGTAAATTGATGGGCTTCGATTTCGAAATCCAATATAAGTCTGGCTCTTCAAGTAGAGTGGTTGAGGCTCTATCCCGAAAGGTGGCAGAGGGTAAGGGTGCCGTGAGCACACTAATTTCTCAGTGGGACAAATAACAACAAGAAATTAACAGGATGCATGGTTGGTAATGATTAGGTTCACATTAGAGAATGGTAAGGTTTTATACAAAGGGCATATAGTGAGAAAATAAGGGATCTTCCTTTATTCCGATTCTTTTGCAAGAGTATCATGACTCTCCGACTAGGGGTCATTCTAGGGAAATGAAGACATACTTGCCGATGTCGTTCAAGTGGTTTTAGTCGGAAATGCAAAAAGCAATGGGGGAATATGTGAGAAATACGCGGTGTGTCAACAAAATAAAGAACTCTCAATTGAGACCGACGAGGCTTTTTCAACCTTTTCCTAATCCTAAGACTATTTGGGAGGACATTTCCCTTACCTTTGTGGAAGGTTCACCCAGGTCCTAAGGAAAAGACAAAATATTTGTGGTGGTGGATCTACAATCCATATACGCTCATTTTATTGGACTTAGACATGTTGATGTTTTCACGAAAGAGGTGGTCAGATTACACGGGGTTTCCCATTGTAGAGCCAGAGGAGGTCCTGGTAGTGCACCAAAAACATGAATGGGAACTCAATTTTCACACATAAGCCATGATTAAATGCAAAGGGCTGCCATCAATTGAGGCCAAGAGAAAGCATCGATTAATCAAGATTGGTTTCCATCATTCCTCCTTAAGGACAAGATGAAAATCTATGACGAGGGAGGTGCAATGGACCGAGGGATCCCTCGCCATTGTTTGGGGAAAGGAATCCGGTCTGATTGTATCAACTAAAAATTTTAAAAATCATGGTCCTCCTCACATATTCCTGTGAGGACGTGGCAAGGCTACTAAGAAGAGCAGAAACCAATTGGCAGTAGCAGACTAAAGTCCTCCTAACATATTCCTGGAGAGGACGTGGCAAGGCCACTAAGAAGAACAGCAACGGCCCTACAGTAGCAGAGGTGGCCCAGCAATTAGAGCAGCAACCAATTGGCACTAGTGGACTAAGCATTAGAAGACAAACCAGCTGCCACCCTAGAGCCATGCTAGGGATTGAAAGTGTACATATAAAAAGGGAAGAGAGCTATTGATGAAATAGGCAGTTTGTAAGATGAGTTAAGGAGATTAGTGGTCTCTAGTCACTAGCGGAGAGTGATAAGCTGAACCTATTGTTGTAAGATACTTTTGATGAAATATCAAAGATTCAAGTTTTCTTCCTCAAACTTTCTTATAACTCTATTACTTTGCTTAATCTATCCGAAATTCCGAATCTTTTACATAATATTAGTTGGGTGCTCACTCAAATGTTAGCTACAAGCATGCTGAAACTCTGAGCATACCGTTTGTAGTTTCCTCTGGAATCATACTTGTGGGGGTTCGCCCAAGATTCTCCTCGATGTACAATATGATTAGAAATCTACTTATTATCTCTTCCCATTCACTTAGCCATCCTCCTTTGTAATTTTTTTTCTCCTCGTCGGTTTTTATGCCCAAAGATAAGTAAAGTAGTCACTATAATCAATTTAATCATTATCAAATAATATTTCCTGTGCAGCACTTCCTTCTGTGCATTGTATTAAAGGGCAGATTGCTGAGTTAAAGTATTGCAATATAACTAAACCAGAACATCACTTGGATAATCTTTTGCTATTCGGAAGTCATGGGGCAAGACAGCCTCTGAGATATTCAATTTCTACTTGTTTGTTGAGAAGCAAAATAAGAAACTGGATTTCCAATCTCGAGATAGTAAGCCAAGATAAGGATGGCGCTTATATTAGCACCTACTGTCACTTCAATCCTGTTTAGCCACGGCATTTTATTATTGTCGATAATCACTAATTAATAAAAGGAGAAAGCTACAATAAATATTAAAGCTGTAAAATTGATTACCTACGCTCCTAAATTTATCAGTATTCTCACTCATTCAAATAACATGTTTTTTTCACAGGATTGCGAGATATCAGCTCAAGATTCACAAAGATATAAGGTACCTGTACACTATCATTAACTTGACGGTTTAGAAAATACAAGGACTTTGTTGTTGCTTTATTGAACAGGAATCCGGGTCTTGAATGAACAAAGACTGAAAACCTTATATCCTTGTCACCCTGCAAACAGGTAAACACAAAATTACATTCCCAAATTATTAGTTTTTTTTTCCTTTCCACATGGGCGGGTGATTGAGAATCGATCCAAGAATCCCCTGAAACCGGAGGGAAGTACTAACTACCTGAGCTATCCCTCGCTCTCAAAGTAATACCTTATGTTCAAAACTAATTAACGATGCTTATAGCGAAAGAAGAAACTCACCCGGAAAAAGGAATCCCAGACGAAATCGAGAGGAAGGCGATTGCGAGCAATAAACAGGAAAGCAATCTTAGGCTTTTGAGCAAAGAAATTCGGAAAGGGCATGAGCAAATTGATGGTGGGTCGATTAATTTCAAGCAAAACAAAGCTCACAATGCAAAGACACAGCAGAATCACAAAGAACAACCGCCTTTTCCATTTATGGTTATGAGAAGATCTAATCTGGAAACTTGTTGTTCTTCGCTTCATCATCTAATTTGTTACAAGTTTCCAGATCTATAAATCTCCCACAAATTCAATTCAAGAGTGGAAAAGTTTTCATAGTAAGTGGGAAACTGAGAGTTTGATTTCTTACCCAAAAACAAAAATATTTTTAATAGTTTAATTCATTTACAATGTACTCGTAGGAACTAGGAAGTCATCACATGATTCAGTGAAGTATTATTATAACGCCAACAAGAGTAATAATGATTGCAAAAAGTTTAAAAAGTGTGCCAGATGGCTTAGATGGAGTACTTAAATGGCGTGAATTGAAATCAAAGAACCAAAAAAACAAAAAGCGTTTGTTTAAAGGAAAATTAGTCAATAGTTTGATTAGTCTACTAACTTGATGTTACACATACAACAACCAAAAATGATAATATTAAGCATCAAAAATGAAAAATTATAATATTAAAAATAAATAATTAAATCAAATAAGACGGACATTACAACTACGACATGTTGTAAAAATTAGCAATGATTTGGTATCTATTATATGATGAATTTTTAGTTGTCCAATAGTCATTGAACAAAATTCAATCTTTGACAATTTTATAGTCATTTGGGCATCATTTTGTTCAAATAGGTTCTATAATAATAGATTATATAACCAAAAACTTTATTAAGTGTGTACAACACATAATCCAACCATATATGATTAATTCAGAGATGACCCAATTCGAATACAACCAACAATTTATTAACTAAACCTTATTAAACTTGTTGAGACTTGAATTGAATCTAGTTGGGTATTGACCCAACCCATATTTCAGCTTGACTTATTACTTACCCAACCCAAATTCAACTCGAATTGTTACTGCCTGTGGAATTCAATTCGGCTTAATAGTGACCTCACTTGTAATCAACTCAACTTGTTACTGTTATTAACCATCTCGTATTCAACTCTACTTCTCAATGGCTCGACTTGTATTTAACTCAACTCAAATTCAATCCAAACAACTAAAATGTATACCATTTAGCACTCTCTTTCCTTATGTATTATCTTTCCTTGTGATTGCATATTGGTATTTCCTCCGTTTTATTAAGTGTTACAATTACCAAATGTAGTCATTTTTGTTTGGTTGACAATTATTGAGGTAAATATTGTTCTTTACCAATAAGTTAAATACTCTATATTGTTCTAGAGTATTAGGGGGTTGCCCCTCGAGTAACCGGTTTCAAAGATTTATAACCTTGCTAACCTAATACTCTATATTGTTCTAGAGTATTAGGGGGCTGCCCCTCAAGTTACTGATTTCAAAGATTTATAACCTTGCTAACCAAAAAATTAAAAAATAAGGAAGCTTTCCCAAAAGAAGTAAACAAGTTAAATTGCTCAAAGAAACGAGTAGATAAACATATGACGAAAGATAAACATGCATTCCATTAGTTAAAAGATCAAGTCAGGTCTACAAATGTACAAGTTGAAGGAGAGGTTACTTCCATGATCAAACATTTGGAAAGGCGAACGATTTTCAATAAATTCTACGTGATAAACTATGCTACTGTTGGCTACTAAGCCAAGGGAGACTATGAAATCTAAGAAGAAAGCTTAAAAGAAATGAAATGCTTGTTGTTGATTGATTTGCTGATGCCTTCCTTTAATCCTTGCAATTCTATTTATAGGCAAAATGGAGCGGTTATGGCTAACTCCCATAACTATTGTACGGTTATGCTTCTTGGCTCCAACACTTCTTCAAAAATTAAAAACATCCATTAGCCTCCCAAACCGGCCTCTATGTATTGGGCCTTTATGTGACATCAGCCCAGTTCCTTCTATGCTTGAACCAGTTTAGCCCAAAGACCTTTTACTGACATAAAGATATGGTCATCAGAGTTTGAGTAATAAGATAGACATTCAAGAGCCTCCATGTTTGTGTTAATCTCTATATCATGTTGCGAGTAATAACTTGCATATAAATTTTGAAGAGTTAATAAAGTACCAGATCTGAATTTGTTTTTTATATAATTATCCATAATATTTGTTCAAACTACAAATGTACAAAGAAAAGATAATAAACATATCCAATCTTAAGTAATATAAAGCACTTCAAATGCACAAACATGGAGGCTCCTGAATGTCTATCTTATTACTCAAACTCTGATGACCATACCCGATCATCGCCAAACTCGAACTAAGAGTTCTATGATGGAGAAGAGAATGAAAAGGTACGGGCTACGAGTGAAGATATCAAACAAGAAATCCATGATCCTCTAGAAGAGGTCAATCTCGGAACTAATGATTGTCCTAGATTCACTTATGTAAGTAAGGAATTACTCACAAAAGACAAGTCATTATTGACTGATATACTTCATAAATATAAGGATTGTTTTGCATGGGAGCATCACGAATTTCCTGGTATAGATCCTTCTATTAACGAGCATAGGCTTCCTATTAAACCTGGTTACATCCTATAGTCTAGAATTTGAGACGTTTATCGCCAGAGTTGATTCCTAAAATAAAGGAAGAGATTGCCAAACTCTTGGAAGAAGGATTCATATAACCCACCAAATATGCAGAGTGGATAGCTAACATTGTTCTTGTGATTAAGAAGAATGGCAAAATCAAGATATGCACAGATTATAGAAACATCAACAGTGCATCCCCAAAGGATCAATATCCCATGCATGTAGCAGATATGTTGATAGATGCCTCATCAATACATGAGTTTGTATCAACGCTAAATGGTTTTATTAGGTATCACCAAATAAGGACCGCTGAAAATGATCGCTCAAAGACGACATTTAGGTGCCCAGGCTCCTTAAGACTCTATGAGTATGTGGCGATGCCATTTGGACTTAAGAATGCAGGGGCAACGTATTAGAGAGCTATGAATCTCATATTTGATGAAATGATTGGTGACTTTATGGAGGTTTACATAGACAATGTTTTGGTAAAATCCCATGACTTATCAAAGCATTTAGAACACCTCATTTTAGCGTTTGAATGGATGAGGAAGTTCGATCTAAAGATAAACCCCCTTAATTGTGCCTTCGGGGTTAAAGTCATTAACTTTTTGGGATTCCTGGTTCACAAGAACGGCATAGAGGTTGACTAAAGAAGGCTAACGCAATTCTTGAAGCATCACCTTCGGCCAATAAAAAGGAACTCTAGAAGTTTTTGGGAAAGATTAATTAAGTTCTAAGGTTTATCACTAACTTAGCTGGGAAAACAAAATTGTTTTCTTCTCTTTTTAAACTTAAGCAAGGAGAAAAGTTCAAGTGGGAGCCCGAACATAAAGACGCCTTCAAACAAATCAAGAGGAAGCTGACGACTCCACCAATACGAATTCCTCCAAAACAAAATGGAAAGCCTTTTAGATTGTATCTTTCAGCTACCAAGGATTCAATTGCGAGCATGTTAACCCAAGAGAACAAACAAGGTCATGAACAAGCAATTTTGTATTTAAGTAGAATCTTACATGATACTGAAACTAGATACACCAATGCTGAAAAAATGGTGCTTGAGTTTGTATGATGCTTTTATCAAACTTAATCATTATTTTATGGCTTTCTCGATGGAGATTATTTCACCAACAGATGTACTCAAATACTTATTAAATCACCCTTTCATCAAAGGAAGGTTGTGTAAATGGAGTATGCATCTGTCACAATTCGAACTGACTTATGTGCCTCAAAAGGCTGTTAAAGGACAGGCCTTGGTTGACTGTTTGGCCGACCATCCACTTATGGAGAATGTCATGGTTCAGGAAGAAAAACCATGGACAATGTTCTTTGATGGATCTAGCAGGAGCGAGTAAGCTGGAGCGGGAATTGTGATCTATTCACCTTGTAGTGTAGTGACTAAAATGGCGATCACTTTCTTGACTCAATGCACAAATAATAGAGTAGAGTTTGAAGCCTTGGTGATTGTTTTGAGGACTCTGAAAGATATGGGTGTTACAAAGGTTAAGGTGTTAGGCGATTCACAACAGGTGATAGCTCAAGTAAAAAAAGAATACAAAGGAATATCACCTTTGGCGATGACCTTCTCATCTATCATTTCAGAGTTCATTAATGCTTTTGAATTCATCCAAGTATCTCATATCCTAAGAGAAGAAAATAGAGAGGCTGACTTTTTGGCATAACAAGCTTCATTACCTGATTTTGAAGGTTTCGATGAATCAGTGATTCACATATACACAAACAAATTGAAACCTTTAGATGAAAAAGTGAAGGCAGAAGTACATAAATATAGTATCCTCGCACAGGACATAGACTGAAGAGAGCAAATTAAAGAGTACTTAAAAGACCCCTCAATAGAAAAGGTTCCAGCAAAAGTTAGGCTAACAGCTACTAAATACTTTCTTATGGGAATTAAGTTGTATAGAAAGGATCCTCAAGGAATTTTACCAAGGTGCGTTAACACAATGAAAGTGTTAACCATTTTAGCAGAGGTTTATCATGGAATTTGTGGGTCTCATCAAGCAGGAACAAAGATGAGGTGGTTAATCTATAACATGGGTTTTTATTGGCCTTTAGTTAGACAAGATTGTTTGCAGTATGTAAAGGGTTGTAAACAATGTCAACGCTTTAGACCAATAAGTAGGGCACCAGTAATAGAGTTGCACCCCATTATTAAACCTTGGGCTTTCTGAGGTTGGGCGATGGATGCAATTGGGCCAATTAAACCTCCCTCATCTGCTCATCATGAATATATTCTAATAGCTACAGATTACTTCACAAAGTAGATTGAAGTCCAGGCCTTCAGAAACTTTAATACAAGGCCGGTGATCTTGTTCTTAGAGGAGAAAATCTTTACAAGGTACGGGATTCTAGAATCTGTAACTATAGACCAAGCAACTATGTCAAGGAATTAGTAATCCAAAAGATTCATTCAAGTCCTTACTTCGCTCAAGCCAATGAATAGGTTAAAGCCACTAATAAAGTAATCTCTAAAGGAATTCCTAAGATGTTGGATGAAAATCCTAAAAATTGGCATGTTCTTACACACTATGCTACTTAGGCATACAGAACATCAAATAGAGATGCAATAGGGACTACTCTTTATCAATTAGTGTATGAACATGAACCTGCCAGCAGAGTTAAGCACTAAATCCACTAGGGTAGCTAAACAAATGGGGATAAGCCAAGAAGACTACCAATAATCGATGTCCATTGAACTGATGGACGTTGAGGGTGAAAGAATCTAAGAGCTAGCTAAAATCGAAGCCTAGAAAAAAAAAGTAGCAAAATCTTACAACAAAAAGGTGAAACATAAAATCTTTTTGGAAGAAGATTTGGTGTGGAAGATGAAGCTTCCTAAACATGACTACAAAGACCACATCTTTGGTAAATGGTCTTCTAAATGGGAAGGTCCATTAAGAGTTCACAAAGTCATGTCAGGGAACGCCTACTTGTTGCAATATTTAGATGGGGAAATGTTTCCAAGGGCGCTTAATGGAAAGTTCATAAAACAGTACAACCCAAGCAAATAGGAGCAGTATAAAAATTTATAACAAAAGTATCCATCGTTGGAGGCTTTTGGCAAATAAAATGTACTGTTCACAGGCGAAGAGACTTTTCAGCAAATGCTTTACGTTTAACCTCAGAAAGAAGAATCTTGCATTTGTTCATCCACGCCATCTGTTCACCGTGGCGATCAAATTGAGACAAAGTTTCTTGAATTGTTAGAGCACTTTCAGAAATCTGACGCTTCAATTGTTTCTTCTCTATTCTACAATCTTGAAGTTTCCATTCTAGCATAGATCTCTTAGCCTGAATCTTCTCTTCTTCTATGATTTCATCAATCTCAGTCCGCAGATGCTCCATTTCAGCATCTATCTCTAGATCTGTTTTCTTTAAAAGATCTAGTTGTTGGAAAACTTGGAACACTTGCTGAGATATATCAAAAATCATTAAAGGGGGAAGAGATGATCCTTTCTTGGCTAACTCAATAGCACATGCTTGACAAGTGTCAGATAGATCTTCCCATACTACTGGATCACTATTTCCCAATAGACGAACTTGAGTCATGAGTTCCAGAGATAATTTAATTTGTGAACTTGGTGCTTCTTGGAAATCTACTCTCTCACAAAGAGTTAGGACTTCATCAAGAAACTTGATCTCTAGAGATATAGTTGTTGGATACATGTGTGTAACAATCAGGTGTTGATAAAGACTAAATAAACATCATAACTTAATAAGGTTAGGTTGCTTACTTTCACCGGACTCTTATATGGTTAAAGCTTTGTTGCCCTGATCTCCTTTATCGATGGTTTTCAATGCTGGAAATAATGGGCATGTTAGATACCCATAAAGAGATATGAAAAGAAGACATGTGTTACTCACCTAAATTTAGAGATGCACATTTTACAACTAAAGCCTCTTCTCGGAGATTTGATTTCATAGCATCAATCTGAGGCTCAGCACCCTTAGCCTGGGCACTTATGGTGTCATTATACACCGTTTGTGGAATGGACCCTGTGGTTCTTGATGCAGTATCATCATGGATCCCCACTCCCTCATCTTAAATTGTCACAAGAGATTGTGTCGATTCAGGCAAAGATTCGGGAGTTGGAATGGATACAGGGTCAATCATCCCTCATTCAGCACCATTCTGGACAGCTTTGCCCTTGCTAGGAACCACATCAGAAGGTTATTTGGGCTCGGGTATAAACTCTAAAGTCACAGGCGATGGGTCAGATACTAGGGGCCATCAACTTTAGCATTAACATTAACAATTTAAGTAGGTTGGTTTGTCTGCATAGTGGCAGGGGTCTTGGATTGTTGATAAGAAACCGAAGTTGTTCTTGAAACAGATGTCTTGACATTTGATTGGCTAGGACTTGCTTGCACACCCACATCATCTTCAATTTGCGAAGCTTTTGGTTTACCACTAGATGCTTGTGGTTCACCGCCAGATGATGAATCTTTGCCCAATAGCTGTTTATCTGAAGCAGCACTCTGGTCCTTAATTGGACCATCATCACCTTTTCTCTTCTTCTTGTCAGGATCTTGACTTGTTGGAGGAAAAGGTATAGGATCACGGGGTGGCTATTTCTCTAATGATAGTAACCTTGAAGCAACAGTTTCCTCTAAGAGATCTAGAATGCTTGTTGTATTCCCTAGCTCTTCTTCATTACTGTCAATTGAAACAGGGTTGGAAGGCGTAGTCTTTTCTGGATACTTTCGTTTCTTTTTAATGTTCGGAGCCAGACCTAACATGAAGGAAATCATAGTGAGTAACAAGGTACAAGAAGCTTGAACAAACTAGAGCTAATGCACTTACTGGTAAGAGGGATATCAGTGGTTTCTTGCTCTTGTTCTATTTTGAATGCAGATTGAGACCTTGTGTTGCGACTTGACACGGGGATGTTGCTATGCCTATTACTCCTTGATTAAGGAACCTAGGGTCGAAAGTGTAATACCCTGGAAATTCCCTTCTTGTAAAATACCTTCTAACTCCAAATAAAACTCATTCTTAGGAAATATCCAAAGTATTACCGCCACCATGATAACGACAAAGGCTATTTTCAAAGTCTTATGACGGAGACTAACTTTCAGAAACTCAAATAAAAATAAATTTTAATAAGACAAACTCAACTTTAAAACCACTAACATTAAACAAATAACTTGGAACCATTAAAGACCCTTTTAAAAACCAAATTAAAATATCAAAACAATAATTAATGTTAGTGTCAACGATTATATAAATAATTCAATACAATAAATAATAAACAAAGAAACATATATCCCTCTTCGCTCAATCCCATCATGCTTGATATGCTCCTTCGACCTGTACTTCTCTTTATTTCAACCTCACTACTCGCCATATAAAATGGGTCATAGTAGGGTCAAACCAATGAAAAGCCAAACACAAACAACAAAGTATGAATCAACAAAAGCTTAGTACATATGCACTAATAGGAATAATCACACTAACATGAATATCCTAACAATAAATAATAATAAATAAATAAATAAAACACACTTGCCTACAACACATGTCAACTTACCTTTGACTCATGACTCTACTTTAATTTATTGATATATAGTTTTTGATAACTCATCGAACGAGTCTCCTTCCTTAAAAATAGTCCATTAAAATATTAAGCTTCCAAATAAGGAGCTACCCTAATCGGCACCTACTATGTCACCTTGTGACGGAATTCCAGTGCATTAATAATAAAAGAAAGTACAACGTTCTGTACCCCTGTAAAACCTATGGTTAAATATAAAATCCCATAACTTCCCCCATATGTTCATACTCAAGGTATATACGTGCCAAGAGTTTTGGTGCGTATCCTCTTACATTTTACGAGATTTACCAATTTAAATTGTGATGACTCCAACCAATCAATCAAGAAACATAGCAACAATCAACACATACTTCCAATTCATTCTTGAATTAATTAGTGAGCACATACTATTCATTATAATTAAGGTTCCTTGCCTAGTTTTGTGCACAAAATTGCACGATTACTACCTTGGTTCATAAAATGCACTAATAACTTCCTTGACTCAATCCCAACTATGTGAGTGAGTAATAAACTAACTTCTTGACTCGACCTCAACTTATGTGGGTGAGTAAATAAATAAACTAACTTTGTTGACTCAATTCCAATAATAAATGGGTGAGAATAAAATCATGAATCATGCCCAATAAGATATAACTTTAATTCTTTTCAATAAACATAAGCCTTGCTTATTATAAAGTGCTTGCCTTTTTGATAATGAATAATAACTAATATAACATGATTCACTTATTTTCAACTTGTATCAAGCTCATAATAATTATTTCAACATACTCACATGCTTAAATATAAGACACGGATAAACACTCAATCATTCCAAGGATCACAACAACAACTTAACATGATACTAATCTCATACTTGATACCAAATTTACTTCCTAACACGGTACTACGCATAATCAATATATCCTACGTGCATACATACCTCAAATTGTCTTTCCAACTAGCCACAATGCTAGGAATTACTCAACTTAAAGTCTCCTACAATACCAAATACATAAACTAAATTACCCTCTTGATTACACGTAAAAATTTCCAGCAACTTTTAACACTTTAAAACCTCTCTAATAAGCTGAAATTTTGGTTTAAAACCTTTAAACCTCTTTCTTTAAGTGAGTAATTAAAACCACAAAGTAAGAACTTAATTATAGTATTTGTATAAAAATTCCAGCATGATTTCTAAGGTTTAAACCTCTCAAATAAATCTGAAAATTGCACTAAAACCAATTAAAACCTTCTCTACTTATGGGTAATTAAACCCTTTTTATAAAAACAAAATAGTAGTGCTTAAAATAAAATTCTAGTAATATTAATTTATTACAAACTCATTAAACTCCATAAAAATATAGTCTTTAAGCTTTATTGTTACTTACAATCAATGGGTATTTAAAAACCCCCAAATCAATTGCAAGTTAGAACCCTAATAATCAACACTTTAATAATTAAAACCCTAACTTTTAATACTTTATAAAATCTGAAATTTAAAACACTTTATAATATAAAATTTTCAATCTTTAATCATTAATACACAATAATAAAACATACTAATCATAATTTAACAACTAAAATCAATACCCAAAATATATAATTATAGAAATACTTAATTTAAAACAAGGAGGAGAGAGGAGGGTGGCTCACGGTGGTGGTTGGTTGTGGGTTGCAGTTCGCCAGCGCGAGGTGGTTAACGGTAGGAGGTGGTTGCCGGCATGACTCATGGCAGCAAGGAGGGCTGCATGTCGTGAATGGGTTTGGGCACCCAACTCCCACACACAACAAGAAGAAGTAGGGGAAAAATAAGAGAAAAAGAAAAAAAAAGATAAAGAAAAAGAAGAAAAGAAAAAAAAATCAGGAAAAATAAAAAAAAAAAAGGGAAAAAGAATACTTACCCCAAAAATATGATTTTTGAGCCTCTTTGTGTGGGAAAATTTTGAGGTTTTGGGGGATATTTATAGAGTAGGGAATAGAGTGTAGGTTTGGGCTTAATAAATAAATGAGCTTTAGTTATGAGATATTTGACCCATAAGTGTTCAAATAAAGGAATTGGGCTTAGTTAAATAACATAAGGTAAGTCCAATAGGAGTATGTAAGGATTGTTTACATACGATTATTTAAACGAGTCCAAATAATTAATAAACGTTTAGCTTCAAAATATATTTTACTTTTATAAAACTTTATAATTAAAATATTTTAGCCCTTTAAAATATTTAATTAAAATAATTGAGCCCTTAAAAATATATTTTATAATTAATTAAATAATTTATAAAATACATTAGAATACGGAGTATTACAGAAAGAGAAACCATCTTTCTCAATCCAACTCTATCAGTGTGGGAATGAATGATACTCCTGTATGAATCATCTATGGTCGTGGGTTCATAATTGAACTTTGCAGCAATCTTAGTTGAGCGATCAATTTGATGATAAGCAGATTTGTCTTTCATCTTTATCAAAGATACAACAGTCTTCTTCTTGCCTAAAAAGTAGATTGTAAGTGGAGAGTAAGAAGCAAGTGAAGGAAACACTTAGAGGGATCCATACCTTTATAGTTGCCAACACTCACAGCATAGTGTGCCTTGGCATCTTCAACAGCATGAACTTGAAGTGGTCCTTGATACCACCATTCAAGATAACTCAAAGAAACTACATCGCTTAACTCCCTAGGATGCAAGACGACTTGAGGATATGCAAGGGAATCACTCTTCCAAACATCTTCTTCTTCAAATTTTGGACGATGATCCCAAGGAACGTTACATGTGTTGATCAAGGGGATAGAAAAAGATTGGCATAAACCAAATTGTCTAGCTACCATTTGAGGATTGTAGGCTTCAAAACCAAAGTATTCTGGCTCTCTTGTGGGCAAATCCCTAGAAGCTAACACAGAACACCAGAATGGGGAAATTTTCTTAAAGGTTTCCCTAATTCCTGCTGTTTTAAGATACTTTAGAGTTGCATCAAAAATCCACACACTGCAAGGATCCGAATTATCCTTCCGGCTCATATTATACCAACTAACAGGCAAAGAGTCTAACTCCAATAGACAATGCATAACAAGATTAGGCTCATGAACTTTTTGGTGGTCAAAATAGTTGAAACATATTTCTACATATGAACAACAATCCACTTTTAAAGTTTTCTCCCTACAATCAAGCTTTGACACATACAAAGCTTTTTCAGCTGTCATCTCGTTCTTTACCTCTTCCTCGGTCTTCTCCATACATAAAGTAGTATAGAGATGACCTCAATAGGTGACCAACCATAGAGGTCCACCTATATTCTCCAAGCTCTGACCTTCGTTAAGAGCTTCCCTACATATAAACAGACATCTGTACAATTGTCCTAGTAGGATTGGACCTAGCGCTACAAAAGACTTGCTATAGGAAATGTATACTGCAAGTCGCAATAACAGTGTAGAGATGACACCTGACTTGCACATCATCAAACGAGTAAGAGCGAATAAAATAAAAAGTACCTCTTCTTCAATTCCTACGATACTTCGGCAGAATATGATGATGATGAAAAATATGAAATATAGGCATTAAAGCCAATTTTGCTGCTTTTGGATGTCACTAGCATTCGCTTCAGAAGGTTATAACTTCTGTTATATAAGGGTCAAGCGCCGCCTTCAATTAGGCTGAACACCCTGATTTGCTAACCTTTATCATTATAAGGTTATAGACCAGTAAGGAAAGCCATATCAACAAGGGTGACAGTCATGCAACCTTGGCGCAGGATAAAACAATTTAACACGGAGTCCCAGAGCGATATAAGGGCACATGTCTACGATCCGTTGAATGAATTTTACCATATGTCGCTAGCCTGAGGAAGCCGACAATTCTCTTCTTCTCCCATGAGGAGTGGAACTTGGAAAGTCTCATAAACCAACCCTTGGCTATTAGGTCTTGTACCCAACCTTTAATTGGATTCCGGCTTAAAACCCAATTGTCGTTTGGATGCAATTCATTGAATGCAGCAGGGCGAGGCTCACCTTTACCAAGAATACACTTGGTTAATTTGGGCTGAATTTCCTTTCGAAAATCTTATAGAGCATCTGAAGATGAAAGATCAAAGTGAAACGCTGGCCTTATAGAAGCAGTGCCTTTCAAGACACCTTCTTCGGTGGTCGAAGATGATATATGCCATAGGAAGTCGGATCTGAAGTTCTGAGGGCATTTGCTTATCAATTCGCACAGTTCATGAGCCTCAATTGAATAATCTTTTACTAGAAAAGATTTGAACACTTCTTGCAAAGGAAGAGAAGTCATTTTTTACTTCACAAAGTTCAAAGAATAGAAGGATAAAAGTTTGAAGATTAAAGATAGAATCGGTGATGAGATGGGGTTAAGGATGCCTTGAAGGTTTCTATGGTTTTAAAGCGTTGGAGAGTTAGTTAAATATTAACGTTTGATTTCGTTCAGACACAAAACAATTCGAATGGTATGGCAGAGTTTGTTTTCAAAGAAATCGATTCCCAATTAAAATTGAGTTGCACAAACTTAAACGCAACGTTTTAGGGCTCAATTTATTAATTAGAAATCCATCAATCAAAGTAAGAAATTACTAAATTACCCTTCGACAAAGCCTATCAAATAACACTGTTGATAGCTTTTATAAGGTAATTGATAGGTAATTTCTGAAAAATTATATAATTTAAAAGTGATCAGAGCATTTATGTCAACTTATAAATATAGGTTGAGATCATTAAATCAATTTTACTCAAAGCACGCAAGGTGTATCATCTCTCTTCACAAAGATCTTTTGTCTGAAAGTTTACCTCAAAATCTTCCTAAAAGTCCTTCTTTCACCTTGGTTCGATTTATTTTTGTCCATGTAAATTAACTTTTGGCCAAGGAGTTAAGTACTCAAACATGATTAGTTTCATGTTCTTAGTTCTTTTGAAACTAAGTACTTAAGCATGTTTTTTTTTATCATGTCATGACTCTTTAAGATTTTAACTTTTGTTTATGTCTGATCTTAGGCTTGCTCAAATTATGTGATCAATATAAATTATAAATGTTTTGTTCTTTTGATCAAATGATACAGTTGGATTATTGTGATTATACCCACACAAATATATTTTTAATTTTCTAAAATTGAAATATATGGGTTGTAATTATAATTAATTTCACGACTTACCAAGTGACAGACATCCATATTTATTGATATTTAAGTGAAAAGACACTTCTAATTTCCCAATAAAAATTAAATGATCAGTAAAATTATTAACTTCAAACTAGGGTTTTGCTATGCAAAATCTGTAACGGTTTAGTTCCAAATTCACTCCCATTAATGTGATTTATGAATAAACTACTTTCAAGAAGTTAAAGAGTTACGTGGTTTCACCACGATAACTTAAAGTAACGGAAGATTTCAACTGTCAAGGGAGTGACGCAAAAGTGACTATAAATATAAGTAGTCACTTCACTTAAAATCTTCCTTCTTCAATAAGTTAGTTTTATTACTCTCTTTTGCTTTCTCTCTCTAAAAATTCAATCTGTCAAAGTTGTTCCTTTTCTCAAAATACCCACATAAGAAAATTTCAATGGTGGAAGAAATAATTCCAGAAGAAATTCCACAAGAAAATGAGGAGTTACAAGAAGATCAAGATCAAGTATAAAATGAAGTGATTGCACCATGGCCAATTTTTGTGCCAAGGAACAGTGTCGAATATCTTGTGGAGAAAAATTGTTCCTTATAGTATCTTGGTGTTTTCCCTAATCGCCATTTAGTAGTCGATAGATATTCTAAATTGGTTCAAAACTACAGGAAGAGGAAGAGGGGAATGCTGAACAAAAGAGTTAACAAAAGATGGGGTGATCGACCAGTAATTTTAAGAGACTCTGCAGGCCCCTGTCATCACCAATGCTTTTACTATCGGATCAGATGCTAATCTTCTCAGAAATCACATCTTGCCTAAGCTTGAAGAAGACGATGACAAGGAAAATGTTGTTTTAGCATGCAAAGGTTAGGCTAGAGAGGTTTGAGCTGTTTATCCTCCGTTGTGGTACCCATTACCATGTTAAGGTGACTAGAGGACCAAAGGGAGAGGCTCATGTCCTTAAATATTGGTGTGCCTGTGAGTGGCAGGATAACTCAATTGCCAATCGCAATGTTGTTGTTGATTGGAGTTTAAAAAGTCATGCTGATGATAGGGATTTTGAAGATTACTTGACAGATCCCATAATGAAGAGGGCATTGGCGACGCTTCAGGATGATCCAAGATATTAAAAGGCATCTCAATAACTATATCGCTGTATATATTTAGCCTTAAGTCCTGTTTTAAAGAGCATACACAATTTAAAACTTATAAGTTTTGGAATGCTCTACTTTTGTAATTATTCTATTTTCTATAAATATTAAGTAATGTTTATATTCTGTGTTTGGCATTTACAGAGTTAGACATACACAATGCTTCATATTTATGTTTAAAGAGTCAAAATTTGATAGGTTTCAAACGCCATCAACCACCCAACTTAGGGGGCATTTGTTACAACCAAAAATCAGATTTTTGACTTTTATTTGACTTTCTTGACTTTGACCAAGTTGAGAAGTCCTAGAGTCAGTGTGGGGTCTTTGGGCTAGATCAATTAAAGCATAACAACCATTGGGCTGGTATCATACTAAGGCCCAATTATATATAGACCGGATTAAAAGGCTAATGGATGATTTTAATTTTCAAAGCAGAGTTGGCGCCAAGAAGCATAACCGTACAACAGTTATGGGAGTAAGCTATAATCGCTCCATTTTTCCTATAAATAGAAGTACAAGAACCGAAAGAAGATATCAACAAACAACTCAACAAGCATTTCATTGGTTTTAAGCTTTCTTCTTAGCTTTCGTAGTTTTCCCTTGGCTTAGTAGCCAAGCGATAGTGTAGGTTATCATCTAGCATGTATTGAAGATCGTTCATCTTTTCCAATTGTATGAACATGGAGGTAACCTCTCCTTCAACTTGTAGAATTGTAGACCAGACTCTATCCTTTCATTAATGGAATGGAATTGTATCTTCTGCCATATGTTTATCTACTCGTTTCTATTACTAATCTAACTTGTTTTACTTTTTTTTGGGAAAGCTTCCTTATTTGATTGTTTTACATTAGCAAGGTTCTTAATCTTTAAAACCAGTACCTTGAGGGGCAGCCCCTATTACTCTAAAAAAAGATAGAGTATTTAACTTGTCGGTAAAGAGCAATATTTACCTCAACGGTGTCATAATTTATTTCTATGTAGATGACATGTTAATCTTTGGAATGGATTTGTCACAAGTTGAAATGACAAAGTCCTTCCTTCGTTCTCAGTTTTCCATGAAAGACATGGGGAAAGCAGATGTCATCTTTGGCATAAGAATAAAGAGAGAAAATGGGAAGTTAATATTGTCACTATCTCATTACATTGAGAAAGTGCTCAAGAAGTTTAATGTTATTGAAAGTTCGACCTTTCTTTATTCAACACCTATGGATCCTAGCATAAATTTGGTACCTAACGAAGGTAATGTAGTTTCACAACTGGAATATTCTAGAGTTATAGGATGTTTGATGTATGCCATGACAAGTACTAGGCCGGATATCGCTTATGCGGTTGGTCAATTGAGCAGGTTCACTAGTAATCCTAGTATGCTACATTGGCAAGAAATTCGTCGTTTGTTGAAGTACTTGAAGAAAACCATGGATTATGGTTTGATTTATAGTGGGTATCCTTCAGTTGTTGAAGGATATTCAGATGTAAGTTAGATCTCAAATAGAGATCATTCATCCACAAGTGGATGGGTATTCCTATATGGGAGAGGTACCATTTCATGGGCATCAAAGAAGAAAACTCGCATTACAGATTCTACAATAACATCGGAGTTTATCGCATTACATTCAGCTTGTAAAGAAGCCGAATGGTTAAGGGAATTAATGCATGAGATTCCTTTGTTACAATAGCCAATATCGCCGCCAATTGTGATACATTGCGATAATAATGCTACTTTGGCTAAGGCATATAGCTAAGTGTATAATGGTAAGTCAAGGCATATTGGAGTGCGGCATAGTTACATCCAAGGGCTTATCATGAATAGTGAACACTATTGATTATGTTCGAGCGAATTTCAATCTAGCTGATTGTTTCACCAAGGCATTGACTAGAGATGTGAATAATAGGATGGCAATCAATTTGGAATGGAGCCCTAATTAATTAAAAATGAGGGAGTCTTAACTTAATGCCCAATAAGACGTTGGGTCTTAAATTCAATAAGATTAACTTTCTTATTTGGTAATTGGGAACTTGTTTAATCATCCAAGGGTAAAGTTTCAGTTTTCTGTGATGAAAAGAGGTTGTTTTTGTAGGATTATAGATATTCTAAGCGGAAGTACATGAATCATATTCATAAGCATCTAAAACACGATCTATGCACAACACATAAAGAAAGCACATAACTATATCTTTGAAGCGTGATTCCATGAGTGATCAAGTAAGAACAATTAAGAGAACAAGAACCACAAACGTGATTCCTCTACTTAGTCCACGGGCTAGAATTGAACCTCCACTAATGCTATTTAATTGAGAACGAACCCTTCGATCTACCTTCTACGGAGAGGAGAGGAAACGAACAAGCCATGAACCACCACCACCACAGTGCAACCACCGTCCCGGTAGTTCGTACTTGGACTAGGGGGGAGAGAGAGAGAGAGAGGCGTGTGAGAGAGGGGTTGGGGAAGATTGGTTGCTTGCTTCACAATTTACTGCTTATGTTAATTGTGACTAGTCTGCTTAACCTAGCCAAGGCCTCTATTTATATATCTTATATATAATTAGAGTCCATGTGAAGCCCAAAACTCCTAATCCAACCCAAATTAGTCTATCCTTACATCTTATGTGGCTTGTCATTACCACATGAGGTAGATCGAAGGGTTCGTTCTCAATTAACTAGCATTAGTAAAGGTTCAATTCTAGCCCGTGGACCAAGTAGAGGAATCACGTTTGGGGTTCTTTTTTCTCCTAATTGTTCTTGCTCGATCACTCGTGGAATCACGCTTCAAAGGTATAATTATTTGCTTTCTTTATTTGTTGTGTATAGATCATGTTTTAGATGCTTATGGATATGATTCATACAATTCCGCTTAAAGTATCTATAATCCTAAAGTGGTCTCAGTTAGCCTAATGCATGTACACATATTGATCATAATTCTTTGATGTCCACAAAGTTTAATTCAATTAAGAGGGAGAATAATTTAATTATGGGTCAATAGTTATTTTAAATGGTGATTTAACATATGAAATTGTTAAATATGATTTAATTGCTCAATTTTTACCTCAAAATTTAGACCGATTTTTCCCTATTAATTTTGAAAATTCGAACCCCCCAACCTTAATTTTGAAATTCTCCAAACCCTAAACCCTAAATTTTGATTTTGTGTTTTGAATAATTTCAATTGTTTATAGTTTCATGAATTTAATTTAATTGACTTCATGTATTCCCTCCGTTCCTGAAAATTTGACTCACTTTCCAATTGCGCGGTCTCTAATGAACATCTTTGACCATGAATAACTCGGGTTGTGTATAAGTGAAAAATTATAAAAAGTTGATATTTGGATTATTTATAATAAGGGGAATCTTCTAAGATCTCACATGCTAATTCATTTATATTGTATAGCTCATAAAATGTGGTCAAAGTTATTTTATTTTGACCACAAGAATAGTAAGTGAGTCGAACTTTCAGGAACGGAGGTAGTATAAATTATGAATTATGCAAGATCAACGATTTAATTTAAGTGTTAAATGAATTGGGAATTATTTTCATGAAGAACCCAAATTTTAAAATTGAATGTTATTAAATTTTAAATTACATGGACTAATTTAATTTAATTTAGCAAGTGTTGTTTTTAATTAAATTAAAAATAAAAATCAAAACAAATAATTTTGAGGTTGATTTGGGGCAGCAGCCGTTACTGGGTGGCGCAGCCACGGTGGGGTCTAATGTGGTTGGGTAACAACCGTGCAAGGTTTGCACACTGCTGGTCTGCTTCGCTGCTTGCGGCAGCGTACACCACAAGGTGTAAGGCCACCGTGGCTGGCTTCGGCTGGCCACACCATGATGGCTGGCGCTTTTTTCAATCAAAAACAATATTTTATTTTAAAATTCAAAAATTAAAATCAGATTTTATTTTGAAAATAAGTTTTAAAATTAAAGTTGTTAATTTTGATAAGTTTAGTAGGATATTTTGAGCAAAATATTCTATATGGATAATAATTGATTTAATAATGAGACTATCCCATAATTATTTTAGGATATAATTGATTTAAAATTATGTGATTGGCTAGTAATTAGGATAGAATCTCCTAAATTATTTAGGATAATCATGGAGAATAAATATGATTCATCATTCTAGATTAAAATAAGATTTATTCTATCTTATACCTAAATTAAAATATATGATATTTATAAATGGTTATGAATAGTATAAATATTATTAAATTACAATTTAAAATATGAGATATTTTAGTACCATGTTTCCTTAATTATGAACATTCGATGTTGTAGTTTAGGCAAGCATGTTGAGTGATTTATTATATGGCATTTTTATAATATATGATATTATTTTGCTATATATAGACTAGTATAGCCCATAGATTCTAAATACGATCTGCATATCGTGATGTATTTTTGTAATCTAAACACGGTCTGTGTACCTTAAGTATTATTGTAATTTATTTTATTTTATTTAAGTAGTAAATAGAATAGAGTAGAATTACAGGTTGTAGTTAATCTAAGAAGCCCATGGAGTAAAGGCCCAAAGGAGCAAGGTGGATGAGATCCATGAAGGTTCAAGTGGGAGCTTTTGCTTTAGTTTTCTTATGATTAAGAAGTCATACTATGTCATGCTTTATTTTATGCATTGATAGATCGATTATGCATGCTAGGTTTTATTTATGTTGTTGATGATGCGCTATAGTTCACTATATTAATCACAACATAATAAATCTAGGTCCTGGTAATATTGAGATTTCTTTTCTAATTAAAAACCCAACAACCCTTTGATAATTAATGATGGGTCATGCCAAAGCTGGGTGTCAATTTTATATATTAACTTGGGGTAAATCAAGTTTTATAATTTTAATTGGTTATGCTCAACAAGGTTACCTAAAGAGTTTAGAACCTTGAAGCAAAGGGTAATAATTAAACATGAGATGGTTAATTATTCAACCAAGAGTTACAAGAGTTGTAATTGGTAAAGAGTTTACTTACCTTGAAAATGTAATGGTTGATGGTAGGGCCAAAGTCCGGTCAATTATTGCACAAATAAAGGATATTGGAATCACTTAATTCAATTGGGACCATTTAATATTAAATAAAGTGCTTTAAAGTAACCTATTTAACTCGTTTATGGTACTTTAAATTTTATTAAACATAATTGTTGAACTTCGCCTCGTTTTTGTTTGTAGATGAATGGCATTAATGACAACACTAACTTGCCAACCAAATTGAAAACAAGGCTAAATCTAAGAAACTTCAGGGATTGGGAGAGGGATCTAAGAACTATTCTAAAGAGCCAGGGGCTCGAAGCTCGCCTATATATTCCCATTGAAAGCAGATTCACGGTCGGTTTTACTCCTAAAAGGCATGCCAAAGATGTTTCAAATGCAGAGAAAGTCAGGAATCTCATGTTATCCTCTATTCCAACTTTTTAGGCTAGAAGGTTTAAGGATTATGAGCCAACCTTGCTGCGAGAATGCCTATACGATGCATGAAAAGGGCGTGTACAACCTATAGGCACTGTAAGCATTATCGATAAGAATGTCGAGGAAATCGTTGATTCGATTCCCAAGATTTATTTTTCACGGACTGACAGTGTAAGGTTTGAGACTTACAACATTCATGGCAAGATAATGGCTAAGAAACTCATACCTGTGCAGTCAGTTAAGACCCATGTCAAGGAACTAATTGAGTTACTCAATTGTATGGATATCTTAGGGAGACCATTTGATGATGTGTTTGCTCATGACACAATTCTGTTTTCACTCCATGCTGGTTTTCATCTCGTCAAGCTTATTCATGATGATGAAGGCTCTACAGTCACGCTTGTCGATTTATTGGTCAACCACTCAGAGGAGTGCTTGAAGAAATAAGGAAGCCAGTGTTTCTATTGCGGTAAGTGGTCTTACCACTTATCAAAATGTCTTCACAATATGCCGTTGAAAATGGAAGGTAAGGAGTTACCTAATGTACTTGTTGTAGAAATCAATCTTACTCCTTCTTCCACTTGGGTATTTGATACAGGTTGCGGTGCTCACATTGTTAATAACATGCAGGGCTTAAGATAGAGTAGGAAGTTAGCAAAAGGGGAGATAACACTTCGAGTAGGAAATGGAGCAAAAGTTGTTGCGCTTGCTATTGGAAGTTATCATTTGAAGCTCCCATTTGGTCTTATTTTGGTGCTTAATAACTGTTATTATGTCCCAATAATTACCAAAAACATTATTTCAAGTCTAGTGTTAGATACTAGAGGTTTTTCTTTCGAAATAAGAGACAAAAGTTGTTTTATTTCTAAAGATAATATGTTATATGCTAACGCAAAATTGATTAATAGTTTTCATATTTTAGACTATATAAATCATGTTTACAACATAAATCATGAGAAGCGCAAAACTGATGAATCAATTCAAACCTACCTATGGCATTGTAGGTTAGGTCACATAAACCAATTGCACATCTTGAAATTACAAAAGTATGGACTCTTGTCCTCATTTGATTATGAATCATTTAAGAATTGTGAGTCATGCTTGTTAGGTAAGATGACCAAATCACCTTTTACAGGAAATGATGAAAGAGCTAGTGACCTTTTGGGACTCATACATATTGATGTTTGTGGTACAATGAGTTCAAAGGCTAGAGGTGGATTTAACTACTTCATTACTTTTGCTGATGATTTAAGTAGGTATGGCTATATCTACTTATTGAAGCACAAGACGAAATCTTTTGAAAAGTTTAAGGACTTCCAGAATAAAGTCCAAAATCAGCTTGGGAAAACAATTAAAGCACTACGATCTGATCGTGGTGGTGAATATATGACTCATGATTTTGATGATCATCTGAGGGATTGTGGAATACTTTCACAGTTAACTCCTCCAGGAACACCACAATTAAATGGTGTGTAAGAAAGGAGGAATCGAACTTTGCTTGACATGGTTCGATCCATGATGAGCTTTACTGATTTGCACATATCATTCCGGGGATATGCATTAGAGACAGCTGCGAACATACTAAACAGAAGCCTGTCCAAAGGAGTTGAGAAGACACCATATGAGTTATAGACTGGAAAGGTTCCAAAGTTGTCTATTCTCAAGATTTGGGGATGTGAAGCCTATGTAAAACGTGTACAAGGCGATAAACAAGGCCCTAAATCAGACAAATGTTTCTTAGTGGGTTAACCCAAGGAAACAAAAGGGTATTACTTCTACAATCGTGCAGATAACAAAGTGTTTGTTGCTCACGATGGTGTCTTTTTAGAAAACGAATCTCTTTCTAAAAAGTCAGGTGGGAGTAAAGTGGTTCTCGGAGAAATTCGAGACGAGCAACGAATGGATGTGGATAACACCACGTCAGAGGCGAAGGCACATGAGTCAGCTAATTTGAAAAATCATGTGTCGGAGCAAGCTAATTCAACTAGCGAGACTCCTATCGTCCCACTTGAATCTAATTCTTGCAAAAATCTTCAAAGAGTTGAAGAGAATATTTTTATTGTTGCTCCTACCCCTCGTAGGTCACTTAGAATCAGAAATAAACAGTTTGTTGATATTCTATTAACTGAGGATTCCGAAATCTTCCTATTGGAGAGTGTCCAACCCACAACCTACAAGCAAGCTTTGGCGAGCACTAACTCGGAGAATTAGCTTGAGGCCATGAAATCCGAAACGGACTCCATGTTTGAAAATATTGCGTGAGCCCTAGTAGACTTGCCTGATGGCGTCAAACCCATTGGTTGCAAATGGGTCTACAAGATCAAAACAGACAAAGATGGAAATGCCTACATCTATTAAGAAAGACTGGTTGCAAGTGTTTCGGGGGTTTTTGAGGAGTCCCACGGGAGAGTTACAGCACCGGGAATGTACGCCTGACTTCTGTACCTGCAAAACCACGAAACTCCGGTTGGGTGGAGTTTCGCCTCCGACGATCAAGTTATAATCACTTCGGGTGAAATAACGTGCAGAAGGTAAATTAGTACTCTCGGATTCCGGGAGATTCCGCAATTAATATTGCTCTGGTTTGGTGGATGTATTTCTCTATATCAATAAATGAGGTAGATTCCTCTATTTATAGCAGATGGGCCTGCCCTCCCATTGGGGGTACGATGCCACGTGGCATCCATTGGTTGGATGCCCATGGTGCAATAGGGGGATGACACGTGTCAGATCCCCATAGGGCCACGTGTCCAGGGTAACTTTTACCCTAAACATTTGCCCCTCACGGGTGCTGACGTGGATTTGCCACGTGGCACCTGTGACACGCGCCATCGAGCAGGAAGGGGGCGATTCGCCTCCTTCCCTCTCTTTTCAAATTTCAAACTGAAGGGGAGGGTGACGGTTCGCCTTCTGGGAACCCCTATAAATAAGCATCCCCCTCCCATCATTTCTCACTTTGCCATAATTGAGAGAAATTTCTTGAGAGAAAAAACGAGAGCTTTGGACCCCGCCTGCTTAGTTGTGCAAACAACCATTCTTCTGGATACCGCTTGAGTCTCGCGTTCCGCCTTACTAAGGTATCCCTCTGACCCATTCAGACTGATTGAATGTTTGATTATGCTACAACCGGCATTTTGCCGTCTGGAGCTTTTTAGGCAATTTTGTATAAATTGCGTCTATTGAGAATCTCAGCCGGTGTATTCCGTCTGAGATATCTCCTGGCACTTATTGAAGGTGCACTCAATAGACCCTCAGTCGGTTCAAACCGTCTGGGGCATCAAACGGGCAATCTCATTGGAGTTGCATTCAATAGACCTTCAGCCGGTGAAAAACCGTCTGGGGTATCTTCAAGCAATCTCATTGGTGAGTTGCATTCAATAGACCCTCAGCCGGTGAAAACCGTCTGGGGTATCTTCAAGCAATCTCATTGGTGAGTTGCATTCAATAGACCCTCAGGCGGTTTAAACCGTCTGGGGTATCTTCAAGCAATCTCATTGGTGAGTTGCATTCAATAGACCCTCAGGCGGTTTAAACCGTCTGGGGTATCTTCAAGCAATCTCATTGGTGAGATGCATTCAATAGACCCTCAGGCGGTTTAAACCGTCTGGGGTATCTTCATTCAAATTTTCTTTTGGCCTGCCTTGCCACCTACCCAGTCAGTCCCATACCGTCTGGGGGTGAGCAAGCAATCCCCTCAAACTGTTGTGGCTCCTATTCGGTTTTCGCCGCTTGGGGGGCACCCAAACAATCTTCACTTTAACGAGCGTACAGCCGGCCCTTCAGCCGACTGTTGGCTTTGGATTTGAGCTTTTTGCGGAACTCAGCCGGTGTATGCCGACTGGGGGGTCATTGCCCAATTCTGATAAAAATCTCAGATTATTTGCTTCTCCCCCATCCGGCTTTTTCCGCCTGGGGTATCTTTGTGCAACATTGGTGATTAATTTTCCTTCTTTTACCAATTTGCAGTTTGCTTAAAGTGATACCGTTTGGGGTATCTTAGGTCAACAACCGCCTCTCAACTTCTTACTCAATTTCAAGGTAACGTCTTGGTTCCTTGCCCTTTACTCGGAGTTCATTTTTGAATCTTTGATTGTAAATACCTTTAAATAATGACCTCACCCATTACACACACGACACACCATAATTTAGAGGCCAGCCGGTCTCCTGGTACGGCTGAGTCTAGGACTGGGGGTGCCGCCTCTGGGTACGGGGAGTCTCCTTGTTCTTCTTCAAAACCGACCGTCTCTGTCTCTGTGCAGGACGACATGACTCGCATAAAGGGAACTGCTTACGATCCAGAGTACAGAAAGGCAGAATCAGGCGAGCTGCCGCCTGACCCTAGTCAGACGGAGGGGACAAGGGATTTCCCGCCTGGCACCCCAAGCACTCCCAGCGACGGGATTTTGGGAGATATAGAGAGCGAGGAAGAGGCCGCCTCGCCTTCTAAAGAAATGGAAATCGAGGAAGAGACCGCCTCGCCTTCTCTACCTGGACTGGCATACCAAGAGGGTGCCAGCGGCGACGATACCGCCTCTCCATCCGGTAGAGAGCAAAGCGGCAGCAGTAGCAGCCTCTTGACACCGGATGCCGATAGTGAGGCGGAGGAAAAGCCTGGTTGAAGTAACAAAGGTGACCCATACCTCATCACCGTCTCAGCCAAAGATAGAGCTAGCATGGCTAGTAACTTGGAAGACTTTGTGAGGATACGCCCGCTTGGGGTCGACTGGAAAATAATTGTGCCGCCTGAGATGGGCACTATTGTTTGGGAAGACGAGCAACCTAATGCAGACGGGTATTTTGGCTGCTATGAGGCGGCGTTCCTCGCTGGTCTCCGCTTCCCTCTTCATAACACAATAAAGGCCATCCTTCGTGGATATGGCCTGGGCATTTGGCAGTTAACCCCTAACTCATGGGTTAACATAATTGGGTACATTGCCGCCTGTGAGATGCAGGATATACACCCCGGCTGGGAGGCCTTCGCCCATATGCACTACCTGAGCAGAAGCCCAGGCGGTTGGAGAGTCTGGTACACCCTTACAACCTATCCCAAGTACCTGATGACCCTAGACAAGCCGTCTAAGTGGTCTGATTGGAAAAGCAGGTTTTACTTGGTATCGGCCCCTTCCAAGGCGGAGAACCGGGAGTATAGGGTATACAACCGGAAGCCTGACCTCCTGGGGCATAAGTGCAAGAAGCCCCGCATTCCGGATGAGGACTATGAGCGAATAATAGAGTCCAAATTCTTTGAACAGACCACCACCCCCCTCTCCAATGGAGACTTAATAAGCGTACCCAGAAACTGGGTACCTAAGCATGACTTTCTTCGAGACGAGGCGTTATTGTCCGTCTGTAAACTTAGCACTCAATTTGACAAATGTAGGTCACATTAGAGACTGCCCCTATCTTGTCATTTATTACTTGTTTTATTTACGGCTGACCGGATGGGTACTTTTTTGTGCAGTGCGTGGATTAGCAATGTTGCCGGCTGAGAAGACTCCCGCAAAGTCAGCCGCCGAAATCCGCAAAGCGAATGCGGAGAAAAAACTTGCTGCTCAGGCGGCAAAGAAGGTATCTTTCTCTTCACTTCTTCCTGCATATATTTTCGTTTGGTTTCAATGCCGCCTGATTGCTTTATTTGCTTTTAGGATGGGAGCAAGGTGCCCCATTCGGTTTCAAAAATAATCAGGCCAAGGCCTGGGGAGGAGCCGCCTGTCCAGAACAAGGCGAGGAAGACCTCCTCTTTGACGGTCCCAAGCCGTCTCACTATTGGGGGTAAATCCCTCAAAAACCTCAGTGTGGGGCTGAACTTGTCTAAAAGGCAGCCGGATGCTCCACTACAGGAGGCGGTGCCTACAAAGGCATCCGGTGCTGTAGTCCTGGCTGAGGGCAGTCACGGCCCTCAATCTACCACCCAAGGTACTCTTGACCCCTTCAACCCTTATTTGCTTGGCAAGCCTGTGCGGGTCAAGTCGCACTCCCAGCTCCAGCCAGAAGACTCTTCTGGCAGCCGACAATCAATAGGAGGGAAGTATGTTGCCTTCTCACCGTCTGTTTCTGGTGCAGATCACTCCCCTCGCTGGCCGGATGTACAAAGGTACGCTCGGGCCATGCTGAAGGCCGTCCCTAAGGAGGAGAAGGAGGCGATCCCAGGGATCCATTCCTTTAACGCCGACCAGGTCCTGGCCGGCCTGTCTGAGGTACATTATCCTTGGTTTGTTTTTAAAGTTGCTATACCGCCTGGTTGCTTCTAATACCGTCTGGGTTTTTGCATTCAATGCTACGCGTGGAAGGGCTCAAAAAAGCTTATGCGCGCAAGTGTGACGAGGTAAGGCGGGCTAAACGGGACGCGTCTGACGCCCATAACGTTGCCCAGTATTCCATGATTATGCATGAATTAAAAACTAAAGGCATAATCATGAAACAGGCGGAGGACATCAAGCGGCTCCAGAAGGCGCTCAATGAAGCCGGCACCAAAATCCACAACCTCAAGGCGGAAAAGGACAATGCCGAGGCGGAGCTGAAAAAAGTGAAAGACTCTTCCAAGCTCCTGGAGGTGGCCAGGAAGGAGAACACAAACCTCCTTGCTGAGAACGTCCGCCTGAAGGAGGCGGCAGCCAAAGCCAGCGACAATTTTAAATCTACGCTGGAGGCTGAACAGAGTCGGCTCATCGAAGAAAATGAGCAAGACTGCATCGCTCGAATGCAGAAGGCTTGATCCCTGGTCCATCCGGACGCTGAATACACCGTTTGGGAACTCGCCTACAAGTATGCAGATCTTGCCATTGATGCGCAAGAGACAAACCAGCCGGCTCCGGAGCCTTATGAGGAATGGGTCCAAAAGCAAATTGCGGCCATGCAGGCGGAAAATGGCTTAGAAGGGGAGGAGAACCAAGAGGAAATTGCCCCTCCTGTCCCGGAAGCCGCCTCGCATAGCCAGGATCAGGACCAGGCTCCGCCTCAGCCTTAAGCTTTCTGTTATTTTTCCGGCCTGCGTGCCGTGTATTTGATGTTTCTTTTTACCGGACGGGGGTCCGGCTAACATTTGAACAAATCAGCAATATAATTTTATACCGACTGAGTCGGTTATTCTTGCAAACCTTGCTCTCTATTCTTTACTTTTCGCTGTTTGTATGCTTTTTGTTTTTTTTTTTTTTTTTTTGTCGAATGGGTTCATAATGCATGCCCCTGGGTGGGTGATTGTTTAGCTCAAACACTAAGCAAGCAGTCGCCCATACGCTCCCATTCCCAGATCTAATAATCTGGATTTCTGATTGCCGCCTGAGTCGTACTCAGCGAACTAGGGTAACAGACATGGAGTCTGAGCCAGCCTATGCCGGCTGACTATATATATTTTATACCGGCTGGACTACCCTGGGGTAACAGCCATATGAGATTGACTGCCTTTTGATTGTAACAGTTCCCCGTCTGGGGTACCATTGGGTAACAATCCAGTCAAGATCTGTTTGAGGTTGGTTAATGGGCGCGTGAGCCGGCTATGTTGCTTTTTGGCAATAGCCGTCTGCCCAACAAGATTTGATTTGCCGCCTGTATTACCGTGGGGATAATGACAGGTTCATCTTGTTTGCAATAGGTCATTCGGGCGGCAAGGGGATTAACCTAGTCGGTTAATACCGTCCGATGTTTTGACGCTTAGAACAATGTACCACCCAAAAGGGAGATGTTCTCTTCGACAAATTCACCCGGAAGGGCGTTGCCGGATGTCTGTTCATGGGTAGAACAGACGGTTTAGTCATGTTGGCCATGATTCGTCAAACGGCTAAGTTATATACTTAGCATTTTTTGTTTATGTTTTAGGCAAACGGGTGCCCGGTCTTTAGAAATACACAGATATTGAAATAAAGGATTTCTCATTAATTCTCTGTTTTACAAAAAATGACTACATCCTCCTAGAAGTGGTAATTTTTCAAGTTATCCACGTTCCAGGTCCTAGGTAACTTCCTACCGTCTGGAGTTTCCAGGCGGTAGGTGCCGTCTCTGACTTCGTTATATATCCGATAGGGGCCTTCCCAATTGGGGGTCAGCTTCCCTTGCTCATTTGCTCTGCCAGTGGCCTCCATCTTTCGTAGTACGAAGTCCCCAACTTTGAGAGGGCGCTTGCGTACTCTTTTGTTGTAAGCCCTCGTCATCCTCAGACGGTATATTTCGTGGCGTAAGGCGGCATTGCCCCTGCGCTCTGGGAGTGACTCCAATGCTAGGCGCATGGCTTCCCAGTTAGCCTCTTCGTCATAGAGCATGACTCGGAGTGTTGGCTCATAGAGTTCTATTGGCAAAACCGCTTCAGTGCCGTATGTCAATAGAAACGGGGTTTCACCGGTTGCCCCCTTCTCAGTGGTTCTGATGGCCCAAAGAACGTGAGGAAGCTCATCGGCCCGCAGACCACCGGCTCTCTCGATCTTCTTTTTAATGCCGTCTGAGATGAGTTTGTTGAAGGCCTCAACTTGACCGTTTGCTTGGGGCCGGCCAACGGATGCAAAGCAATGAGAAATCCCCTAATCTCCTAACCAGTCCTTGAGAGCAGGCGTTTCGAACCGAGGACCGTTGTCAAAAACCATGGACATAGGTACCCCAAAACGGGTGATGATGTTTCTCCAAATGAAGGAGATAACGTCCTTTGTCTTGATGCCTTTGACCGCCTCGGCCTCCACCCACTTGGTGAAGTAGTCTACAGCCACCAAAATGTATCTTCTTCCGCCTGAGGCAGGCGTGTAAGGACCCAGGATGTCCATACCCCACTTTGCAAAGGAAACAAGGCTGTAGATAGCCGTCAGGTCGGTTGCTGGACGATGTATCAGCCGGGCAAACTTCTGGCATTTATCACACTTTTTCACCAAGTCCATGGCATCCGCCTCAAGAGTCGGCCAAAAATAACCCTGCCGTCTGGCCCTCTTTGCTAGAGTCCTGCCGCCTATATGTGAAGCGCAAAAGCCCGCATGCAGGTCCTCTAACACCTCTCTTCCCCGCTCTGGGGTTACGCATTTCAGTAACGGCTGGAGGTATCCCCTTCTAAAGAGTTCCCCCTTGAACATTTCGAAGCTTAGAGCTCTCTTTTTAAGTGCGGCCGCTTCTGAGGAGGCATCCGGCAAGGTGCCGTCTACCAAATAGTCCCGGATGGGGTCCATCCAGGTGGAGCTTCGGTCTAAGATTCCAATGGGGTCATGCTCAATGCTTCTTTTTTCCATGACCTCCCAAAAGACTGACCTAGGCGCGTCGCAAGTGGCGGATGAGGCTAATTTGGACAGGGCATCCGCCTGGTTATTCTCAGACCGGGGCACTTGACACAAACGGAACTCATCAAATGCCCCCGCCTCCTCTCTGACCGCCTGCAGATACTTGATCATTGCCGGATGGGTGGCTTCGTAGTCACCATTGAATTGGCTGACGATCAATTGTGAGTCTGAGCAGGCGTCGACTTTCCTTGCCCCTGCCGCCTTGCACATGCGCATTCCGGCTAGCAGGGCCTCATACTCAGCTTCATTGTTCGAAGCCTGAAATTTGAACCGTAGTGCATATTCGTAAGTATCTCCTTCTGGAGATTTGCAGATTACGCCTGCACCACAGCCGTTTGTCGTAGAGCTTCCGTCTACAAATAACTTCCAAACCTGCCCAAGATCTTCCGGCTGGACCGGCCTAGTCATTTCCACAATGAAGTCGGCAAACGCCTGACCCTTCACTGCCCGTCTAGGCTCAAAAGTTATTTCCAGGCTCTAGATCTCAACAGCCCATTTAATCATTCGGCCGGATGACTCCATGGTGGTCATTGGTCGTTTGAGTGGCTGATCGGTATAGACAGTTACCGGATGGGCCAAGAAGTATGGCTTCAGCCGCTTGACTGCTTTGTAGAGAGCCAACCCAAATTTCTCAATCACTGGGTACCGAAGTTCAGCATTTCTGAAGATATGGCTGATGAAATATACTGGAAGCTGCTTGCCGTCTCTCTCAGCAAGGAGCACGGCACTAAGGGAGTGGTCTGAGACGGCTAGGTACATGTAGAGGACCTCCTTGGGCAGGGGGCTCACAAGTCTGGGCAACGAGTGTAGATGTTGCTTTAACCTTTGGAATGCCGCCTCAGCCTCTTCTCCCCATTCAAATCTGGACCTCTTCCTGATTGCTTGGAAGAAGTAAAGGCACTTGTCGCCTGACCGGCTGAGGAATCTTCCTAATGCCGCCAGGCAACCGGTTAATTTTTGGGCCTCCTTGACATTTCGAGGTGATTGCATATCAATCACCGCCTGGAATTTCTCCGGATTGGCCTCTATGCCTCTTTGATTAATCAAGAATCCAAGAAACTTCCCAGACTCAACACCAAAGACACACTTCTTGGGGTTAAGCATGACCTTGTGCCGCCTGAGTGTGGTGAAGGTTTCTCGGAGGTCCGCTAGGTGATCCGCCTGGAGCTTGGATTTGACTATCATGTCGTCTATATACGCCTCTACATTCCTTCCGATCTGATGGGTGAAGACCGTGTTGATCATTCGCTGGAAGGTAGCAGGCGCATTCTTCAGCCCAAACGGCATCACCGTGTAGCAGTACAACCCCTGATCAGTGACGAAGGCTGTCTTTTCGTGATCCTTCTTCCACAGGGGAATTTGATGAAAGCCTGAGTAGGCATCCATAAAACTCGTCAGGGCATGGCCGGCTGTGGAGTCGACCAGACTGTCTATCTTGGGAAGTGGATAGCTATCCTTCGGACATGCCCTGTTCAGGTCAGTGTAGTCTACACACATCCGCCAGGCTCCATTCGGCTTTTTGACAAGTACCACATTAGCTACCCAATCCGGGTAGTAGCATTGCCGAATGAACCCAGCGTCAAGTAGCTTTTTGACCTCGGCGGCTGCCGCCTGAGACCTCTCCTCGCCATGATCCCTCTTCTTTTGCCTAACTGGATTTACTTTGGGATCAACAGCTAGCTTGTGGACAGCTAGATCCGGGCTTACGCCTGGCATCTCTTCCACTTCAAAGGCGAAGAGGTCTTTGAACTCTTTCAGAAGTTGGAGCAAGTCTGCCCCCAACTGTTCAAAAGCAACCGTCCCAACTTTAATGGTTCTATCAGGACGGCTGTCGTCCAGGACGACATCAATGCTTTCACCAGCCGGCTGGGGCCGGGAGTCATCCGGCCTTTCCCCGGCTAGTGATTGCTATTTCATTCTCTTGGCGGGGGCCAATTGGTCCGCCTTTCTCTTGTTACCGCCTGCCCTAGGGACAGGCCCGGCTTCTTTGTCTTCGAGGTCAGTAGGTTCCTCGCGGGGGCCGGCTGCATGGGCTGTCGGCCTAACGTCTGAGAGATAGCACTCTCTAGCCGCCTTTTGGTCCCCGTTTAGGGAGCCTACTAACCCATCATCCCTCTCGAACTTAATCAGCATGAGAGAGGGGATGATTACCGCCTTAGACTCATTGAGGGTTGGACGCCCCAATATAAGGTTGTAGGCAGTCAGTTCTTCGACTACCAAAAACTTGACGACCATGTGTCGTCCTTCCCCCTTGCCTCCCAGCCGGATGGGTAGGTCAATCCTACCTACCGGATGCACTACCCCACCTCCAAAGCCGACTAGGGGGTGGGGGGCCTTGTGCATACTGCTGGGCTTGTATTTCAGTTTCGCCAGGCAGCGGTAACTTATTAGGTCAGACGAGCTCCCGGTGTCGATTAGGATCCGGCCAACTCGCTGATTGGCAACTTTACATTCTATGACAATGGGGTCATCGTGGGGCCGCCTGACCGTACCCCTGTCTTTCTCGGAGATGAAGACTTCTGGGAAGACGACTTTCGACGCCTGGCCTTCTTCCTCTGAGGTGGACAATTTCCTGATGTTGTCTTTGGCACCCCGAATGGTAGGGCCACCACTGGCAAAGCCGCCTGCAATGGTGTAGATGTGCTCTTCATCAGTGTCAGAGCTCACCACCATCTTAGACGACTGTCCTCCCTTTGCAGGGTTACCCTTGGGCTTTGTCAGGTAAGACTTTAAAGCCCCCTCATCGGCCAACCGGTCCAATAGCCGCCTGAGGCTGTAGCAACCATTGGTGTCATGGCCGATGTCCTCATGAAATTGGCAATACTTTCTCTTATCCCGATTCTTGACCGCGCTCTTGAGGGGAGCCGGTTTTTCAATAGTCAGGCGGTTTTTTATCTCCATGAGGATGGAGGAGCAGTCTTTGTTGAACTCGTACTTGGGGACGTACGGTTCCAACTTCTTTTGCTTCTTCTGGGATGACTGACCTGGGCGGTCAGCTGCCCAGACTTCTTTTCTTTTCTTCTCTTCCTTTCTGGCCGGCTGCTGGAACCGGCTCTCTTTTACGTCAGACCGCCTGGGTTCTGACGTGTGCTTGACAGCACAGAGCTCCGTCGCCTGTATATAGGCCTCAGCCTCCATTAGGGCCTCCTGGAGGGTAGCGACCCTCTTGCGAACTAGGTCGAACTTGAATGTCGACCCATCCTTCAGACCCTTGAAGAAGTCTGTGTATGCAACTTCGTCAGACAGTCCTTGTATCTGAATTCTCATCAGATTGAACCGCCTGACATAGGACCGAAGTCCCTCCTTGTCACCCTACCGGATCGCCCCTAGGTCAAGGCTGGTTTTCTTGGCCGGGATATTCATGGAGAAGTTGGACGCGAACAAGTATGCAAGCGTCTTGAAGTTGTTGATGCACCCAGCCGGAAAATTGCCGAACCACCGTTGGGCTATGCCCTTTAGTGTTGCCGGGAATCACCGACACCAGGCGGCGTCGTCCAACCCCTGTAGGTACATGAGGTTGGTGTACGCCATCAAATTGTCCTCTGGGTTGGTGGTGCCATCGTAGGTACCAACCAACACATTCTTAACCTTAGCCGGCTGTGCCGCCTCGGTTATTTCACGGGAGAAAGCCGAAGGCTGTTCCCCTAAGTTTAGCAGCCTGAGCTGCCAGTCCATGGGCTGGACGGTATTTGTTGCCATTCTCCCAAAAGGAGAGTGCTGCATGTATGGTGATCCAGCTCCAAAGGGCTGTTGAGTCCCAAATGGAGCCTGGTGGATCACATGAGGGGCAGTACGGACGGACGTGCCGTGCGTGTGGCTCCTCGGGTGAGTCTCCGAATGCTTGATCGAAGAATTACAGAAGCTGTCTGGGTATGTCGACATTGAAGCCTTCTGGGACATACTCTGACCTCTTTTATCTTCGATAAACAGCCGGGCATCTGTGAATGTCTTTTTTGAGCCATCCGGTTGTATTTGCCGGATGGCCTTTCGCTGCCCTGACTCGGGGAAACGAATCTTTGAAAGATCAATTAGGGGCCCATCTCCCCCTCTAGGCTTTGGATGGGGAGTAGGCACCCGGTCTTTGGTGGGCTTCTTTCCTGAAGCCCTCTTGGCCGACTGGCCCTTGTTGGAACCAGCTGACTTTTTGAGGATGTCGGTGATTTCCCCTTTGAAGCTACTCATGAGGTTCATGAGCTCATCTCTGGTGACAGGGGCCGACCCCTCCGTCGCCTGGGTCTGTCCGGTATGCCTGCCGCCTGGGTTGTTGGGGCAAGCCTTGTCCATACCACGTTCCCTTCTTTCTTTGGAACGGGTGCGCCTTGAGCGGAAAGACCCGTCTGGGGCCATATAGGTTTCGACATTGCAGTCGTCACCACTTCCACTTTCGTGATCCGTGTGGACCACAGGGTCAGCCGTGGGCCGGCTACCCTCTGCGTTTGGTACATTTTCAGATGCCATCCAAGTGGTACTCTCCCCACAGACGGCGCCAAATGTTTCGGGGGTTTTTGAGGAGTCCCACGGGAGAGTTACAGCACCGGGAATGTACGCCTGACTTCTGTACCTGCAAAACCACGAAACTCCGGTTGGGTGGAGTTTCGCCTCCGACGATCAAGTTATAATCACTTCGGGTGAAATAACGTGCAGAAGGTAAATTAGTACTCTCGGATTCCGGGAGATTCCGCAATTAATATTGCTCTGGTTTGGTGGATGTATTTCTCTATATCAATAAATGAGGTAGATTCCTCTATTTATAGCAGATGGGCCTGCCCCCCCCATTGGGGGTACGATGCCACGTGGCATCCATTGGTTGGATGCCCATGGTGCAATAGGGGGATGACACGTGTCAGATCCCCATAGGGCCACGTGTCCAGGGTAACTTTTACCCTAAACAGCAAGCATTCAGACAAATTCATGGTATTGACTATGATAAAACCATTTCCCCAGTAACAATCACTACACGAATAGAGCAAATTGGCAACGGTTCAAACCCCCCCAAAGGCAACGGTTTTGAACCGTTGCGTATTAGAGGGTTGCCAAATCCCAAAATAATTGGCAACGGTTCAAAACCGTTGCCAACTCAACAAATTGGCAACGGTTAACCGTTGCCAATTGCTATGGCGCCTTTTTTTTAATTAAATTTAATGCAGTTGGCACCGGTTAACCGGTGCCATTGACTTGTTTTTTTTTTTTTTACAGTTCAAAATCAGCATAAACTTGCACCATAATCGTTTAAACCAAAAAAAAAACACCAGAATCGTATCAATGAACAACAAAACACCAGAAAAACAATGAACACCATAATATACATGAATATATTATATTAAATAAATTGTTATTTTACAATTTATAAAAGAATTATATAAATAAAAACGTAACAATGAACAACAAAACACCAAATCCTTGAATCTTGAATCCTTCGTCTATGAGCAATCGTTGTAGTTGTAATACTACCTGCATCAATTAAATTAAAACCCCTAAAATCAAAAAAAAATTCGAACCAATAACCTGGAAACTAATAAACCCAAAACATTAAACAAAGAAAAAACCATTGTTACGTTTTAATCTAGAACCTAATAAACCCAGAAAAAACCAATAATCTAGAACGAACCTAATAAACCCTGAAAAAACTAACAAAAAAACTAGAAACAAAAAACCCAGAAAATTTTGAAAAAATCCGAACCCAGAAACCTAGAAATTTAAACAGAAAAAACCGAAAAAATTCGAACCAATCAAATTCGAAACCCAGAAAACAATCCGAACCCAAAAACCCAGAAAAAACCAAAGGAATTCGAACCCAAAAATTCGAAACCAGAAATTTAAACCCAAAAAACCCAAAAAATTCAAGAAACTAAGAAACCGAGAAAAAACAAAAAAAAAAAACAGGTATTCGAACCTAGAAAAACCCCAAAAAAACGAAAAAATTTCGAACCCAGAAATTAAAACACGAAAACAACCAAAAAAATTCAAGAAAATACCATGCGAATATTAGGAAACAAGAAGAACGAGTGATTTGAGAGATTAGAGAGATCTGAGGTGCATGCGGATTTCGGAGATAATTCTAAGGGAGATGAGAGAGAAGGAGCTCTGAATGAATTAGAATGAGAATGAATTTGAGAGAGAGATAGAGGGGCGGCTGAGGGAAAGAATAAAAGGAGCCCAAATTTTTTTTTATTAATTGGCAACGGTTAACCGTTGCCAACACTAATCCTTTTATTTTTTATTTTTTTTAAATAATCATTTGGCAACGGTTAACCGTTGCCAACTCTGAAATTTTAATTGGCGCTCATTTTAGTTGGCACCGGTTTTCATGAACCGCTGCCATAGGGGGGTTGCCTATTTAGTTTTTTCTACTAGTGAATGCTTAAGTCTATTCGGAATCTTCTAGCGATTGCTGCATTTTTCAATTACGAAATTTGGCAGATGGATGTCAAAGCCGCCTTCTTGAATGGGTTCTTGAGGAGGATGTGTACATGACACAACCTGAGGGTTTTGAAGATCCAAAAAATCCTGGAAAGGTATGCAAGCTTTAGAAATCCATTTATGGATTGAAGCAAGCATCACGGAGTTGGAACATTTGTCGATGAGGCAATCAAACAGTTTGGTTTCCTTAAGAGCAAAGAAGAACCTTGCGTATACAAGAAGTCTAGTGGGAGCAGCCTAGTTTTCTTAGTCTTGTATGTAGATGACATACTGCTTATGGGGAACGACATACCAATGCTTGAGTTAGTCAAGGAATGGTTGAAAAGTTGTTTCTCCATGAAATACTTGAGTGACGCCGAGTACATATTGGGAATTGAGATCCATCGAGATAGGTCTCAAAGGATGATTGGACTAAGTCAAGAGACTTATATTGATAAGATCCTTGACAGGTTCAAAATGCAAGACTCTAAGAGAGGATTTCTTCTAATGTCTCATGGTATTACGCTTAGTAAAGCTCAGGGCCCTCAAAAGCGAGAAGAGTTGAAGCGTATTGCGAGTGTACCTTATAACTCTGCAATAGGGTCCATTATGTATGCCACGATATGTACAAGGCCAGATGTTGCATATTCCCTAGGCATGTGTAGCAGGTTTTAGGAAAATCCAGGAGAAGCACACTGGACAGCTGCTAAGAACATCCTTAAGTACTTGAGAAGGACTGCAGGAATGTTTTTGGTTTAAGGTGGCGAAAATGAGTTGGTTGTCAAGGGCTACACGGATGTGAGTTTCGAAACAGACAAAGATGACTTCAAATCCCAATCTGGATACATTTTCTGTCTGAATGGAGGAATAGTGAGCTGAAAGAGTTCAAAGTAAAGCACTGTCGCAGACTCTACGACAGAATCTGAGTATTTGGCTGTGGTAAAAGCAACTAAGGAGGCAGTTTGAATCAAGAAGTTTCTTACTGAGCTAGACATTGTACCTAGTGCTCAAGAAGGAATTGAGTTGTTATGTTACGATAACGGTGCCATTGCCTAATCAAAGGAGCCAAGATCACATTACAAATCCAAACATGTTGAAAGGAAGTATCACCTCATTCGAGAACTCGTTGGCAGACGGGATGTCAAGATCTACAAAGTTCATACGGATGAGAACATCACTGATCCACTTACTAAACCCTTCCGCAGCCCAAGCATGAGACTTACTCTAGGGCTTCTGGATTGAAGCAAGTTATGTAATTTAAGTTGTATTTGTTTTTAGAAAACTTATTACACATGTAATACATTAACTTGCAGAATTATGTTTAATCAGAAATTTATTATTTCTCTTATTTAATTATGGTTTTGATGTTAAATAAAATGTCCAAAATAGTTGTGAATTGACGGGATCATCAAATACGTGATTTGGTGAATGAAACCCCACAGGTGAACTAAATCATAAATTATTTAAGTTCCTAGTTCGAAATCATTAAATTGGACATAAATGATTTCAATAAATGGACTAGCATGTAAGATTGATTGGATAGCGCAGTTTCATGGGCTTTAGGGGCATAGAGATGCTCGGTCAATCACATGGGTATGCATGAATGATGCATGATTGAATTATTAACCTACTTTGAAGTTAAGTATAGAGCTTCCGGATATATATATTAGTGGATTCCTCTTACATGAGTGGAACACTGATTTCTTTTAATGATTGATCTAATTGTGGTACATCCAAACGTTATTCCATAAAAGGGGACTATAAAAGGTGTTTCCTGGTTACTTCAAAAGTGGAGTGGGAGCTTTGGTTGCCACAAGATTGGATTGAGTCTACCTATTTAATTAGGAATGTGTCATGGCCTCTTGAGGAGGGAGAATACAGAAAATGCATGGTTGTGCTCAAATGGATTACATAGTAATCATTTGTTTTTGCAATTCTAGCTCAGTTTTCAAGAAATGATTTTTAAATTAATATGATTTCGACATGAGATGCAATCATATTATTAAATTGACACATATTGACTTAATGAATGTAAATGTTGCACACTTGTCTCAGATAAATGGGAGATCGAAGGCTTTATGTCTTCGTCAAGTACACTTACTTGATATATCATAGATCATTATTATGGAGATAATTAGTCCATTCTTTTGGGTCGTCATTGTCTGTCGCGCCCTGTAAGGAGAAGAGAGAAATCAATGGAATTGAATTCTGCCGCTCGGTAAGGCCACCAACACCCGGCCGGGCGCGAGAGCGTTTAGGTTTCTGCATCAAGAATGGCCAGTCGGGCAGTCGCTGGCCCGGTTGGGCGCGGGTTGTTGCTGTTTTGAGAGTGACGATTTTTATCAGTTTCTTGTATGGTTTGGCTTTATTTATTGCTTTATTAAATTATATATATGTTCAAAGCACATATGATGGGACATATTCAAGGAAAAATTAGTTTCTATTTTTCTCTTGAAACCATATTGCAAACCCCAATTATCATTATCATAATTATCAAAGTTTAATTACATTTGATCACAAATATACTACACACTATTTGTCTTCGTTGTATCTCCTAGTAATTTCGTGACACCCCGTGTGTTTAATCAGGGTCGAAATATTACTTTGTAAATTGATTTTGTTCACGCCTCGAAGTGTTAATTTTTCCAAGTTCGTTGCAATTTTTGTGACCTTGTAATCAATTCCCCAACAATCCAAAGTAATATTTTCTACAAAGATGGAAACGGTGAAAGAATTGACATCAAACTTTCAAAAGTTGGACAAGTTTAAAGGAGTTGATTTTCGAAGATGGCAGAAAAAGATGCATTTTTAGTTAACCTTACTTGCAGTGGCGTATGTTCTCACATCCCTAAAGCCATCGGAGGAGGAAAATGAGGTATTGGAGGTCACTAGGAAACGCAACAAGTGGGAGAATGACGATTACATTTGTCGTGGGCACATCTTGAATGGTATGTCAAATGAGTTGTTTGATATTTATTTGTTTCATGATTCCGCTAAAATGCTTTGGGAAGACTTAGAGTCGAAATATATGGTCGAGGATGCATCTAGCAAGATATTCCTTGTTAGTAAATTTAACAATTATAATCTAGCAAGATATTCCGTGTTCAAGAAGGACAAAAGGAGGAAAATGCTATTTCTACCATCGTTGACATGGTGGAGGATGGAAAATCTAATGAGAGGAAGAGGGGATATGACTCAAGCAAAAATAAGGGCAAGAAGCCTAATGTAAGTGGTGATGGTACAAAATCACGTCCTTGCTGGGTTTGTGGAAAACCTGGTGATTTTAAGAAGGATTGTACAATCTGGAAGAAGAAATTGAGCAAGAAAAAGACTCAAGGTGGGAAAGGCGACTCTAGCAAATCCCATAAACAAGGTAAATCGTGTGCACAAATTTCATTTAATTCATTTATGGATTGAGTGTGTATGATTTCTGAAATCAATTGTGTACAGGCTGATTGTTCGTGGTATATCGATTCGGGTGCATCGAGGCATGTGTTCAAAGATTAATAATTGTTCAAGACCTTCATGGAGGTTGGTGATGGAGAAATAATTCTTTATATGGGCAATGACTCTATCTCTAAGGTTCTAGGCAAGGGACAAGTTGAGCTAGTCTTTAGTTTGTGCAAATCTCTTATTTTAAGAGATGTATTGTTTGTTCCCAAACATAGGAGAAATCTTGTATCCGTTGCGATCTTGAATCGATTAGATTTTAAATGGTTTTTGAGTCGGAGAAGTTTATTTTTTCTAAAAGTGGTCAATTTGTAGGACTTGGTTACTTGTGTGACAATATGTTTAAATTAAGTATTTGTAATACATTGAATGATGTTGTGTATGTTGTTAATGACAATTCTTCTTTATCGCATTTGCGACTTGGTCATGTTAATTATAAAAAAGTATATTTTATGTCTAAGCATGATTTGATACCCATGTTTGATCCAAGGATAGAGAAGTGCAAGACATGCATGTTAATAAAAATCACAAGGAAACCATTTCCTAATGTTGTTGGGAAAAATACTACTCCCTCCGTTAATTTTTATTTGCAAATTTTGCCATTTTAGTTCGCTAACCATTATGTGCAAGTTTCTATTTTATTTCTATTTTTAGTACATAAAAACCCTGAAAATTACAAATTTACCCTTAATTAAAAATTCTGATTTTAATAATTTTACTAGTGGGTGGGCCAACTTTCTCTCTCCAAACACTTTAATCACTTTCATTTGCTAGTGGGTGGGCCAACTTTCTCTCTCCAAACACTTTAATCACTTTCATTTACTCCCACTAATGTTTGCCCCTTAAATTTTGCCTCGTAAACCGCAAAACCCCCTAAAGTTGCAAATAAAAATTAACGGAGGGACTACATTACTCGATTTAGTGCATAGTGACTTATATGATTTTCACAACACACCTTCTTTAGGGAATAAGAAATATTTGGTAACATTTATTGATGAATTTTCAAGGTTTTGTTATGTCTATTTATTATTCTCTAAAGATAAAGCCCTGGACAAGTTTAAAATCTACAAAAATAAAATAGAATTGCAAATTAACGGAAAGATTAAAAGATTGAGAACCGATAAAGGAGGTGAATATTATGATCCAAGTTATTTCCAATCTTTAGGTATAGTACATGAAACTACCGTGGCATATACACCACAACAAAATGGTGTAGCGCAAAGGAAGAATAAGACACTAGAAGAAATGGTTAATTCTATGTTGTCATTTTCAAGTTTAAGTGATGGATTTTGGGGTGAAGTCGTTTTAACGGCTTGTTAAGTGTTAAATTGTGTTCCCATGAAAGGGAAGGATGTTACCCCATATGAGCTATGGTATAAAAGGAAACCAAACTTGAGTCATCTCAAAGTTTTGGGGTTGTAGGGCAATTATAAAAGTGCCGGAACCTAAACGTAAAAAGTTAGGTGAAAGAGGAGTTAAATGCATTTTTTATAGGATATGCGGAATATAGAAAATCTTATAGGTTATATGTGATATAGCAAAATGAATTTTGTTCCGTTTACACCACCATTGAGTCAAGGGATGCATTGTTTGATAAAAATCAATTTTCTTCAACTCCTAGACCAAAGGATATAACTCCAAATACCAATTCTCAAAGTTTTGATCAAGTTTTAATTGATCAAGAGGTAGATGACCAAACTCATTTAGAGGAGGCTTCTACATCATCATCAAAACCTAGGAGAAGTAAGAGGGCAAGGAAAGAAAAATCCTGTGGCCCGTATTTTCATGTGTACTTGGTTGAAGGATCAAGGGATGAAGTTTCAACATAACATCCATACATTTTTAATGTGGAAGATGATCCTTTAACTTATGAAAAGTCTATGAAGTCTCGGGATGCTCCATTTTGGAAGGAAGAAATTAATGATGAGATGGATTCCATCATGGGAAACAACATTTGGGTGTCAACTAATTTACCGCCTAATTTTAAACCAAAAGGTTGCAAATGGATCTTCAAAAAGAAATTGAGGATTGATGGAACTGTTGAAAAGTTCAAGGCTCAGTTAGTGGCACAAGGTTTTACACAAAAACCTGGTATCGATTATTTTGATACATATGCACCTATAGCTAGAATCTCAACAATTAGGTTATTGATTGCACTTGCGGCAATAAAAAATCTAGTGATCCATCAAATGGATGTCAAGAATACGTTCTTGAATGGAGATTTGGAAGAGGAGGTTTATAAGCGACAACCGGAAGGGTTTTTGTGGAAGGCCAAGAGGCAAAAGTTTGCAATTTAATTAAATCACTGTATGGGCTAAAACAAGCACTTAAGAAATGGCATCAAAATTTTGATGAGGTTGTGTTGTCTAATGGATTTAAATTAAACAATTCTGACAAATGTGTGTATAGAAAATTTGATGACAACGGTCAGGGTGTCATAATTTGTTTATATGTAGATGACATGTTGATCTTTGGAACGGATTTGTCACAAGTTGAAATGACAAAGTCCTTCCTTAGTTCTCAGTTTTTCATGAAAGACATGGGGAAAGCAGATGTCATCTTGGGCATATGAATAAAGAGAGAAAATGGGAAGTTGATCTTGTCACAATCTCATTACATTGAGAAAGTGCTCAAGAAGTTTAATGCTATTGAAAGTTTGACCTTTCTTTATTCAAAACCTGTGGATCTTAGCTTAAAGTTGGTACCTAATGAAGATAATGTAGTTTCACAACTGGAAAATGCTAGAGTTATAGGATGTTTGATGTATGCCATGACAAGTAGTAGGTTGAATATCGCTTATGCAGTTGGTCAATTAAGCAGGTTCACTAGAAATCCTAGTATGCTACATTGGCAATCGATTCGCCGTTTGTTGAAGTACTTGAAGAAAACCATGGATTATGGTTTGATTTATAGTGGGTATCTTTCATTTGTTGAAGGATATTTGGACGCAAGTTGGATCTCAAATGGAGATCATTCATCCACAAGTGGATGGGTATTCCTATATGGGGAAGTGTCATTTCATGGGCATTAAAAAAGAAAACTTGCATTCCGGATTCTACAATGACATCAGAGTTTATCGCATTACATTCTGCTGATAAAGAAGCCGAATGGTTTAAGGATTTAATGCATGAGATTCCTTTGTCACAAAAGCCAATATCGACAGTTGTGATACATTGCGATAATAATGCTACTTTGGCTAAGGCATATAGTTAAGTGTATAATGGTAAGTCAAGGCATATTGGAGTGCGACATAGTTACATCCAAGGGCTTATCAAGAATAGTGTGATCACTATTGATTATGTTCGAACGAATTTCAATCTAGCTGATTGTTTCACCCAGGCATTGGCTAGAGATGTGAATAATAGGATGACAATAAATTTGGATTGGAGCCCTAATTAATTACCAATGAGGGAGTCTTAACTTAACGCTTAATAAGACGTTGGGTCATAAGTTCAGTAAGATTAACTTTCTTATTTGGTAATTGGAAACTTGTTTAATCATCCAAGGTAAAGTTCCGATTTTCTGTGATGAAAAGAGGTTGTTTTAAACTTAATAGATTTCCTGATATAGTGCTTTGTCACAAGAGCATGTTTTGGAATCTACCTATATAAGTACGTAGTTTACCCGCTTCAAGAAGATTTTGGGGCATAGCTTTGAAGTACTTACGAAAAGTTAGGGACACATGGCTTTACGCGTCAAGTATTAATGAAATCAAGTAATTGATCTTGTGTGTGTAATATCTTCATGAATTCAATATGTATTGCTTTTGGTTCAAACGTTTTACGATACCAAATGGATACAAATTCTTTGAATGTATATTGCACTAAGTGGGAGTTCAATTCTTTGTACACTTTCATTATGCATAAGATTGCCTTTTATGATGATGATGTTTTGCAACGAGTCTAGATTTATACTCTAAATGGGGGAGGATAGTTGAATAATTTAGAGTATTATAGGCTAATTTCATGTTGTTTAATTAATTACTTAGGTTAAGGTGTTGTTTTTAAATTAAAAAAGTAATTAGAGAAATAACATACTCGGTTTAGAGGAAAAACCTTTGTTTTAGAGGAAGGAACAAAGCAGCCTATTAAAGGTGGTGCTGGCCCTACTGGGCGCGAGCGGTGGTTTCTGACGTTGCTCAGCCGCTTGGCCGAGTAGCCGCCGCCTTACCGGGATCGAGAACGAAGATCAAAATTAGCAGCCCTGTTGCCCGAGTTTTGAACTTCTTTGCTTTACAAGGCTTGAGAGAAATCACTGGAATTGAGTTCCGCCGCCCGGTCGGGCGCGGGTTGTTGCTTTTTTGAGATCTAAGTGATGGTTTTCGTCAGTTTCTTGGTATGGTTCGGCTTTGTTTATTGCTTTAATATATATATGTTCAAAGCACATATGATGGGACATATTCAAGGAAAAATTAGTTTCTATTTTTCTCTTGAAACCATATTGCAAACCCCAATTACCATCATCATAATTATCAAAGTTTTGATTACATTTGACCACAAATATACTACACACTATTGTGATTGTCTTCATTGTATCTCCTAGTGATTTCATGATACCCGGTGGGTTCAATCAGGGTCAAAATATTACTTTGGGAATGTGAATTTGTTCATGCCTTGAAGTGTTAATTTGTCCAAGTTCATTGCACTTTTTGTGACCCTGTAATCAATTCACCAACAATTATTAATCTTGCAACATGATCAGTTGTTTGACTAATTATTGTTAATAAGAGTTTGAATCGAAAGATCGTACTTTTAAAGGCTTACCTACAATTAGCAATTTTGATTATATCAGCAACCGTACTATATATGTTGAATTGAGAGCATTAAGACCTGGCCGTAGGCTTAGCAATTACTCTAGATACTTGATTATTTGAATTATTTATAATATTTTGATTGATTTGGAACTATAAACATGGTGAACCACAACCTTAGGCCTTTTTATTATTTTTAATCTTATATTAATTTAGACTACTTTTCTATCCCAATTCGTGACATAATTTAGCTTCTCCAATTCCTTAGAAGTTAGATTGAATAGCCATCACTCTATGGATTCGACCCTACTTACCCTACTAAATTGTTAGTTGGTTTTGTTAGGAATTTGTTTTTGACCAGTGTGCATCAACCTATCTGGATCATTATCTTAGATGGATGACGAATGTAACACCAGGCCCAATCAAGTAGCCCACAATCAAGGAAATTAAAGAAGTGGTCTTTAGTCAGTTAAAGGTATTCAAAAGAGATTGTTCGCACCAAGAAGAAAAACTTGTCTAGCAGTTGAAAGGAGATTATGGACATATTTTCAAGAAGCTTTTGCCTATAATAGAGGATGAATCTCTGAAGAAAAGACATCAACGAATCAAAGAATAAAAGCATTTCATTTTCTTTAAGTTTTCTTTAGCAGTTTCTTAGTTTTCCCTTGGCTTAGTTGTAGCACTCCCAAATCTCCCTCTACGAAAATAGAATAATATAGCGTAGAGATAGACTTGGGCATATTACCGCCACGTAAACACGTAAGGCATACTCAAAGTGGAGACCAAAACCAACTTTATTTTATTAAAACTTGACCAAAGTTGCTGAGTACAAACTTATTATGAAACTTAAAATAAAATAAAATAATATAAAAAATTAAAAAAAACCTAGACTAGTTGATCAATCCCGAACTCCCGATGCAGCATATAGACTCCACCTGAAATCACGACTGATGGTAATATGTGTTCGCAAAAACTCTCAGTACATATAAATGCAAAACATGTCAAATTCTTTTATTAAGCAAACACGCTTTCGAAATAGTTACATTAATTTAAACATGCCAAAATTATGATTTTCCCAAAATTCATCACTTTCCAAAATTAGACTTTCCAAATATTGGCTTTCTAAACAAAGAAATAATTAAAGATAGAAACTTTCTAAAAACTAATTCCTCTCCTAAGTGTGTACACCTCTCAAGCAAGTCAAACTATACTCGAGAAAAAGCCAGATCATACAAAGTTCATGGTCTTACTTAACCAATCCCGGGTAGAGGGACAATAAATGTTAAATACTTAGGCCCATAATGAGCTGCAAATTTAATTCAGTTCCTTTAATCATAACGAAATTCAATTTAATTCAAACATGATTTTGAAATCAATCCCTAAACAATTTATTAAAATATTTATACAAATAATCATTGAAACATATACATTGTTGGGTTTCGTAGAGTCCGACTCTACGCGGAAGAGAAACCCGCCCAAGACCCGCCCACTAATTAAGGCAACTAAGCATGCAATCACAATTATACAACAATTAAGAGAGATAAATAAAAGACATTCATATCCTTGGCGCGTGCTTCGCTCGATCCCGAGCTCTTACTTCAAAACTTGAACCCCGCAAATGCGAAGGTCTCCAATGGCTCGTACCCACGAACACGACCCGAACGGTCCTACTCCCGAAGGTTAGTCGGGACTTGACCAATAAAAACTAGAGTTTTACGAACTTAAGGGTTTCTTGCTTTTCTAAGGAGAAGCCTTTTTAGTTCCACTCAAATGTTCTTCCCAAATCCCAAAACTTGGGTATTTATAGGGAAATGAACCTTGATTTCCCATTCACAATCAATGTGGGAGATTTGCAGTTTTCCCCATTTTATTTTAATCAAAACAAAATAAAATTGCAATTCAATCACCAAGTTACAAGTGGCAATAGGAGGAGAGGGAGAAGGTGAGGACCACAAAGGGAGGGGACCAACCCACCTTGTTCCCCAAGGCAATGACCAAGCATTGGTCCCGACTTAGCAAAACCAGACCACCAAGGCATGTGGCTGGCTGGCAGCCTGCCTTGGCTGCCAAGGCTGCCAGCTGGCGCCTAGAACCAAGGCTAGGCAGCCTGGCCTGCCAGCTAGCACACACGCACAGCTAGCCGTAATGCATGCGCAGCCAGCCAGTGCATGCATACTGCTAGCGAGCTACACATGCTGAATTGATGCCTATGCGCTACTAGCAAGGCTGCTGCTTGGTGCGTCAATGTTGGGCGCTGCTGCCTGCTAGCACACACGCACAGCCTAGCATGCCTAGCATGCTGCTTGCTGGTGCGTGGTGCTATGCGATGTTGCTTCTAGCAATGCGCCAGCGCCTAGCATGCTAGCGAGGCCTAGCCTTGCGATGCTTGCTTGGCCAGCTAGCACGCACAACCTCGCACACACGCATTGCTTGCGATGATGTGTGTGCTGCGTTGTGCGATGCTCAAGCTTGGTGCGTCGCTGCGATGGCTAGCTAGCACGCATGGCCCTAGCACGCCTAGCACGCTAGGCTTGCGGCTAGCATTGCGAGGGACCTTGCTTAGCCTAGCACTCATATGGTTAGGCCAATGCGAGGCTACGGCTAGGTTCGAACTTGTAACTTGATTGATTTCACGTCTCGTCGAATTCTAAATTCGACTCGACTTGCGACGCTCGGTCTCGACGATCTAAGCTCGATGTCCGACGTCTTTGTTCGTAAAACTCTGACGACTTATCAAATCCTTCAGATTGATTCATCGTCTCAGATCGGTTGTTCAATTGGGTTCGATCCGAACGGTTCAGTCAAGATTAAGCTGTAATATTAGCTTGATTCATCGTCTCGGAAGCGGCCTCCACCTAGGCATTCCGATCACTTGACCTTACTGAAGAATTAGCTTTCTAATAATTCTGAACCCTCTACCGGAATAAGACACTTGTTGGAAGGACACCATTCCTTTCATACATATTCAGAAAACATTTTCAAAGGTCTAGCCATCTATACGTATCTCAACTTTCAAGATTTATTATCCCATCAATCGCAAACGATCTCCTAAACAAACAAAATAATTTTATTTTAAATAAAATTTAAAGATTAAAACTTTTAAAAGTTATAACTTTGAAAATAAATATATGTTTTTAAGGGAATAGAAATAAAAGATTGAATTCACGTTGGAAAGAATAGGCACAACTTGCAGAGGCCGTAACTCTTAGAATATAACTCTGAATTGGGTGATTCTTGTGTCTAAACTCAGGGATTTTTTGAGAGCAACAACGTTTTGTGATATAGTAAAATGCTAAAAATAAGCAAAAGTTCCCAAAAACTGGCTCTATATGTATACAGGCTGATTATTCTACGAAAAAGGTTAAGAAATGTTAGAAAAGGTTTAGGAAAAGAAAATTAAAAGAGAAGAAGAGAATTGATTTTTGGTGTGAAGAATATGAGAGGTGTAGAAGGGGTATTTATAGTGTTTAAGGACTATGGAATTAGGGTTTAATGATTAGTAAAAGATGGAATTTAAAGTTTGAAAAGAAATAAGATTATCATTAATATATTTTTTTTCAAAATTAATTAGAAAATACAATATTATATCATTTAATATATTAAGGTGTGAAAAGATAGAATTTAAAGTGTGAAAAGGATTGAATTTAAGTGTGAAAAGAAATAGGATTTGCATTGGTTTTTTTAATTTAGGAAACTAATAAGGAAATACAAGAGTTTATCATTTAATAAATTAGGTGAAATAACAACTAAAAATCTGGTCAAATACATCAAATATTTGACAGCCATAACCTAATAATAATCATAATTTTTTTTTAATAATGATAAAATCGAAACTCATAATTAATTTCGGAAAATAAATAATTAATTACCTAAAAATCAGAAAATACCTTTATAAAATTAGAAAATTTAGGATTAAATTAAAAGATATTATTTAATCATTATGAAGACCAAGAATTTTAAGCTAGATAAGTTTTATAAACCGAAAATGATTAATTTTGACTTTCAAGTAAAAAGATTGTAAAAATCTTAAGATATTTCAACATAATTAATTCACTTTGAAAATTAGAAAAATAATTTTCATAAATTATAACTAATATTCGGCATTTTAGGATGATAATTAATAATTAGGTTTAATTAATCCAAAAATCCGAAATTAATTTAATAAAATCTACAAATCATTCATAAATTTATAAAGCACTAAAATAAATTACGTAGTTTAGTAAAATAAATTTTGGAATATTATGATGTGACAAATTAATAAAATTACAAATTATTTACATTAAAATCCAAAATTAATTAATTAAATAAATTGGGTTATAAATCCAAAAGTGATAAAATTATATAACTACTCCAATATTTTGGCGCCTAAATTTGAATTTTTATTTTGGCTCTTATATCCAAATATAAGAAAATTAATAGAATACCCTTATTAAATATAAATAATTAAGAAAAATAAATTTTAAAATTACGGGGTATTACATTAGTAGCCAAGCGATAGTTTATTACTTAGCATGTATAGATGATTGTTCGATCATTCCAATTGTATGAATATGGAGTAACTCTTCCTTTTAGTACAATTATCGCCCTGACTTTATCCTTGATTAATGAAAAGCATTGCTTCTTTTGTCAATGTTAATCTATTTGTTTATTTAGTGATTCAATTCTTGTCTAACTTTTTCAAGGATAACTTCTTTACTTGTTTGTTGTGTTATATTATCAAGGTTATCAAATCATAACAAGCAACATTAAGGGAAGCCTCTTAATATCCTTGAACAAGATAGGGTTTTTGACTTATTGGTATATAACAATATTTACCACAACAAATACCTTAATGCCATATCTTTTCCTCTCATGGTTTCCAGTTTCCCACCCAAACCTACTATTGTTTTTTTTTTTTTTTTTTTTTAATTTTTTTGAGGAAGTATAAATGGAGGCTATTACTCTATTAGTTATGTATGTATTTGTTTGTTTTTGTGCTGACTTATATATGTATTTGTAAATACATACATAATAACATTAAAATATTGTAAAAGCACATGCATGGAAAAAGAGAGAAAGGAACAGAGAATTAGATGGGTGGACCCCACCTACTTTTCTGATCATATTGCCATCATGTTAGGGAAAATGCAGTGTAATTGTTATATAATACCATTGGATATTCAATGGTACTATATATGCATATATTTACTGCATACAAATGTAGTACCATTACATGCATATATAGTACCACTGAAAATTAAGTGTGGTATACTTTGATTATCCAATAATATTACTCTAATTTTAGGATATGCATTTTCAATATATATGTGTACTTACTTATATACCCCTCGTTATTTATGAGAACATACATAACGGTTATCCCGTTGGAATGCCTCTTTTTCTTTACTATCAAATCTATTACTTTTCAAAAACTAACCCCACTTTCTTTCATTTATAATATTTTAATATTTCAAATCCTCCAATTACCCCATTCACTAATTATCTTTAAGCTAATTAAATTTCCTAAAATTATATACCAGTCAAAGTGTAACACAAAAAAATCGAAAGGATTATACTAAATAATAAGACTGATAATGAAACGATTACACCAACTTTCCTCAAAAAAAAATCTTGCACGATTTAGAAAGTAATTAAGATGTCAACTCCATTCCTTATTTTTCTAAGCCAAAAACTAACGAACATAAAATAACTAAAAGTTGAAATATTAAATTATAATAAACATTGATTACAATGACGCGTTATTTTGGTATACATTCCTAAATTATAACACTTTAGGAAATAGTTTAAATGTTTATCTAACAATCTGGGAGCCTTCGTTAGCAAGATCCTTTTTATAACACACCACCGAGGCCTTTCACGGGTATAGAGGTTTGTTTGCTTGCTAAAGACTGATAATTGTCTTTAATCAATTTAGATTTGCATGCTATACTTTCTCCATTTTGACTACATAAATCTTACCGAATATGACATTTTCATATTAGGAATGACAATCAAGTAAATAAAGACGAAGGAAGTATTATATAGGCATTTTCATAAGAAATTGGAGCAAATGTGTTTACTGCAAATCAATGGAAAAACTAGAGCATACATACACTTATATGTTTCATTTTTTCATCTAATCGATTTTGCCACATTTACAAGTTTTTTTTCTTTTTTTTTTCGCTAAAAATCAAGCCAAACAAACAACAAACTGACAAACACAGAAATTAAAAAGACAACTAAGGAACTAACGATGGCGAGCACACCCAGCTAACAAGTGCGCAGGAACAACCCAATCTCAGGGAACCTTGAGAATTCGACAAGCCAAAAATTGAGGAAGGATCTCCTGAATTGCTTGAAAAAGGCAAGTATAGGAAATATCCGGCGATCTGGGAGCTCGAAACAAGGCGTCTAAAACAGTGCAATCTGTATAGATGAGAAGGTGAAGATAGCCTCTACGAAAAGCAACTTGGAGAGCCCACAAACAAGCATGAATTTCCGCTTGAAGGGCAGACACTGCTCTCCCCTTTGAGTGAATTTCCTGAAAAGCCAACCTGCCCCTACACTGTTATCTTGACAGTTCCAAGACCATAAAAGATTAGACAATGGTCGAGAAGATCTGAAGAACCCCCACGCAGACACCAAGGCGTAGAATCCTGTTAGGATGCAGTCCTAGGCCTGCACGTATAGGAGAGAATTTTCTGAACTTCCTGGGCCTAGCCCGAGCAACCCTATCCTCTGAAATCCTGAAAATCATAGAAGGAGACCAAACTGCCTGACGAAAGATACAGTTATTACACTTAATCCAAATAACCCAAAGGAAAGAAACCAAAAACACAAGGCCATCGAAATTCTTGGACGGGAGGAATTCTGAAACCAAATCCGTAAACCATAGGTGAAAAAGTTTAACTCGTAAGAGAGCTCTATCCAGTGCCAAAGGGCTCCTTTCCCACAACAGACATGTAAAAGGACAGTCATGAAAGAGATGAGCAACCATCTCGAACTTACAGTGACAGAAGATACACACCGGATTAACTAGAAGACCTTTCGAACACAAACCCGCCAACAAGGGTAAAGCCTCGTGAAGCAGCTTCCAAGCGAACATCTTGAACCATGGAAGGAGAGGTTAACCCTAGAAACGCTTCCACCACAACGCGAGAGCCGGGTTACTAACAACCGAACCATGGATTGTCGAACAAGCAAGGAATAGGCGGATTTAGTGGAAAACCGACCATCCGAAGTAAACTTCCAGTACACAAAGTCATCCATCAGACACTGTGGTCGCTCCATTGCAAGAATGCGCTGCGCAGTATGATTATCAAAAAGCTGATGGATCTATGAGGAGTCCCATGCGCCAGAACGCGGAATAATAAGAGAAGAAACATGAGTCGAAACCTCTGACTCAAACACAGAAGGTTTGAAATGTACCGAACCCCCAAAAGCCCAATCGTCCTCGAGAATGCGAACTTGCGAGCCTGTACCCACTTTCCAAGCCAGACCCTTAGCCAAAATCGATTGCCCATCGAGCAACCCCCGACAACCCCAGGAATCCTGAAGTCCTAACTTAACCAAGAGAACCTAAAGATGTTGGAAGATTTAGAGTGTTGATGGTTGCGCGCTCGCGAACTATGAGTAGCGCCCGCGCTGAGGTCGCGCCTAAACCGCGGACCTCACTGGAATCTGAAGGTTTGGAAGAAGAAAGTTGGCGCGCCCGCGCGTCCAAGTGGCGCGCCCGCGCGTCCAAGTGGCGCGCCCGCGCTTGGGTCGCGCCTAAACCGCGACCCTCTCTGACTTTCTGTATGAAAATTCGCAGGTTTTGGGAGGAGCGTCCTCTCCCAATATAGGAGCGCCCGCTCCTCCTGGTTGGCGCGCCCGCGCTCGGGTCGCGCCTAAACCGCGCCCCCTTCTGCCTCCCTTGGTGAATTTCGGAAGTTCAGGAGAGGAGCGCCCGCTCCTTGTTAGGAGCGCCCGCTCCACTGGAGAGGAGCGCCCGCTCCTCATTAGGAGCGCCCGCTCCTTATTAGGAGCGCTCGCTCCACTCTGAGGCGCGCTCGCGCCTTCCAGTTTTTCGCGAAATTCTGACGGTTAAGTCTTTAATAAAAGGCTTGGTTTTCTAGATTTCGAATATAGAGAAATAACTCTGATCTTCTCTCCAAAAGTATTCTCTACATTTTCTCTCAAAAACTTTGCAAACTTTTGTTAGAAAACTCTTGCAATCATTCTAAATTGTGTGAATTTATCATCTTTACTTCGATTCCAGTACTAAGAACGAAGTGGCTGTCAATTGTATCTCAAAGAAGATTTCCGGTTTAAACCCAAGTACCGTGTGGGGGAATTAAACTTCTTTAGGAAAGTATTCATACGCCTTTGACAGTGTATCAAGGTCATAGTCTCAAGGGGCATTGCAATTCTCATGTTCATGTGTGCTTTGATTGGCTTGGAGTAGAGGCAAGTTACATATTCTTCACATTAGTGTTTTGTTTAGAAATTTCTGTAATTTCTTAAACTTATTAATACTTGATTGTAACACCTTAGTTGTGTTTGTTGTAATTACTTTACTTTGTTATTGTAATCACATTATTTAGGTTTTGTCCCACATAAGTTTTAAGTGCATTTCTAGTTTGAATTCACTGAAAACCTAACAAAAGAAGGATATTTCGCGGCCAACAGCTTAGAGACAAGGAGCTGAGGATGACGATGAATACGCCAACATTGTTGAGCGAGTAAGGCTGTGTTGAAATGTTCAATACTACGAAGACCCAAACCACCCAAACCTTTGGGAAGATGCAACAAGGAAGCAGACTAGAGAGCCATCCCCCTTGAAGAAAAGAAGAAGAAGAAGAAGAAGAAGAAGAAGAAGAAGAAGAAGAAGAAGAAGAAGAAGAAGAAGAAGAAGAAGAAGAAGAACGCCACCAAAATCGAGCAAGCATGACATCTATATGATGACAAATCGAAGCAGGAATCTAGAAGACGGACAACACATGATTGAAAGAGGCCACAATTAATAATTACCAACTTAGCTGCTGTTGAAAGCTTGAGAGAGGTGAACTGAGAGAGGCGAGAAGCAACTTTATCAATCAAATATCGAAACTCCAAGACTTTACTTCTGCCTAAGTCAACCGGAAGACCGAGAGACGATCTATGGTGAAGGCTCAAACTGTAGCAAGATAATCCCTATAATCAGGGGGAGTATTAGGGCTAAACACAAATGATTTTTGACGATTAATCATTTGTCCTGACACCTCACAGAACTGTTGAATGGCAGCCAGCATATGGTCATAAGAAGCAGGAGACACTTGGAAGAATAGAAGTGATTCATCGATAAAATACAAATGTGAAATAGAAGGAGCTCCGCGAGAGATACGAATGCCCTGAATCTGAGAATGTTTTTCCGCTTAACGCAATAAGGCGCAGAAAACCTCCATACATAGAACAAAAAGATAAGAAGAGAGAGGGTCTCCTTAACGAAGACCACAATGAGGTTGAAAAGCGGGCAAAGGATTGCCATTGACCAAGACCTGGTAAGAGACGGTAGAAATGCACTGGTGAATGATATAAATCAAATACGGGGGGAAACCAAAGGCCTGAAGCGTACGCAACAGAAAACTCCAGCTGATTCTATCATAAGCCTTATTCATATCTAGCTTGAGAGCAGCACAAAATCGCTTACGAGCCTTAGAAGCGTTCACGTATGATAGGAGCTCGTGTGCAATTAACCCATTATCAGATAAAAACCGTCCAAGAACAAAAGCTTTCTGATAATCTGACACTAATGACGGTAAGACAAGCCGAAGACGACCCGTAAGGCATTTAGCAATGCATTTATAAAGCACATTGCACAGGCCAATAGGGCGGAATTGAGAGACCAGCTCGGGACAATCCACCTTTGGAACTAGGACTAGAACGGTCCAATTCCAGTCTTATAACATATAACCATGGGCAAAGAAATAATGAACAGCAAAAACCACGAAAGGGCCAACAATGTGCCAATGAGTCTTGAAGTAATGAGTTGCTAATGATGAGCCGAAGAGAGTGATGGCAAACCCAGTGATCCCACCAGGAAGAATCGGGAACCGTAGATGACTGAGAGGGATTGTATTAGTCTTTGTAAAAGGAGAAAATCAGAGACCGAACCCCACCGGATCAGAAATCCACAGCTCCAAGTTGAACTGCAATATTTAAAAATTCTCATAAGTTGCCCCTGCTTGTGCAACGATTCAATAACGCAGCATAACCCCCCAAGAAAACTACATCACTTGGGGTTTCCACTAGTATTTTTAACAAATATGTACTACGTATAACTATTGAGGATACACTACAAATCATTGATCAAGATAAAGTGATCTTCAAAACCCAAATATGGAGTGTATTCATCCAGTAATCAACGGTGTTACAACACAAAGTGTGATTGACAAGCCTTACTAAAAAATAATAATGATAATAATTATATGCATGATTTTTCACCACCTCCTACGCCTTCTGCCATACCAGTAAGCAAAGCCAGCCACTGATGCAGCAAATATAACCCCAGCAGTTGCATGCCAAACATGTAGTGGTTTTTGGACTATATCAGTGGAATTTTTAACACCAACAATTGGGGATGACGGCAGCGACTTCTGGCAAATTTCAACAGAGAAGCTCAAACCTTTGTTTTCAAGGTCAGTTAAGTTTTCAACTGAAGGTTTAAGCCTGGTGGCCTTGGCCAGGGCCTCATATTCTTCTTTGTTTCCACCTTCAAGGAAAGACCCAACAAGCAGGCCATCTTTTACCCAATAGGCTCCAAAGCTCTTCCCTGAATAATCACCAAAATGAACTATCTCTCCTGCATTATCCCCATAGAACTGCCAAGATAGACCAAAGACTCTAGAATAAAAGAATGGAAGATAGTCAAAGTCATCGGTTTTCTCAGGTTCCACTATTGCATTGACTGCATGTCTAGCTGTCCTCCTTGCAGAATCTACATGTTCAAGGCGACGAATTTCACCAAACAATTTGACTGGGAATGCCGCCACATCTCCAACTGCATAAACTGAGCTATTGCTAGCTTGCATTTTCCCGTTGACCTTGATACCACCCTTCTCTATAGAGAGTTGGCCTTCAAACAAACTAGTATTTGGGCGGATTCCAATTCCCACGACAACCAAGTCAGCAGGTACACGAGTACCATCCTTGAGATTGACAGCTGTAACCTGTATATTATAAAATGTGATAACAAACACATTCAGAAGCTTTCTAGTGACTTTAGTAAATCATGAGATCTAAATTCTGTTACACAAAAATGGTGCACAGGTTAACAAATATGTGAACCTCCAATATTTACCTTTCCACTGGAATCAAACTCAAAAGACGTCAAGACTGTCCCTTTCACAAATTTGACTCCTTTGCCCTTGTAATAGTCCTCATAATAATCTGCAATCTTGGTTGTGAACAAGCGTGGCACTGGAAAAATGAAATACACATTGCATGAAATTCCCAGATAATAAAGCTTTGGTCAGACAATAAAATGGGAACAAGAAATTGTAAACCGTCATACTAATCATAAGAAGTAAGCAAAGAACCAGATAGCCAATACTTTTCCAGAAATACAACTCCCAATCAAGCTGATCATATAGGTTTTGGCAGTACTCAAGAACAAAGATTAGCTGTATCAATGCCAAAATTTCCATTTTCTTGTCTTTTGTATTTATAAACCCTTTTTTACATCAAAAATCACGATATGATGATTATGGATTTCTTGACACAATTTTACAAGGAACGCAGCATGGACATTTTTTCAAAACACAACAGATGGATTTGCATGAAGATGAGGCATTGGATCGTAAGGGATGGAAATAGAAGATTTTTGTCGATGACTACATGGAATAATCACTTTTGATTCATGTACCCAACCCCACTTACGGTTTTAACAAGCCTCGACTAGGTTTAGGTTCAGCAGTTTTATGGTCAGCTATATTATGTTGGTCAGCTATATTATGTCAATGTATCCAACTTTTGTAGATGCTTGTAAGTTACATGTTTTCAGCATCAATTTAATTTAAAGAAGCAGCACAAGTCAATATTTTTCTCTTTGTGTTGGCAGATTTTGATACGTCATCGTTTTGATAAAAATCCAGAAGATTATTAATTTACAATATCAAGCACTAAAATTCAGTCCAAAATTTTGCAGAAAATGCAAGCATTGATGTGAATCTTACTGTAGACACCAATATTTTCCACACATATTTTAGTATCTTTGGAGCCATAATTCCAAATTAATATGGTTCATTACTATATTGACTATGATTATATAAGAAGTAGTTATGCAACTATACTTACTGCAGTGGTCCTCAGGAAAGACCATGGTTACGTTGATCTTGTTAATGACCAGAGATGCAGCACATTCCATTCCTATATAGCCACCGCCGATTACAACAGCATTTCCACCAACACAAGATTGCATCACATTAACAAGCTTACTCGCATCAGCAAGATCACGCAAATAACACACGTTTTCAGCTTCCAATACATTCACCCCAAATTCTTCAAGCTTCAAAGCCTAAAAGTTGTACAGAAAAATATAATTGAGCCCATGCACTAGATTGTTTCAGGAAATACACTTACTGTCACTATAACTATATAGATGCCATTCAACCAGCTTGTAACAGTGAACCTTAAAGCTTTTTGGTGATTCAGGCTCAAGCTTTTACAAAAGTCAAGCCCCTTTTATGTTATTTGGTAAATTAGTTTGTCAATTTCCAACGTAACGAAATTAGTGGTGTGGTGGAACTATGATTGAATAAACAAAGGCAAGGAAAAATAGGCATCATTGGTACTAGGGAGAAATGCAATGCACTAAATCAAGAAGAATGAGCTTCAATACCCGAGCACCAGTAGCTACGACAAGAATCTTGTAACTTATAGTCTCCCCAGTTGCTGTTAACAGTGTTTTCCGCTTCACATCAACAGACTTAACTCGAGTTCCAAGAACAAGTTCAATGCCTGGATTCAGCATCCAAATTGTTATCTGTAAGCAACATCACTAATGCCTCAACTTGCTACACAACAAACGTGCATTGTTTTACATGCACAAACTTTTGACCTGAAGCAACCAACACTCCAGCAGAAAAAACAAAGTAATTCAAGACAAATCCTCAAGTGAACAAACACATGATCATTATGTGACACGTCACAAATGCAGAGTCAGCGTATGGTAAATTACTAATTGATGCAGATAAATGTTATCTATTAGGACAGCTAATTGTGACCACACACTAATATTGTCATCATTCCATGTATATTTTTTTTTTCTTTTACTTTTATTAGATGAGTATTATTAATGTATGCAGTTTCGTTGCTACAAACATCTCAATTTTATATGGCTGCCCCAACGATATAACTCCTATAGTAAAACAGCTTTGGGAAAAACATTTGCTTCTTAGACTATGCTCTCCATCTTCCAAGGCCTAAATATGTAACATGACTACATGAGTATCATAAGAGGGGAAGCTTAAGTTGTTGAATGTCGCTTAAATGAATTTACTCGTATATAAGGTAAATGATTTAAAGTCCTCCGAGCCATTAGATGTAAACAAACAAATTCAAATCAACTGGATCTCCTTCAAGCACTATCATCTTGTTATCTGCACTATCATCTTGTTGAATTATTATTGCATTATCAAGCTATCAAATGTTTCATGTCAGCATACATCCCAATTTTTAAAATTTTGATGTTCTACATTATACGATCAGCACAAAAAAAAAAAAAAAAAAAAAAAAAAAAAAAAAAAAAAAGTTCTCCGAGGTTCCTAGGTACCCTTAATAGCCAATCAAAATATCTCATCTGAAGCCTAATTCAAACAGACCTTACACTCCCTTACATTAATAACCAAACTAAAGTGACTTCCAACTTTCCTAGAATTAAGCATTCACTTGGCAGTTGATATGTGTAGAATATATAGGCTGTTTAAAGATCTAATCAATTTTCCTCTTGTGCCTGCAATCTAGTCAGAACTGCTGAGCTATGATCTTTAGAGCTAGATATATCATGAATTAACATACAGTAACAAAAGTCACGATTGCACTCCATACATTATTTTTTGTGTTATCTTAATTACTACCTCCGTTTCATATTTTTTGCAACTTTGGGGTATTATTTGTGAGATATAAAATATTCCAAAGTTGCAAAAAATATGAAACGGAGGTATATAAATTTATAACTAAATAACAATCGTGAAAGTCCACTAGCACTCCACATTAATAATTCACAAACCTATTACTGTTGGTTCTTTCTAGGTCCTACACTTGTTTAAAAAAAAATCAATTAAGAGTTATTAAGCAGTGTGCGAGCAAATTATAACTTCATTCCCTAATTAAATTTTCAAGCTTCTGTGAAAAAATGACAAAGCACATGTTCTGTTCATTCCCCCTAACACCCCACCCCCCCCCCCTACTGTTTTTCACCATATATGAACTTGTTAAAGTTATCAATAATAAAATATTCCAATTTCATCAATAAAAGATACAACTTTGAAGTAATTTATTTCATATATAATCAAGGTCGAATTGCCACAGTATGTGAGGGTAACATATTCCTCTAACTATGACAAATAACATTAAACTGATCATAACAGCACATACGCCAAATAACATAAAAGCTCAAGAAAATGTGAGGCTGAAAGTGTCAATACCATGTTCATTGTACCATTTTGTCGTTAGCCTTTCCTCATTCAAACCAACACATGTATGAAATGATGGAAGCCGTGCAGGAGCTGTAAGCATGAATTTTAGAAAAGCCAATGTCAAATATCATGGTAGCAAACAGAAATCATGAAAAGCTTCAGAGATTAGATAAAAGTAGAGGCTACAGAAAATATGCATCCTCCTAAAATCTACAAAGATGATTTAAAAATTTTGACAATAATGGTTTAGGCTGCATTTGCTTCATTGAGGAATCATGTACTATAATCCTATCAAGGAAAACAAAATTCTATCCTGATTCATGTGCCTAGTAAACATATGCTTAATCTGTTTCAAAAAATTATTCAAACAATTTGACTAGCATGCTTGCCAATGAAAATTTGTGACCATAAACATCTTTAAAAATCTATTGGTAATAAACATAAAAAAGTTTATATCATAAAAATATACAATGAAAATAAATCAGTAACATTTAACTTGATAGAATTTTCTTTAAGTGTTGCAATTCTTTTGAAACGGAGGAAGTACATTTCCTCAATGAAATCTTCTTTTTCTCTTTTATAGCATACAGCATAATTCTCTAATAATCTAGTTGAGCAAACATTTGAAGTAGCCAAAATCTGTATACTCCCTCATGTCATGTGAACAACATAGGATTAAGAGATGTAACAGTTAAATCAAAACAGTATTTTCAGACATATTTTTACAATTTTCAAATGCAAAGACAGAATTTGTCACCACTACTAGATCAACCTAGACATATGATTTAATTGGGAGCCCCATGCATGTAAGGTCTCACTCAGTAAGATGCATAACAAACTTTGAAGGACTGAGAAAATAAGACAGCATAGAGCCTTCTTAATATCGTCCAAACCAAATGCAAAACTCTGCTTACTTCTTTAAAAGTTTAGTAACGAAGATGAGATGATACAATAATAACTCATGTAACGTGAAAAACAGAAAGCCTACCTTCGGGAAGCAAAAATCCTTTGCTTAATGCAGGTCTTTCATATGGAGCAACCTGGAAAGAACAAATGAAGCTTCTTGATTTTGAACATCAAACAAAATCCAGATTTCTTGTTACCATGGATTAAATAAAAATAAAAAAATTAAATTAAATTAAAAAAAGAAAGAACAATGATAGAATATCAGTTAAAATACACTTTTGAGGATTTTGTTCTGTCCAAAAAGATACTATACCACTATCGACCAAAAACTTTGAAGGTTGCTGAAATGAACAGAAAAGGCAATAAAACCCATTGGTTGAATTTGGTAATCTTTTGTGCTGCACTTCTGAAGAGTTTGCGACAACATTTAACAAATTTAAATTTTGAGCTCAACTGCTAAAAAATAAGGTTTTACTTGGCCGCTATGGAAAACTTTAGAAAAACAAAAAAGGGCTTAATTTTCTCTATAAGTTTTTTTTATAATTCACCAATTTCCAAGCATTTTTAAGCACTGGAGGAGCTGTGTGATTAGGCATGGGTGGGAATCCACTGACAAAACCATGCTAAGTTTCCAGGAATTCAGACCTGGTCATGTCATACTTTGAGAACCAGGCAGAGGCAGTGGTGTCACGGTTAATTTCCAGTAGTAAGAGTCCATGAAGAATGATCACACTACATTTATTGGTTAAATATTAAAGATCAACAGCATGTATCTGAGAGTAAACTATTCCATCTGAAAGAGGAAATTAGAGTGTTATTGTGATTGCTCATTCTCTTGTCATATTCTCTTAATTAAGGTAGTAAATGACTCAATCAACTAGTAAAAGTCTTCAGGTTTGTGCTAATTGATTCCTTGATAATTTTTCCATCACAACAACATATATTGTTTTTCAATGGGTTATTGAGAGAAGCTGCAATAAAAAATGTCACCAAATATCTTTTTCTCAAGAATCAAGAGTAAGGTGATACTTGAATATGTATACTATTCGGCAGTAGAAGTGTTATGTTCTTTATCACCTTCGTACAAGATTTTTCATGAAACCATAGAGATGATAATCGAATTCAGACATATCTCAGCTCACCCTTAGTGATCATAGAGAACCCATTTGACCCTTCATAATAAAAGGCCTAAATATTCCATCTCTGGTTAGCAATTACACAAACTTGCTGGATTCCCCATCACAATATCCTCATCATTATTCATATTCATTGTTTCATCAACAATTTCAAACTTACCTACAAAAGTCAATGTCAGTTCTATCCAAAAACCAATCAGAAATTGGAGGAAATGCCATTATTTAACCCCTAAACTGACAGGAATTCAATCCAAATATAACTCTTATTCATCAAAATTCCAATATACATTCATTCACTCAACCCAAACAAACAAACTAACATCATAAAAACGCAATTAAAAATCCTAATCCAATAATTCACAAACATATCAAACAGTACAGTTCAAAGAAAAATTGTGCCCATAAATTCAATCAAGGTATTCACACCAGAAATCCTTTAATAAGAATTCAAACTAAAAAGGGTATCTTGCTTTCTTTGCAACAACAACAAAAATGATCAAATAATACAACAACAAAAAAAGTACCGATTCTTCAGAAATGATGCAGAGTTCACCAGGAGAAACCCCTTTTTTGGTGAATTCTAGAGCTGCATAACCAGCAGCAACTCCACCACCCAGTATAACGTATACAAACGCTCGGCCCATCTTAAATTTGAAATATCTCTCCTTCTATTTTTGGAAGAGCCACAATTTCATTTCTTGGTTGTGTTTTTGTTAGACGAACAGCAAATAGACATCATATATTCTCAATCCGTGCCGTGAATGGGAAGATAGAGACTCATCAGACTAACAAGTAATCGACCTCACACATTTTCTTGTAGCCCTTATCGTCAATTCGTGAGGTAAATTATTTGAGGAATTAGAAAGGGAGGAATGTTATGTATTTATTTGTTGGTACATGATAATTAGTAAATATTTTAAAAATTAATATTAGTACCACTGAAATTTGAAATGTATATTGTTATTATAATAGTATTGTAAATAGTTAAAATTACACCACCAAATATTGTTACAATGGTATACTTTTGAAACTAATATATATATCACTAGGTTGTGAAATTATTCTATTGGAGTGTAATGGTATAATATTAGTTGTAATGGTATTAAAATGACTATAGCGGTACAATTAAAACCTGAAAATTAAAGTGATAATATATGGTCCATCACCTTTTTGTTGTACTAAGTTACCATTATGTCCATGTTATGTACCAATAGGTACATAACTTTCCTCCCTTTAAAATGCCTCAAATTCTCTGTCTCTAATACGGTGTAGCTTAAGTTATTAATGGATTTAATAACACGAATTCTTATATGTGGCTGGGCCACACGGTGTGGCCAGCTATCATAGGGGTTACTCTGTTAGTTTAATAGAGGTTACTTGTCAGTGTTAAGAAAAAAAAACTTGTGTGGATCTGGTTCACAATAATATTATTGTGGACCTAAGACCATATGCACGCGCTACTAATGTTATATTGAATATATTGACCCTAATCTTAACATAGTAACCGTAAATTTAGAATAGTAGCATTTGTTAAAATTTGTGTGACCTTTAATATTATTGTTAAGGGTGAAACTAATGCGATTTAAATCGCACCAAACCGCAAATTAAACTGAATTATATGGTTCGATTTAGTTTGAGAAAAAACAATAGTGCGGTTTATGGTTTGGTTTCGGTTTTAGGATTTAAAAAACCAAATTCCTAACCGAAATATGTCACATATCCATATTACAGGTCTTTTAAGACTTTGTCACTGTTATTACTTCATTAGAAATTACAACTTGTTATTTCATTATTTGCTATTTGTCATTTGTTGGATTATATTTGGATAATCAAACCCAAAAAACAGGTTTTGAGTAATTAGGCCCATAAAAAGTTACAAATTAAAGCCCAAATCACTAGGCCTAAAAATTGCAGTGTGGTTTGATTTTTTTTTTTTTTTTTTTTTTTGAAAAACCGAATTTAAAACGGTGTGGTTTGGTTCGATTTCAATAGTTTTATAGTGCGGTGTGGTTCGAAAAATCCCAAAACCGAATTAATATGATTTGGTTTCGGTTTGGGCTACAAACCACACCGCAAACCGAACATTCACCCTAATTATTGTAAAATGGAAATACGATGTTATGTTAAATATAGTGATCCTAATTTTAACATAATGACCTTTATTATTAACATTAACCACTATATTAATAATTTTAGTTAAAAAAAATATTAACCTCTTATGACTTTTATAATTACTATATATATATATATGTGTGTGTGTGTCTGTGTGTGTGTGTGTGTGTGTGTGTGTGAAAACCAAGTCCTATAATAGGAACTAGGAACTCATCGTGACCGTTGATCGCTCTCAATCCAACGGCTCATGCTTCACCTGCCTTTTTCAATTTCATTAAGGGTATTTTTGTAATTTCGGCAATTGAATGACCTCCCTTGTTTTTCCAAGCACCGCTTCATTTTCTCTCTCTCTTCTTCCGCATTTTCTCTCTCTACCTTCGAATTCTTTCAAAGGCGATTTTTCGCGATCTGCACTCTTCGCTTGCGCTCATTGATTTGTCAAATTCTTCGATTTTGATCTTCAAATAGTTCATATTCTTCGATTTTTGTCATTCATTGAGGTAATTTTCTTGTGTTTCTGATTTTATTTTTATTTTCGTTGTTTATTGTTTATTTCATTACAATTTTCGCATTTAGGGTTTTTTTTTGTAATTTTTATCAATTAGTTTTGATTAGGGGATTTTTATCCACTAATCAGCATCTGACACATGGACCAGTCAGGTTCCGCCACGTGTCCTTCACGTAGGCCAATAGGAGTCTTCCATGTGTCAACCAGAGATACGTCCTCCATGGACCAATTGCGACGCGACACGTGTCCATCCATGCCAAATGGATAAATCAGCCAACAAGGCCCACTCTTTGGGGGAAGCCCAGTCAGCCTTAGGTTTAACCTAAACCTAGTAGTGACACGCATCCCAAGGCATATAAATATGCCCATTAATCCTCATTAAGGGGGATTACGCACATTTAACACTCTCACCTAGAGAGACTAAATCACATTTATTTCCGCATTAATTACTCCTTAATCAAGTACTAAATTGACCGTTGGAGGCGGATCTCCAATCATCCGGAGCATCCGTTTGTTTTGCAGGTACAGGCGTCCGGTTCCAGTCTCGGAATTGTAACTCTCCCGCAGGACATCAAAAAACCCCGAAACATTTTGGCGCTGTCTGTGGGGAGAGTACTTCTGATATGGCATCCACGTCTGTACCGACTCCTGAAGAGAGGCGTCCCCTGGACGACCCTCAAGTTCAGTCGGACCATGATACTGAAGAAGAGTTTGAAGTTGAAGCTCATACAGCTTCAAACGGGACCCTAAGGGCCCAGCGCACCCGTCATACCGAAAGGAGAGAACGGGAAGATCCTCAAACTGGACTCAGTGATCCAGTTGGCGCACCGCCTGTTCAGCAGCAGCCGACTGATGGGTCTGCTCCCATTACAAGGAACGAACTCATGACCTTCATGAGGGGCTTCAAGGGAGAGATTCAAGAGTTGCTCAACAAAAAGACGCCTGCTCTGGCCAAGGAGCAGTCGGCTAAGAAACCTTCCTCTTCAGGGAAGAGGAAGCCTGTTCAAGGGCGAGAGGCGACCCCTCATCCTAACTCTAGGAAGTGGGAGTCGCCTGCCCTTGATTTCACAAAATACCGCTTTCCTACTCCAGGAAAGAGGAAACCTGTTCGTCATATTCAGGCGGACGGGTCGAAGAAAACATACACAGACGCTCGGCTATTGCTAGAGCAAAAGAAGAATGACCGACTGTCAGAGTCGGCCTCTACTTCAGACTTCCAAGACAGTCTACGCAATACCTCTATGAGGTATACTCAGTCACATCATGAGAGTCAGTCAGGCGGTACCTCCCGTCAGTCCGGCTTTCATAGTGACCAGGCGGTACCAAACTTACTATTCGTACCGCAACAACAATATTTTTTGCAGCCACCTCTGTTTGGAGGACATGCGGCAAAGAATGTCCAACCTATGGACTGGCAGCTACGGTTGCTTAGACTTGGGGAACAGCCGTCGGCCTTCTCCAAGGAAATTACTGAAGCCGCTCAGCCGGCCAAAGTGAAAAATGTGTTAGTAGGCGCCTATGACAGCACTACTAACCCAGAAGACCATTTGATGGCATTCACCAACCTGATGTACCTTCAAGGGTTGGATGATCCCACTTGGTGCAAGTGTTTTCCAGCGACTCTCAAAGGAATCGCACAACAATGGTTCGGCAACCTGCCGACTGGTTGTGTGAATAACTTCAGGACGCTTGCTTACTTATTCACCTCCAACTTTGCCATGAACATACCTGCGAAGAATACGACCCTTGATTTAGGGACGATTCAGCAGGGTGAGAAGGAGGGGCTTCGTTCTTACATCAGGAGGTTTAACCTGATGAGAATACAGATCCAAGGGCTACCGGATGAGGTGGCCTATACTGACTTTTTCAGAGGCCTCAAAGACGGGTCGACCTTCAAGTTTGATTTGGTTCGAAAGAGGGTGGCGACTCTTTAAGAAGCCTTGATTGAAGCGGAAGCCTATATACAGGCGACTGATCTTTGTAGTACGGGAAAACAGTCGGACGGGAAAAGGTTCGATAAAAAAGAGGGACGACAGAAATAATCGTCCAACAAAGATGAGAAAAAGAGAAAAGAGGTCTGGGCGGCTGATTCCTCTAAACAGCCGGCCCAGAAAAAGAAGAAAGAATTCAAACCATACTCCCCAAAGTATGCGTTTAACAAGGATAGCCAAGCTATCCTAAAAGAAATCAAGAGACGGATCTCAATTGAGAAGCCGGCCCCCATGAAGGGTTCTGCGAGCAACCGGAACCAAGAAAAATTATGTGATTATCATGAAGATGTTGGTCATCAAACCAACGAATGCATCAGCCTCATGCGGTATCTGGACCGCCTGGCTGAACAAGGAGATCTTGACTCTTATGTCAAGAAATCGAAGGGGAACACTTCCTCGAAGAAGCAGTTGGCCAAAAAGAATCAACAGGCCGACAGCTCTGATACAGATGATGCAGTCGTCTACACCATTGCAGGCGGCTTCTCAAGAGGCGGCCCCACTATTAGGGGCAACAAAGACAATATCAGGCGGCTAGACGTCAATTCCGTTCACCAAGAACGACCCTCCAAATATTCATTTCCTGAAATTGTCATCACTGAAGAAGATCTAGGAGGGGTAAGGGGGCCGCATGACGACCCTATTGTTATTGAATGTAAAGTGGCCAACCAGACAGTTGGCCGAATCCTCATAGATACCGGCAGCTCCTCAGACCTCATCAGTAGCAAATGTCTGTCAAAGCTCAAATATCAGACTGATTGCATACATCTGGTATCCCACCCTCTAGTAGGGTTTGGAGGAGGAGTCGTCCACCCAGTGGGACGAGTGGATTTACCCATCCGTCTGGGTGAAAAAGGGGAAGGTCGACACATGGTGGTCCGGTTCTTGGTAGTTGAGGAACTCTCGGCCTACAACTTGATTCTGGGACGCCCAACCCTGAATAATTCCAAGGTTGTTATAATCCCGTCTCTTATGTTGCTCAAGTTTGAGAGGGATGATGGAACAGTCGGCTCCCTAAGGGGAGATCAGAAGATGGCCCGAGAGTGTTATCTCTCGGATATTAAGCCCACTGTCATGGCCGCTGGGTCAAGTGGTGGAAAAACAGACCTTGACAATGTCAAGGAGAGTGCGCCTGTTCAAGAAGCAGGCGGCAAGAAGAGAAAGGCTGCCCAGATGGGGGCCGCAAGAAAAGAGAAAAAATAGCAATCATTGGCAGAGGAGCAGACAGATGAATTCCGCCCTCAGCTGGCTGGTGAGCATACGGACCTGATCCTAGACGACTCGCGTCCTGACCGAACAGTCAAGGTTGGGACGACTGCTCTGAGAGTCTTGGGTGACGACTTTCACCAACTTTTGAAAGAATACAAAGACATCTTTGCATTCGAAGCCCATGAAATGCCAGGCATCAGTCCTGACCTGGCGGTACATAAACTGGCTGTGGATCCGAAAACAAAGCCGGTAAAAGAAGTCAGGCGGCAGCCGCCGAAGTTAAGAAATTACTTGATGCGGGGTTCATTCGGCAACGCTACTTCCCAGACTGGGTTGCAAATGTAGTGCTTGTTAAAAAGCCGAATGGTACCTGGCAAATGTGTGTAGACTACACAGACTTAAACAAGGCGTGCCCCAAGGACAGTTACCCTCTGCCTAAAATTGATAATCTGGTCGACTCAACAGCCGGCCATGCTCTGATGAGCTTTATGGACGCCTATTCTGGTTTCCATCAAATTCCTTTATGGAAGAAAGATCAAGAAAAGACGGCCTTCGTCACTGATCAAGGGTTATACTGTTACACGGTCATGCCGTTTGGTCTGAAGAATGCCCCGGCCACCTTCCAGCGAATGATAAATACTGTGTTCTTTGAACAGATTGGGAGGAACGTCGAAGCATACATTGATGATATGATCGTTAAGTCTAAGCTTCAGATAGATCATCTGTCGGATCTCCGAGAAACTTTCGCCACAATCAGGCGGCACCATGTCATGCTCAATCCCAAGAAATGTGTATTTGGAGTTGAGTCTGGGAAATTTCTTGGATTCCTTATCAATCAGAGAGGAATAGAGGCGAACCCTGAGAAGGTGCAGGCGGTCATCGACATGCAGTCGCCTCGCACCGTCTGAGAGGTTTAGAAGTTAACAGGTTGTCTGGCGGCCTTGGGAAGATTTCTAAGCCGATCAGGCGACAAATGCTTATACTTCTTCCAGGCCATTAAGAAAAAGGCAAGGTTTGAATGGGGGCCGGATGCTGAAGCGGCCTTCCAGAAATTGAAAGTTCACTTACATTCCTTGCCGAGGCTGGTCAGCCCTTTGCCCAAAGAAGTACTTTACATGTACCTGGCCGTCTCTGATCATGCGTTAAGCGCTGTTCTTCTTGCTGAAAGAGACGGCTGCCAGCTCCCGGTCTACTTTGTCAGTCATGTACTAAAAAATACCGAGTTGAGGTATCCCTTAGTGGAGAAATTTGGTCTTGCACTCTTCATGGCTGTTAAAAAATTGAAGCCCTACTTTTTGGCACATGCAGTCGTCGTGTATACAGATCAACTTATCAAGCGGCCACTGACCACCATGGAGTCGTCAGGCCGGATGATTAAATGGGCCATAGAAATTCAGAGCCTCAAAGTTACTTTCGAGCCTAGAAAAGCAGTGAAGGGGCAAGCCTTTGCTGACTTTATTGTTGAGATGACTCGTCCCCCTGACTCTCAAGTTCCAGACCAAGTCTGGAAGGTATATGTGGACGGAAGCTCTACTTCAAATGGTTGTGGAGCAGGCGTCATATGTCAGTTGCCAGAGGGTGACAGGTACGAGTATGCTCTACGCTTCAGTTTTCAGGCCTCAAACAATGAGGCAGAATATGAAGCTTTACTAGCCGAAATCCGCATGTGCAAGGCGGCAGGTGCAAGAAAGATAGACGCCTGTTCTGATTCACAATTGATAGTGAGTCAGTATAATGGTGAATATGAAGCAACCCATCCGGCCATGATCAAGTATTTACAGGCGGTACAATAAGCAGTCGGATCCTTTGAAGATTTTCATCTGACTCAAGTGCCGAGATCAGAAAACAACCAGGCGGATGCTCTTTCAAAATTAGCATCCTCGGCCTCCTGTGATACTCCTCGAACTGTTTTCTGGGAAGTAATGGAGAAAAGAAGCATCGAGGAAGACCCCATTGGAATCCTAGACAGAAGCTCAACCTGGATGGATCCAATCAGGGCATATCTGACAGACGGTACCTTGCCGGATGATCATCACCAGGCGGCTGCGCTGAAAAAAACGGGCAGCCAGTTTTGAAATGATAAAGGGAGAACTTCACAAAAGAGGGTATCTTCAACCCTACTTGAAGTGTGTTACTCCAGAAAAGGGGCAAGAGATACTAGATGATCTTCACTCTAGTTACTGCGCTTCCCATATAGGCGGCAGGTCGCTTGCCCAACGGACAAGGCGGCAGGGCTACTTTTGGCCTACTTTAGAAGCAGATGCAATGGAGATGGTGAAGAAATGTGACAAGTGTCAAAAGTTTTGTAAACTAATTCACCGTCCGGCTACTGACCTCACTACCATTCATAGCCCACTACTGTTTGCTAAGTGGGGCATGGATATTCTGGGTCCCTATACGCCTGCTACAGGCGGTAGGAAGTACATACTTGTTGCAGTCGACTACTTCACTAAATGGGTGGAGGCGGAGGCTGTAAAGGGAATCAAGACGAAGGATGTAATTTCATTCATCTGGAAAAATGTCATCACTCGGTTCGGGGTTCCCATTTCTATGGTTTTTGATAATGGTCCCCAATTTGAGACGCCTGTTCTCAAAAACTGGTTGGGTGACCAAGGTATTTCACATTACTTTGCATCAGTCGGCCGGCCCCAAGCAAACGGCCAGGTAGAAGCCTTCAATAAAATCATCTCAGACGGCCTCAAGAAAAAGATTGAATGAGCAGGCGGCCTATGGGCGGATGAACTACCACATGTTCTCTGGGCCATTAGGACGACTGAAAAAGGAAGGCACGTTCATATAACGCCTTTCTAGCCTCCTTTCTAGCCTAACCATATGGTGGGAGCTCTTTTAAACTTGGTGTGAAAATAAAAAGGTGTTCATATAACGCCTGTTCTCACTAAGTTAACACAGCAGGGACTAGCCGGCCTAAATCGTCTAGTTTCTCTCGCTTAAAACCATGGCTGGTAGGAAACCACCTTCCTACTTGGTTAATTTTACAAGTGATAGGACCGCCTGCCTAAAGGGGATCCAGTCTTCAAAATGAGTCAGATACCGGTTGAATAAATGGCCGACTGATCGCCTAGCCTGGAAACAGACAACCAGTCGTCCAGGGGCATAGGCAGCGTGACTAACTCTTACCTGTTTACAACTATCGGCCATGCAAGACAGTCGGTATAGTATGCAACTAGATATCAAAGTTTCGATACTTAGCAAATAAAAGCACGAATTCGAAATTACTTAGCAAAATAGAGCGACCTAAAATAATGGTCGCCTAAGTTATATTAACAGCCGGCCAAAAAGACCGGCATAAATATTCATAACCCCGGCCCCTTGGCCGGGTAAAGATACAAAAAGAAGCGGCCATTAAGATCGACAAAATATTCAGAACCCCGGCCCCCTGGCCGGGTAAACAGAAACAAACGGCACGCAGGCCGTAGAAAGAAGACAAAAAGCTTAAGAAGGGGGCAGGTCTTCAACAATAGCGGCTGTCGCCTGGTCAGCATTCTTCTTGCTTGACTCGGCCTCAGCTGCATCCTTTTTCGACGCACCTACCCCAATCGACACTAGGGCCACTACCGGCTCCTCCACCTCCAATGCCTCGTCCTCAGCAGCCGCCAGGATCTCTTGATTATATCTCTCGGAACACTGGCGGTACGTTTTTTCCCATGACGAAAAGTCGGCATTGGGGAAGAGGCGGCCCCAGGTCAGGCGCTGGATTTGAGCCGAGTCTTCCATCATCTCTCGGACCAGCTCCTTCTTTTCCTGCTCGGCCTGTGCCGAGAGCTCCTTAGTGAGGCTCTTCTCCTAAGTCGCCAGGCGCTCCTTAACGCTCTCCAAGGATTTCTCCAAGGTGTCGTATGAGCTCATTTTTTGGCGAAGAGGCCTCAGCTCGGTCTTGAGGTTGGTGATGGTCGTCTCCACCTCATTGTTCCTCTTCTGGGCCGCCTCAAACTGAGTCCGGATAGCAGAAGTAGCCTGCGCCTGATAATAAAGAATATCAGTTGTCAAAATCTCATTTTGGGCAATTTGAAACATTGCCTTATCACAGTCAGAGGCGGCCATAGCTTTAGCAGCCTTTACCTCTTTGTTCTTCCTATCAAGCGGCTTGCGAAGGCCGTTCACTCGGAGCAGGGCCTAAGTAAAAGGGAACAGGCGTCAGGTTTCAAACAAAAAACAGGCGTCCTGGAATTTAAATGACAAAAATATGCTAAGTATACCTCAGCAAGGACCCCTGCGATACCGTCTAGGTCAAGGGTGCCGACACCCCTGACCGCCTCCCTCTCAGCCGGAGGGACGGCTTTGATCATAGACTTGGCCACCTCGACCAGGTCCGGTTCCTGAGGACCGGCTGCATCAAGCATAAACAAAAATGTTAGAAACAGTAAAAAGGAAGCAAGCCCAAATGCACAAGGGTAGTTCCATACTTCTAGGCGGCCTGTTTAGAGTTTGAGAAGGAGTGGATGGCTGTTTCTCAGCCACCGCATGTTTCCTGGCAGTGCCAGGAGAGCTCGCAACAGTCGTCCTCCGGGTCTTGGAGTCCGGCTGTTGGGAAGAAGAAGTTCTTGGAGTGCCCGTCTAAAAAAAAAATAAATAAAAAAAAAACGGTCAGTATCTGCGTAAACCCAACTTCAAAAAGGAGAAAGAATGAAAGGCTTGGAACTTACCAAGGGCGCCTCCTTGTTGGGGGAGTCAGCAGAAGATTGTTGCATGATAGAGGCTCGCAACATAGCCGCCGCTGTCTTGGAAGCGGTGATTTTGCTCATGGCGTCCGCTGCAAGGATAAAATACCAAAGTTAACAAAAAGTTAAACAGTAACGCATGGCAAAAGAGAGTATTCGACAGGCCGACTACCTCTTGAACACCGACTGCTGAGGCCGCAGGCGGCCAAAAAGTACTCGTCATAGAGCCATTTAAAGCTCGGGACGCAGTGCAGGGGTACTTGCTCTCGCACCCCTGTAGTAGAGTCGACCCTCGACTCTACTTTGAAGAGTCCTTTGTCCAGGATCTCTTTCTTAGCCTTTGGAGGAACAGGCGGCATGCTGCGGCCGCCTGCAAGAAGAGGCGGATCCCTGTTCCACCTGTTGAAGCGCTTGTTCAGCTCTGTGTCTGAACTTTCAATGATAAGGAAGGTGCTTCGCCAATCCTTCCACTTATTTTCTTTACCTCTTGTCATGAGGTAGCCTCTGTGGCTCGTCAATTGATACCAGCCGGTACCGCCTGCCTTAGGGGTCCGGCTGAGGTAGTTCATATGGGCGAAAGCCTCAAAGTTTGGCTCCACCCCATGCAGTTCGCACCCGGCCACATAGCCGAGAACGTTGAACCAGGAGTTTGGGGCTAACTGCCATAACCCCAACTCATACCCATCCAAGAACCGCTGAACAGCCGGATGTAGTGGGAAGCGCAGCCCAGCCCTGATGGCCGCCTCGTAGCAGCCAAAGCAGGCGCTATCGTAACTAGTACCAGCCGGCCAGACGACTGTGTCTTCTGGATCCGGCACAAAAACTAAAAAGTCGGGGCCCATTGTGTGGTTCGCAATAAAGCTCCCCACTCTTTCTTGCATGGCCTTGATCCGGCCCTGTGGGACAGTGCAGTAGTAAGGGGTATTTTGCTCTCGGTAAGAGGCGGATGGCTCCGCCCAATTGTCCCCCTTCTCAACTGCGTGAGAAAGCCTCGCCTCTTGTAGGCGGTTGTTTTTCTCTTCTGTGTCCAGAGAAGCATGACCAGAAGAACTAGACTCGGACTCGTCCTCTGACGAGTCCGAAGAGGACGACTCCTCCCCTCTCCCAGAGGGGCCCGCCTCCTCTCCTTCAATAGGAGTAGGAGAGAATGTAGACATATCAACTGTAAAATGGGAAGGGGCCACCTTGACCCCTCCCTCAGAACCGTCGGCGGTCAAGCTGCCTTGGTTCACTTCAGCATCTGGCGCCTGGTCAGATGTCTCACTAATCGGCACCCGGTGGGAGGAGCCGTCTGAGTTTGAGATCCTAGCAGTTCTTTTTGTTCTGGCCATCATGTTCTGCATAGACACAGAGACAGTCGAACTTTGTATAAAGGGCAAAGACTGGTTCGGAAAAGGGCAGGCGGCACTCCTAGTCCTAGATTCAGCCGTCCCCGGTGACCGGCTGATCACTAATCTAGGTCGTGTCGTGTGCTTCCATGGTACCATTTCAAAAAGGAAAAAATAAGGAAAAAATAAAAGAATGAGAGAACCGACGGTTACCTGAACGGGTGAAGTTGACGAAGTTCTGAAAATTCTGAGTAGCCGGCTTGTCAGAGCAGGCGGTAGGCAGAAAGAGTCCGGAATGTCAGAGCAAGTTCAGGGGTCCGAATGTTCTCTTCAAAAGTTCTCAAGTGTGAAAATGACTGAAGTCAACACACCCTTATATAGGAAAAATGAGAAGGCGAAGGGTCACTCCCAAATTCAAAATTTGGGCGGGAAAATCTCTCGGCCTTTCACCGAGTGACACCTGTAGCAGGCCGTCGCCTGTTACGGTGCGACACCTGTCACAGGTAACACGTGACCAGTCACGTGCCACCTGTGAGGGGAAAATGATTAGGGGATTTTTATCCACCAATCAGCATCTGACACGTGGACCAGTCAGGTTCCGCCACGTGTCCTTCACGTAGGCCAATAGGAGTCTGCCACGTGTCAACCAGAGATACGTCCTCCATGGACTAATTGCGACGCGACACGTGTCCATCCATGCCAAATGGATAAATCAGCCAACAAGGCCCAATCTTTGGGGGAAGCCCAGTCAGCCTTAGGTTTAACCTAAACCTAGTACTAGCACGCATCCCAAGGCATATAAATATGCCCATTAATCCTCATTAAGGGGGATTACGCACATTTAACACTCTCACCTAGAGAGACTAAATCACATTTATTTCCGCATTAATTACTCCTTAATCAAGTACTAACTTGACCGTTGGAGGCGGATCTCCAATCATCCGGAGCATCCGTTTGTTTTGCAGGTACAGGCGTCCGGTTCCAGTCTCGGAATTGTAACTCTCCCGCAGGACATCAAAAAACCCGGAAACAAGTTTATATTTACTTATTAATTGTTCTCTGATTAATTTTCTACGATTTAGTGTTTGATTTAGGGCTTTATTTTACGATTTAGGTTTTTTTTTTTTATTTCCGATTTAGGGCTTTTACACTTACTTACCCAATTCATGGTGGTGGTTATGTATAGAGTTGCTATATGGCTGGCTGGTCTAAATCAAGTAGTAGAACTTGTTGTGATTTTAAATTTACTTTTTGCATTGAGTCATTTACTTTTCATTATTAATATTGCTTAATCCTTATAACTTCAATTTTTTAGTTTGTTTAACTTTTTGAGCTTTTTTATTTATAATTTTGCTTTGAGTCATTTACTTTTTAGTATACCTCTGATAGTTTTAATTAGTATACTTTTTTTTAATGGTTTACTATTTGTTATTGTTTATTTACTTTTTTCTTTGATTCATTTACTTTTCACAATGATGACTGAAAGTGTAGAGCATTGTTCTCCTGCTGTCACTGATGAAGATATGAATGTAAGAATTTCAAAACACCCACTCAGCCTGTGCTTCCTAGGATATATTATAATTTTAGAGGTGATAAAGGGTATATCCCAGGTTGTTCTTTGGAAAACAAACCTATTCTTGGAATGAAATTTCATAATCTTGGAGATGGTATTGCCTTTTATTACAAATATGCTAATGAGTGTGGATTTAAAGTCCGTTCTAGTACTACTAAAGTAGATAAGAATAAGGTTGGTTCTAGTAATGGTAAAGGAGTTACTGTAATTAAATATTTATTATGTAGCTAAGAAGGGTGTAACACCCTAGAAATTCCTTTCCGTTACAATACCTATTTTGCCCTTTTTAAAATGCGAAAAAGGAAAATCTAATACATCACCGCCACATTGAAAACGGCTAAGGAAAATATCAAAGACTCACACATAGCGGAAGACTACTTTTAAAACCATTTAAAAACAAGTCAACTTAAAAAAGTCAAACCAAACGAAAGTAAAAGTCAAACTCAGTCAAACAAAGTCAACCTACAACTTAGAACCATTGTAGGCCCTTAAAACCCAATCAATATTTAAAACTTTTGCGTTAGTCTCATGATCATAATAAATAATAAATATTACATCATATTCCTATGAGAACTAAGCATGATTCGCTCTTCACTCATGCCCTTCATGAAAATGCCTCATCACCTAAAAAGCTTTTCTCTACTTGTCCCCACTACTCGCCATTAGAAATGGGTCATTGTAGGGCCAAGGTAAAGAAAATGCCAAACAAACATACAAACACACAATCAGCAATGCTGAATACATAAGCGTAATAATCACACTAACATGCTTATAACCTATCATCTCACAACTTACCTCGTTGCCCCTGTTTACAAGCATATAAGACATTCAACACCTAACTAAACCAACACCAATGTTCATTTAATTTTGATTACACATCGAACGGGTTTCCAACCAACTACCTGCCTCAATAAATTGAGGTAAACTACACCGGGAGCTAACCGGTAGGCAAATGTCACATGAAGTGACTGGACATCCTGCGCATAATGATAATAAAAAGGAAAATACAGCGTCCTGTACTCCTAGTAGAAGTTATGGTCAAATATAAAGTCGATAACTCCCCCCATATGTTCATACTCAAAGTATATACGTTCCAAGAGTTTTGGTGTGTAATCTCTTTCACTTTACGTTATTTACATATTATTAGGCTCGGTGATGACTCTCAAACCATAACACAAACAAACATTATCATTCATTCAAGTAATCAAACACACCAATTTAATTCTTGAATTATTAGTGACCACATAAATTTAATAGTTGAACCCTTTTTAATCTACCGTAGTGTCAAAGACACCTTAAACGCATAATGTGCCGGAAATCCTATCCCTCGGTGTTAGAAACACCTTAAGTGCATAATAAGCACCACAATAAAATTTATTCTTGTGTACTAAGACACCTAAATAGCTCCTTCCTCATGCTTATTGCATCAATAAAAAAAATTATATGAACCATAATAAAATTCCCTTTTCATATTCCAAACCAAATTAAACATTTAGTTAAGTTAAACATGCTCTCTAACATGACAATAATAAAAGTGTGGTTCATATCCAACATGCCAATATAATTTAATTCCAATCACCAATTCACCATAAATAATTCATACATCACAATTCAATCACCAACATCAATCCAAATCAACAATTCCAACCAACACCTATCATGATACTACTTGGAATTAATTACACAAAGCCTAGCATGCTTCTACATATTCAAATAATTACTAAGTGTTTAGGGTAAAAATACCCCGTCCACGTGGTCCAATCACGTGCTGACACGTGTCAGCATCAGAGGGGTCATGAGAGAACCAATCCTCTGGCGACACGTGGCACTCTAGCCTATGAAAGGGGAACTGATCCCCTGTCACTATAGAGGAAAACCCGAGCAATATTAATTGCAGTATTCTCTTGGAATCCGAGAGAAAAATCAATACATTCCGCACTCTTATACATCCGGACACGTTCTAACTTGATCGTCGGAGGCGGAACTCCACCCAACCGGAGTTTCCGTGGTTTTGCAGGTACAGACGGCCGACGCGCATTCTTGGAATTGTAACTCTCTTGAGGGACTCCGAAAACCCCGAAACATTTGGCATCGTCTGTGGGGAGAGTACTTCTGAGATGGCATCAGAGTCTATACCGCCTGCTGAAGGCGAACGGCCTACGGCCGAAGCCGAGGTCCACATGGACCAAGATAGTGGTGACGACTTCGAAGTCGACACCTATGTGGCCCCAGACGGGTCATTCAGAACAAGACGCACCCGTTCCAAGGAAACAAGGGAACGGGGTGAAGACAAAGCTGGTCCAAACAACCCAACCGTCCAGCCGGCTTGGTGACCCCAGGCGGCGGAGGGTGCTGCTCCCGTTACTAGAGACGAACTCATGAAATTCATGACGAGTTTCAAAGGGGAGATCAAGGACCTGATAAACAAGTCAACTGGCGCCAACAAGGGTCAGTCGGCCAAGAAGCCTTCTCCCTTAGGTAAGAAGCACGTTAAAGATCGTGTGCCTACTCCTTACCCTAGACCAAAGGGGGCGGATGGGCCCATGATCGACCTTTCAAAGCTCCGTTTCCCTGAATCAAGGAAAAGGAAGGCCATCCGACAAGTTCAGCCGGATGGAACAAAAAGGACTTACTCAGATGCCCGGATGTTAATCCAGCAGAAGAGAAGTCAGCAATTGTCTAAGTCGGCCTCAACGTCGACTTACCCAAACAGTTTCCAGAATACTTCAATGAAGTATTCGGAAACAAACCGAGAGAGTCAGTCACGTGGCATGTCCGCACGTACTGGCCCTCAGATTATCCAGCCGGCTCCGTATGTGCCCCAACAGCCATACATTCCGTATGGATCACCATACATGCAGCCGACCCTCTTTGGGGGTTAGGCGGCACAAAATTTCTAGCCCATGGACTGGCAGCTTCAGCTAATAAACCTTAGGGAACAGCCGTCGGCGTTCTCTAGGGAGATAACCAAGGCAGCTCAGGCGGCCAAGGTTAAGAATGTGTTGGTTGGTACCTATGACGGTACCACCAACCCGGAAGACAACCTAATGGCTTACACCAACCTCATATACTTACAGGGGTTGGATGACACCGCCTGGTGCTGATACTTCCCGGCGACATTGAAGGGCATAGCCCAACGATGGTTTGGCAATCTGCCAGCCGGTTGCATCAATAACTTCAAGACGCTGGCATACCTGTTCGCGTCCAACTTCTCTATGAACATCCTAGCCAAAAAGACAAGTCTTGCCTTGGGGGCTATTCAGCAGGGAGATAGGGAAGGACTAAGGTCCTATGTTAGGCAGTTCAATCTGATAAGAATTCATATTCAAGGGTTGTCTGATAAAGCTGCCTACATAGACTTCTTCAAGGGTCTGAAGGACAGGTCGACCTTTAAGTTCGACCTGGTCAGACAGAGGGTTGTTACCCTCCAAGAAGCATTGATGGAAGCCGAAGTCTATACACAGGCGACGGAGCTCTGTGCCATCAAGCAGCCGTCGGACCCTAAAAAATCCGATAAAAAGGAGAGCTGGTCTGCTCAGCCGGCTAATAAAGAAGAGAGCAAGAAAAGAAAAGAATTTTGGGTGGCGGACCATTCTGGTCAGCCGTCCCAGAAGAAAAAGAGAGAGTTGAAGCCGTACGTCCCCAAGTACGAGTTCAACAAGAACTGCTCCTCCATCCTCATGGAGGTCAAAGACCGGTTAACCATTGAAAAACCGGCTATCGCACCATTGAAAAACCATTGAAAATCTTTACTATAGCAGGCGACTTTGCCGGAGGGGGTCCTACCGTCCGGGGTACCAAGGATAACATCAGAATGCACGCACTGCCCTCTCGCATATACACTCGCATAGCCAGCATGCGTGCTGCTAGCGAGCCACGCATGCTGGGCATTGCCTCGCCAGCCACACGCACAAGCATGCACTTGCTTGGTGCTGTGCTAGCGATGCACACGCACATGGCGATGCTGCCTAGTGTTTTGCTATGTGCTGCGATGGTGCGATAGCCCTAGGCATACACACACGCACACACACGCAAGTGCCTAGCAGTGCGATGGTGTTGTGCTGTGCGAAGGGCTGTGCGAGGGCTTGCGATACCACCCAGGCACGCAAGCACGCATGTTGCGGTGGTGCTGTGCCATGCAAAGGCACGCACACACGCAAGCACGCTGCTGCGATGGTGCTGCCATGCGAGGCACGCACACATGCAAGCACGCTGCTGCGATGGTGCTGCCATGCGAGGCACGCACACATGCAAGCACGCTGCTGCGATGGTGCTGCCTTGTGCGCCTAGCACGCATGGCGTGCCTAGCACACACATGGTGCGCCTAGCACACACATGGTGCGCTTAAGCTTGCGATGAACTAGCCTAGCCTAGCACTCACATGGCTAGGCCAATGTGATGCTACGGCTATGCCCGTACTTGTTGCTTGTGATTTTGCGACGCTCGGTTTCGACGCCCTAGGCTCGATATCCGACGTTTGTGTTCGTAAAACTCCGACGACTCATCGAATCCTTCGGATTATTTTGTCGTCTCGGATCGGTTGTTCGATTGGGTTCGACCCGAAGGGTTCAATTAAGATTAAGCTGTAATATTAATTGTACCTTAATATTACTGATCGGAAGCGGCCTCCACCTAGGCATCCGATCACTTGACCTTACTGAAGAATTAGCTCTGTAATAATTCTAAACCCTCTATCAGAATAATACACTTGTTGGAAGGACACCATTCCTTTCAATCTCCCACTTGTCCTTCCTGACAAGTGTGCATACAGTGTATAGCCCATTTCCTATGTCACTTAATGTCTCTTCGTGAACTATAAGGTAAGATTCATCGTCATCCTTATTACGTTCAGAAGTGTTTCTCGATCTCCGAGTTCGACTGTCAATAAGCAGATGATTTCTAAAATCCATATGAGCACGACCATGCATTTTCACAGTCTCGCTCTTCGAGCGGCCTTGTAAACAACAAAGACATGTTCCCTATTGTTAATAGGGGGACATTCCCAGTCTTATACCGTAAGTTTCTCTTACTAAGAGGACCTATTCTCTCGAGTGTTCTCGTTATGATCCCTAGTTACGGCAGACGTTAGGCAACATCTAAGAGACTAGTACTCAAACAAGAAAACTTCACAATACTCATGGTTGAGGAAACAGGTTCTGATAGCTATAATGAGAAATGTACTTATGACAATTTCGAATCTCTTAAAGTACTCTCATAGGTCTATCCAGTGCAGTTCTAAACTAGCACTTGTGCAAATGATTTATGACCATTACGTCCTTGCAGCACAAGAAACGGTGCTGTAAATCATACTACACACTAATCTTTGGTGGTCATCAATCGTCCATGAGTTAGATGACCTTGATTAGGGATAATTTTCGATTTAAATATTCAATGTTCACTTAACAGGTGTTTCTTTATCCAAGACATGGTCTTGATACCCTATATTGAATATTTCCATAAATCGAATGGACTCATTATATAATTCTAAACCACAATTAAATAGCAATGGAGTGAATATAAAATATAAAAATTCATTACTCCATAAATGAATGGTTTCAATACAGTATCTTACATTAAAACGACCAGTTTAATTAAAATACATGTACAGGGAATTTCAAAGCCAATCTCTAACGTGCTTGATTCCCATTGCCTTAATGTGCTTGTTGTGTTTCACTTGAGGCAGAGGTTTAATTAGTCAAAGGATCGGCCACATTATCATCCGTTTCGATCTTACAAATTCTGATTTCACCTTCGGATTTCCATTCGTTTATCATGTGAAATCGCCGTTGGACATGTTTAACCTTCTGGTGCTCTCTTGGCTCTCTATCCTGAGCGATAGCTCCATTGTTGTCACAGTAGAGATCTATCGGACCCTTGATGGAGGGTACAACACCAAGTTCACTGACGAACTTGCGAATCCAAACATCCTCCTTAGCGGCTTCTAAAGCTGCCAAGTATTCGGCTTTAGTTGTAGAATCTACAGTAGTGCTTTGCTTGGCACTCTTCCAGCTAAATGCTCCTCCATTTAGGCAAAATATGTACCCTGACTGTGACTTGAAGTCGTCTTTGTCAGTCTGGAAGCTAGCTTCGGTGTAACCTTCAACAACCAGGTCTTTGTGGCCACCATAGACCAGGAATTTATCCTTGTTCCTTTTTAGGTACTTCAGGAAATTTTTGGCCGTAGTCCAATGCGTCTCTCCTGGGTTTAATTGGTATCGGCTCGTAGTGCTTAAAGCATACGATACATCTGGCCTGGTACATATCATGGCATACATGATCGGCCCAATTAGCGAAACATATGGAATCTGATCCATTCTCTCTCGCTAAACAGATGTCTGTGGACACTGTTTCTTGCTGAGAGTTACGCCATGGGACATGGGTAGGTGCCCTCTTTTGGCATTCTCCATGTTGAGTCGTGCCAGTACTTTATCAATGTAAGTACTCTGGCTCAATACAATCATCCTCTTAGATCTATCCCTATAGATCTTGATGCCTAATATGTACTGTGCCTCTCCTAAGTCCTTCATTGAAAAGCACTTTCCCAACCAGCCCTTTACAGACTCTAGTAATTTTGTGCTGTTTCCAATGAGCAGTATGTCATCGACATATAGGACTAGGAATGCGATGTCACTCCCACTGACCTTCTTGTAGACACAAGATTCATCTGGATTCTTGATAAAACCAAACTTGTTGATGGCTTCATCAAATTGCAGATTCTAACTTCTTCTTGCCTGCTTCAGTCCATAAATGAACTTCTTAAGCTTGCATACCTTCCCAGCGTTGCTTGGATCAACAAAACCTTATGGCTGTGTCATACTTCCAAAATCCCATTCAGGAAGGCGGTTTTGACATCCATCTGCCATATTTCATAATCGTAATATGCAGCAATCGCTAGGATAATCCGGATAGACTTTAGCATTGCAAACGGGAAAAAGGTTTCATCATAGTCAATCCCGTGGATTTGTCTATAACCTTTCGCCACCAGTCTAGCTTTGTATATTGATACATTTCCATTTTTTTCTGTCTTCAGTTTGAAGATCTATTTGCAACCGATGGGTGTGTAACCCTCAGGCAAATTCACCAAGTCCCAGACTTGATTTTCAGACATGGAGTCCATCTTGGATTTCATGGCCTCTTGCCATTTAGCAGAGTTAGGGCTCGTCATAGCTTGTTTGTATGTCGCTGGTTCATCATCATCCATGACTAGGATGTTCTGATCATCGGTTAAGACAATACCAAGGTATCTGTTTGTTTAAGATCTTGGCCATTGCGACCTACGAAGGGTAATGGGTTGAGCATTTACATTATCTGTTTGATTCTGACCAATCTTCTCAACTGCTTCCAAAGCACTTAGATTGTCAGTTTTATCAGTTTGACATTGTTGCTCGTCCTCTCGAACTTTGTCGAGTTCGATTTTCCTCCCACTTGTCATTTTGGAAAGGTGTTCCTTCTCCAAAAAGACTCCATCACGAGCAACAAACACTTTGTTCTTGGATTTATTGTAAAAGTAATACCCTTTGGTTTCTTTTGGGTATCCCGCAAAGAAACACTTGTCTGATTTGGGGTGAATTTTGTCCGAAATTAATCGTTTGACATATGCTTCGCATCCCCAAATCTTGAGAAAAGACAACCTAGGAGGTTTCTTAGTCCATAATTCATATGGAGTCTTTTCAACAGCTTTTGACGGAGCTCGGTTCAATGTTAGTGCCGCGGTTAGTAATGCGTGTCCCCAGAAAGAGATAGGAAGTTCACTAAGACCCATCATTGATCGAACCATGTCTAACAAGGTTCGATTCCTCCATTCGGACACTCCGTTCCATTGAGGAGTTCCGGGAGGTGTTAACTCTGAAAGAATACCATTTTCTTTCAAGTGATCGTCGAATTCATGGCTCAAATATTCGCCACCTCGATCCGATCAAAGTGCTTCAATTTCTTGCCAAGTTGATTCTCAACTTCTCTCTGAAATTCTTTAGATTTCTCAAAAGATTCAGATTTATTCGACATTAGGTAGACATAGCCATATCTACTAATGTTTGTTAACGAAGGTGAATTCTTAGGGGTCTTAGTTTAAGTAGTGGTATCAACTTTTGTCTAATCATATGTCAAAATCATGCAATTTTTATTGAACATATATTTGCAAGACAATTTTGAAACAACCATTGTCAAAGCCTTACATTCAAACTAACTAGGTGTCTAACACCATAGATCATAGTATGTTCAAAAGCTTGATAAAACTAAGATTAGCTTAATTACATGTCATAGACAAAATAGTGCATGCAAGCACGACTGAAAAACCATCTTCGTCGTCTACTTGTCCTTGCACGAACACTTGATAAGCTTCTCATTTGGTCCCTAAAAAGGCAACATAAAGTGAGTCATACTTGGTACCTAATACCTATGATAAGCTTAATTCACAAGTGTTTAAGGAAGATACCTGAGGCAGATGCTCCATTCCTCTCCTCCTCTTCCCGGAAGAGCTTGCATTCCTCTTGTAGTGGCCTTGCCCACCACAATGGAAGCATCGCATCTTTGCCTTGACCTTCTTGAACTCCCTTCTCCTTGCTCTCAAGGGCCTCTCGGTCACTCCATAGGCGGTGGCTCTGCTAAGTAGTTGCACCACCTCTATTAAGGAGCGTGTCTCCTTTCCCGCAGCTATATGCACTCTAAGTGCATCATAGCCCGAGTGGAGCGAAGCAAGCAAGATATGCCCCGCCATCTCATCCTCCAATGAGATTCCGAGAAGCTGCATGTGTTTGAAGAGCCTAGTCATTCCAAGCACATAAGGTCGGAGGGGCATGCCGGGTCTCAATTTGGCATTGTAGACCTTTGTCCAAAGCCGACGCCTTTCCTTAGCAAGACAACCCACATTTGGTGGATTTATCTTCATGTTTGAGAGTGACCTAGTCCAATCAAACACGAGTCCATCATAGTTGCCATTGTCACTCTTGGTGACTCTTACATTGACAACATCCTCCAATGATTTGAGGAAAATATCCGGAAGATAGAAGGAGAGCTTTTCTTTCCATTCTTCCGGGATGGAGTTAGCCATAAGTCGTGAGATTTTCTTGCAATCGGAGGACCATTTTTCATGAGCCTCATCGGTCATGATCCCCTTAGAGAAGAAGCTTGGCATGGGAGTATCAAGAGTGTACTCCAAGGAACAACTCAGAAGAGTTTTCCTGAGTTCTCCCTCCCACTCCTTGAAGTTTACCAAGTTTAGGCAAAATGCCAACTTGTTGGGGAGATCCGGGTACATGGGGTTGTTGTTTGAGTTAATTGCAGACATTGTTCTACAATTGAGGGAATTTGAAATGAAAAACCATTCATATAACCAATAAGTTTGAAATTTAAAAGCGTTCATGCAAATTTTCAATCTTATTGAGCATTTTATCCACGCATTATGAATATTGTCCCTTTTAGGCAAGAATTAAATGATTCCGGGATCCTAAAGATCAAGAAATGGTTAAGCATTCTTTGGCTTGTCTTAACATTAAATATCTTAAGGTAAGCAATCCAATTGCTAATAGCTCTAAGCTACTCTCGGTTTGATAAAATGTCGCATTTGATGCATTCTTGACATTTTATCTCTTTTGCCACGACATCTAAGGACTCCTTACTGATATCGTTGAGCTTAACCAAGATCAATTCGTATACCTAGTATACCTTACGTTCCTAGGGAAGTAGTGATGCCTCGCTTAGGCGTAGCCCATCACATACGCGCATTAGTTCGATAAGTGTTTTTCTTGGAACGACAATTTTTAGCTCAATATTTTAAGGGACCTAGGGTTTCTATGTTGGTTGAATTTAAGTGAACTTAACTAATCATCGCAACATTTGAAATCCTAGACATGCATCTAACATTCAAATATATATATAACAACAATATATATAAGGCATAAATTTGATGCATTTGGCAACTAGCATGACCCCTTGAAATCTTCAAATCTTCAAGGGCCTTCATCTTGGCTCGTCTTCATCGAAACGCCGTCTTGAGAAATCTCGGCCAAAATAAAATTACTAGCTACTACGACTAAGATTAATCTAAAGTACAAAAAATACTTAACGGTACGCAGACCGTATTTAGATTTACAAAAATACGTAACGGAACGCAGTCCGTATTTTCTATCCTAGTCGGGTCCCACTAGTTGCCATTTTTCTCAAAACCTGTTTTGAAACAAATTTTTCATTCACCCATTCACTATTTGTGAATGGCCCGTGCATTTTAAAAGATAAATCAAGTAAACACGCAAAACTAGTAATTAACTTAGGTGGTTAATCCGATTAACGCGCCTAATTAAAACTAGTCAAAGTTGTTTAATAAATTATGTATTACTAAGGTGCAATTTGTTCACGTAATTAGCTAAGCTCCCACTAAATTCCGCATCCAACTTAATCAATCCAATTAATTAAGCCGATTAACCCAAATTTGTCAAAATCAAAAATTTTGCAAGAGCCGAAAAATCGAGGTCTAACCTCGTTAAAATAATTACAAAATATTTTAAAACGGCAAAATTTTCGCAAAACACATAGCCCGAAATTAAGCCAAAAACGCCCACTCGTATCGTAGCGAGCTGTGCACCATGGCTGCTAGGCAGCCTAGTGTTGCGTGTGGTGCTGGCTGCTAGCAAGCACGCCTAGCGCAGCATGCTCTGCTAGCTAGCACCGGTAGCACGCTAGGCATGCTACGCATGCTAGCTGCTCGCTGGCGTAGGCAGCAGTGGGCTGGTTGGCTAGGGCTTGCTGCCTCGTTACCCAGCAGCACGCATAAGCTCGCCAGCAGCCTGAGGCCCACGCACCCAGCATAGGCAGCACGCAACAGTACCCTCGCCACACAGCAACACAACATCATGGCATGGCCCCTGTGCGCACCATAGGCAGCCACATGCGGGCTGCGTGGGCAGCCCGGCTAGCCTTGGTGGCGCTTGGGGTTTTTGTCTCGACTTGCGTGCATTTTCTCGGGATTTTAATCCCGATTTACGTGCGACGTAAAATTAATCTAAATTTATTTTAGAATTAATTTAGGGCAAAATAAAAATAAAATAAGTCCAACTTAATCAAATTCAATTTTAATGGTGCACAAGCCTAAATTTCCAAAATTACCTTGGAATATTTTAGGTCTTTCTTGATGCTTAAAATTGAAAGAGCTATGTCCATAATCAATTTAACCAATATGCAAATTAATAATGGATTTGACAAATAGGAAGTTGAATAAATAAATTAATCATCTAATGATAAGATTTTCCAACTTTTATACTTGTGTAAAATAACAAGATTACATCTTCCAATATGAAGATTTATCAACATTTACTCACAAGCATTTGAACTCCAAGGATTTTAATCAACCAAATATGAAAAATCCAAAATTAGTTCAACATGAAATCTAAGGTTAAAGTTCCAATCATTTAAACATTTAAAGATTAGATCTTTAACATACTAGGAACTTAAAATTACACATTCACAACAAACATTCACAAATTAATGCAATTTATTTGCATAATTCTGAAAAGCAAGTTTATGTGAAAAAGAACATATCAACTTAAGCACATATTATAACTCCATAATCATGCTTAAAAGATAATTAAATTGCAGTAGATTAGGGATGCAATAATGCATTTAATCTATCCTTGACATGCTTGCATTATCAAGGCATAAACGATTTAAAATTTTCGTTGAAAACGAAAAAAACCCTAAAAAAAATGAGTTTCTGGTTCGAATTTGGCTTCTGGACAGCCTTCAAAGAGGGTTGAAACTGATTTAGAACGTCGATTCCACCCACAAAACACTATTTTTAAGCCAAAACTGGGTTCGACAGCCAAAAAGAGAAAAATACGAGTTTTAAAACTATTTTAAAACGAGCTTCTAATCCAATTAGAAAAGCAAAACCAGAAATTAACTTTAAAACACCTTAATTAATAAATAATTGCAATAATTAAAAGGGGCGCGGCTCCGATACCGCTGTAGGGATAAAGAATTATACCCTAGACGCGTGCTTCGCTCGCTAAAAGAGCTCTTAGTTGAACCTCGCAAATGCAAGGTCTCCGACGGTTCGTACCCTCGAACCCGACCCGATCGTCCTAAGTCCCGAAGGTTAGTCGGGACCCGAACAAAAATATAAACTTTGGATTTTTACGAACTTAAGGTATTCTCAACAATGGAGATGCCTATATAGTTCCACTCAAGTGTGTATTCCCAAAATCCCACTCAAGGGGTATTTATAGGGAATGGGGACTTGAACCCCTTGTACATGATCAATGTGGGATCATGTGCAATTGTGATAATTTATTTAATTCTAAATTAAATAATTAACCAAAAGCAATCACCATGCAACAAGTGGCAAAAGGATAGAGAGAGTTAGGTGAGGACCATGTCCCTTGGGGGGACCATTGCCTTGCTCCCCAAGGGAAGCCTTGAGGCTTTTGGTCCCCACACCTCAATCCGCAACCTAGCAAGGCAGCTGGGCTGGCTGCCAGCTAGCACGCCAGCACGCACCAGCTGGCATAGCTAGCACGCACAGCATGCACTAGCCAGCAAAGCCAGCACATGCGTGATGCTAGCGAGCCACGCATGCTGCTAGGTGTTGGGCGCTGGGCGAGGCCCCCTTCGCTGCTACTGCTTGCTGGCCAGCACGCACTGCCCTCTCGCATACACACTCGCATAGCCAGCATGCGTGCTGCTAGCGAGCCACGCATGCTGGGTATTACCTCGCCAGCCACACGCACAAGCACGCACTTGCTTGATGCTGTGCTAGCGATGCACACGCACATGGCGATGCTGCCTAGTGCTGTGCTATGTGCTGCGATGGTGCGATAGCCCTAGGCATACACACACGCACACACACGCAAGTGCCTAGCACTGCGATGGTGCTGTGCTGTGCGAAGGGTTGTGCGAGGGCTTGTGATAGCACCTAGGCACGCAAGCACGCATGCTGCGGTGGTGCTGTGCCATGCGAAGGCGCACACACACGCAAGCACGCTGCTGCGATGGTGCTGCCTTGTGCGCCTAGCACACACATGGTGCGCCTAACACACACATGGTGCGCTTAGGCTTGCGATGAACTAGCCTAGCCTAGCACTCACATGGCTAGGCCAATGTGATGCTACGGCTATGCTCGTACTTGTTGCTTGTGATTTTGCGACGCTCGGTTTCGACGCCCTAGGCTCGATATCTGACGTTTTTGTTCGTAAAACTCCGACGACTCATCGAATCCTTCGGATTAATTCGTCGTCTCGAATCGGTTGTTCGATTGGGTTCGACCCGAAGGGTTCAGTTAAGATTAAGCTGTAATATTAATTGTACCTTAATATTACTGATCGGAAGCGGCCTCCACCTAGGCATTCCGATCACTTGACCTTAGTGAAGAATTAGCTTTGTAATAATTTTGAACCTTCTATCAGAATAATACACTTGTTGGAAGGACACCATTCCTTTCAGATTGAGCATGACCTTCTACCGCCTGAGTATGGTGAAGGTTTCTCGGAGGTTAGCAAGGTGATCCGTCTATAGCTTGGATTTGACTATCATGTCATCAATGTACACTTCAACATTCCTACAAATCTGGTTAATGAAGACCGTATTAATCATACGTTGGAATGTAACAAGCGCATTTTTATTTTCAAGCCAAACGGCATCACAGTATAACAGAATAACCCCTAATCAATGACGAATGTTGTCTTCTCTTGATCTTTGTTCCACAAGGGTACCTGGTGAAACCCTGAGTAGCCGTCCATAAAACTCATCATGGCATGTCAGGCTGTAGAATCGACCAGACTTTCGATCTTTGGAAGCGGGTAACTGTCCTTTGGACATGCCTTGTTCAAATCAGTATAATCAACACACATGCGTCGAGTCCCATTTAGCTTCATGACAAGAACAACATTTGCTACCCAATTTGGGAAGTAACATTGCCAAATGAACCCGGTGTCTAACAGCTTTTTAACTTCGGCGGCAGCCGCCTGACTTCTCTCCTCGCTGTGATTCCTTTTCTTTTGTCTGACAGGCTTTTTCTTTGGGTCAATGGTGAGTTTGTGGACAGCAAGATCCGGGCTGATACCTGGCATCTCCTCCACTTCAAAAGAAAAAATATCCTTGAATTCCTTCAACAAATTATGCAAGTTTGCCCCCAATTTTGCAAAGGCAACCGTCCCCACCTTAACAGTTCTTTCCGGACGTGTGTCGTCCAGAACGATGTCAATGTGCTCACCACCCGGCTGGTGACGGAGGTCATATGACCGTTCCCCGGTCAGTGATTGCTATTACTTTTCTTTCTTAACGGTTACCAGCTGGTCAGCCTTTCTCTTTATGCCGCCTGCTGGTAGGACAGACTTTGTCTCCGTGACATCTTCAAGATCAACTAGCTCAACATTCTAGCCGGCCACTGTTGGCTTGACGTCTAAGAGGTAGCACTCTCGTGCCACCTTATGATCTCCTCTTAGAGAACCGACGGTGCCATCATCTCTCTCAAATTTCAGCAGCATGAGGAAGGGTATTATGACGGCCTTGGATTCATTTAGAGTCGAACGACCTAAAATGAGATTGTAAGTAGTCAACTGCTCTACCACCAAGAACCGGACGACCATGTTCCGAACCTTTCTCTTCACTCCCAGCGGGATGGGTAAATCCATTCTTCTGACTGGCTACTTAGGGTCCGTCTGCAGAGTCACCTTGGACTAGAGATTTGATAGGGTTAGAAATCGTCGTTAAAAGTCTTCCTATAAAATTAATCCTAACTACCAAAATAAATGAATATAGTGGGAAGTAAGGGTCATATATCCACAGGGAAGCGAAGCAAATCAATCATAATATTCATGAACACAAGAGTTAAGGGAAATATTTTTGAAATTTTTGAGGTTTAAACACTAAGAATAATTAATAAACACAAACAACAAAGGAATTCATGCAATAAAAACAAACGCTAGGGTGTACGGGGGTTCCAAACATGGCCAACACATCAAAATAATGATGGAAATCAAGATTAACAAGCCTAGGAATATAAAATTCCACCTAAACAATTCATTCCCATGCAATTGTTCAAGAAAATTGATAATTTAGATCTAATACCTAAATTAAATCACTCCCGTGCATCCAAAATGGGCAACAAATCAAATTAGGCAATTAAAGGCGCACTCAATAATCTCAAGCAATTAATAGCACAAATCATCAATTTAAGGCATAATAACAAATCATCCATCATCATCTAGTCAACATCAATCCATGTTCTTCACCCCCTTCCCCTACCTAGAAATCTAGCCTAAAGAAGGAAGAGAAATCATTAAAACAAAGCTAGAATAAACAACTACCACTACAAATCTAAACATCATTCACAAACAAGGATGAACAAAACTAACCATAAACTAAGATAACAATTAAAATAGAAAGCAATAAACAAAATAAAGAGAGATAAGGGAAATAAATTACTAATTAAAAGCTTGAATTGAAATATCTTGAAGTTCAACAATAGAGGAATTGAAGCAAAACCCACACTTTCTCTCTCTAGATCTAAGTTAATCTTCTCTCTAAATCCTAATCTAATTCTCTAATTAGGGCTAAAAAAAAGTTGATAGAAAATTAACCCACAAAAATGGGTATTTATATTACAAGCTTTAAAAATCAGAATAGAATAAAAAAGGAAAATTAAATATATAAATAATAAAGAAAAGGAAAAGGAAAAGGAAAAATAAAGTAAAACAAAAACCCACAATTAAATCCCCAAAACCAAACAAACAGAGCCCCGAAAATCCCACTCTCCTTCTTCCTTCATTTCGCTGCTGTAAATCGCTGTCGTTCATCATCATCAACAAATCTTATCCGTTCGATCTCTACAATCACCTCCATTCACGCGCAAATCACGTGATATTTAAGAAAAATAAACCCACGATGGAGCGGCCACTCGAGGTTTCAGAGCGATCTGTCACGCGCTGACTAATTCCCTTAGTCTTTTGCAGGTTGTCCACTAGAGTCACCACCCGTTAGACTGCTAGTCAAGGCTCCCCAATTGCTTAGCAAAGCTAAGTGTCGATGTTGTTAGTTAAGTGTGGTTTGCTTGGAAAGCACAAGTGAGAATATATGAGAAAGCTTTAAGAAAGAAGGCTTTTATAAATGCTTGAGAGAATACAAGTGTTTTGTACATGAGCAAGAATGGGTGGGAGGTTTCCTATTTATAGGCACCATCCCTTTCTAGAGTGTTCTAACCTAGATGCTTCCGAACCTCCTCAAATGGAGGGTTCTAGAGAACTCTATACAGTTCTTGAATACATAGACTTATAAAATATCCTAGAAGCATCTATAATGTTCTAGCATCTCAAATATGTACAAGTTGCCCCTAGAGGCTTCTAGAGACTTCCAGATGCATCACGAGACCTCTCGGGCGTTCTGGATAGTTTTGGGCCCCATCTTCAAAATCTGATTGCACCATCATCTTCATTGGGCCCAAAAACGGTGGTCCACCAAGTTTGGGCTCATTTGGAGTTCATTAAGCCCGGCCTATGGCCCATTATTGCGTTACTGTCATTGGCGTGTTCACTAGGGAAATCAGCAGCCTGCTAAATAAAGCTCTATAGGGGGAGGGTGCTCTGGCCTAGCCAGCCACGCACCGAGGGCATTCCCCCTGGCCACGATTATTACTTGCTACCTTGTGGCCCTAGTGAGGGGTGGGAATGTGTGAGTCGTGACAGATCGCTCTAAACATTCTGCCTCAATTGATGAATTGAACCAAAATTGGAGCGACCGCTTCAAGGAATCGAAGCGCCCGCTCTGAATTTCAATTGAAATCGGGCTAAATTGAAGCTTCTTGCGGGCTACCATTGTCGATTAATACTGAGGGAGGTCGTTGACGGTCGGAGAACGGTGGTTTGGTGCTGGTGATTTCGGGATTCCGGATGTATTTCAAGTGGGTTCGATTAGTGGGTGCTGCTAGGTGAGAGTTGCAATTTGTGGTTGTGAAATCGTTGCTGCTATGGTTGTTGGTTTGCGGTGGGGAAGATGGTGGTGAGAACAGGGGATGCGTGGTTGCTGCTGGTGGCTTTGTTTTGCAGCTGCTGGTATGCACAGTGTTAAGGACGTTTTGATTGCGCGGCTGCTTGGGCAATTGAGGGAGAAAGTTGCAGTGTATTGTGGGTTGAGTTCGACTCGCTGCTGCTGGGCTGTTGATGTTGTTGATTCGGGTTGTGAGGGAGCAGGGAATGGTGGTCGCAGAGGAGAGTCTACGGTGGTTTGCTGTGGTTTTGCTGCTGACTGTGGCAGAGTATGAATTGGTTGTTTTTGTTTGGTGGGGAATTGGAAGCAGGGGAAGTGTGGTGCTTTGGAGTGGTGTAGGATAAGAGGGCAGCAACTAGGAGCTTGAAAAGTAACTTGGCCTGAACCCGGGACCCCGAACACGACCTACAACAAGAACAAACATAAGGACAAAGACTAAAATAATAAAATAAAACGAAGTAAAAATAAAAATAAATTAAATAAAACAAAATAAACTACTCTAAACAAATGAGAAAAGAAGAGAAGTGAGAAATTATAAATAAAACTACGAAATATAAATAAATAACAAAAATAAGCTAAAAACAAATAAAAAAAGCAACAATGACCAAATTAAAGGTTAAAAGAAGAGAATAAGAAATTAAGAGAAATAAAGGCTAAAAAGAGAGGAAATTATTAGAAACTTAATCAAGAAATAAGCCTAAAAACACTCTAAAAGTGACATAAATGTCACTTATTAAACTCCCTTAAGATAATCTTTTGCTCGTCCTCAAGCAAAATGCAATGAAACACAAGAGAAGGAGAATGATTTATTCAAGCAAGACAAACTAAAAAGAGAACGAAAGAATATACACTAACTCACTGCAATAGAAATCACGGATGCATATTGCGTATACATCAAGACCTTTAAACCCTAATGTCGCTAAAGAGGATGAGTAAGCTCTCGTTTCCTAAGAGGTTAACCCACAACTCTTGGTGGCACGCTCTAAACAAACCAACCAAAAGAGAAAATAAAGAATAAAAACAACCAAAAACATAAAACAAACACATGAATAAAAGGAACATTTTAGAAAGGCAAGCATAGATGGATGGCAATCTTACTAAGCAATGAGAGTAAGCACACTATTGGATGCCAATGGTTGATTGAAAGATAAACTATGCTAAGCATAGAGAACTCTAACATGCTCCACTCCCCCCGCATTTCATACAGTTTTACCGCGTTCTCTCATCTAGATTCAAATCCACCCTTCAAGGTAGCATCTCATGACTCCACGAAGGAACCGGTACAAAGATAAGACAATAAAACACAAGGGGAACCCGACATCTTACCAAGTCATACTCTCTCCATATGCTTGAAATCTAGCTCCCTCCACCGACTAGTGACTCAACTAAACTAAGTCAAAAGGACTTTAAAAGGGTTGTAACGTTGGATAAGGGGTAAAGGTGAGGAAAAATTTGAAAATTTTGGTGGTATTTCCTAAGTGAAGCAAAGGAGGGGCCCTCTCTAAAAAACGAACTCATGAAATCACCAAATTTCAAACAAAAACACATCTCCCCCAAGCTTGAATTGAGCAATGTATGTCCTTAATGCTCAAACTAAGAAATGTGCTATATCAAAATCTTTTTGTAATTTTCATTCTTCTTCTTCTTTTTTTTTTTTTTTTTTTGAGCTTTTGCTTTTGTCAACTTTTATTACATTGTCCTTGCCTTTTATAACTATGGACGGTTTTTTCTTAAATTCACACTTGTTTTTATTTAACAAAAATTCACAAAACACAACCTTGCATTCCAATCCAATTCATCACATTTCCCACTTTTCAAACCAAGACGAAAACAAACTTTTATGACCCAAAAGCTTCACAATTCTAAGGGTGAAAAATGAACCAAAAAGGCCTTGACGTGTGTAATGTGCTCATAAACAAGGAGGGATAGGCTCAACATGGCTAGCAAGGGGCAAATGCAAACAAAGATACAAAGAAACACAAAAGAAAAGCTAAACCTAGAAAAATAAAAATATTCACTGAATAAGAATGCCTTTTTTATCTTTAATTCGGTCGTGATCTTGGGTAGCTAGATGTCAAGTTCTCGATCTAAGCATGCTTTGGTAAGGATCTTATGCCACACATACAAAAATGTTGAAGGCTTGAGCAATGAAACTCACATCGGGCTACAATAACTTCCTCTAGGGCTTCAAATCCCCTAATGAGAGCAACACCATCTTACCGCAAACAAGTGAAATTAAGATCGGTGGGCCTTACAAGTTCTAGCACAACTACCTTAGCATAGGCATATCCTAGAATCAACCAATGTCAATCCAAGAATGTAGAAACTCTTAATTCTTAAGAAGAAAGACATTCAAGAATGCAAATCCATCAATTAATGCTCAACTAAAACACACAAAAATTACATAAAAATCATATGGGTTATCTTGAGCAAAAGAAAATCCTATACCAAATAAGGGAGCATAAAAGGTAGAAAGGCATGCAAGAAATTAATTCCCAATCGACAAACAAGGATCATTCGGAATCAATACCAACGATCACCAAATTCCAAAGAATCAAATGCATACAACCTCGAACCGTTCAACTCCAATCTACTCTAAAACCTAAACTAAACAAACCAAGAAAGGAAAAGGAGAAATAAAAAAGGTCTCACCGAGAGGTTGTCTTAAAAGAACAAAGGAGCATAAAATAGAATTCACCAAATGCAACCCCGCTGCAAGCTTCCAAAAGCAACCTACACAACAAGACCAAAGTACACAAATCAAGAGAGTAAAAGGGAAAATAAAAGAAGAGTAAAAGAAAAAGTAAAAGAGGGTTAGAGATCCTCCGAGTTGCCTCCCGGGAAGCGCTTGTTTAGGGTCTCTAGCTTGATCCTTCACCTCATTCAAGGTGGATTAAAGACAATCACCTTCATCAACTTGAAGATGGAATCATATATGCCCCCAAGCTTGGGTACGATCACTCCTTGAGGGCTCACATCACCACAAGGGAAAGGAGTGGATGAATCAAGAGCCAACGGTGGCTCATCATTTCTCTTTCTCTTCTTCTTGTTGTTTCTTCTTCTCTTTTATCTCTTCTTTCTTTTTCTTCTAAATGGGGAATAAAGCATGGAATCCTCAATCTTGAGAGGGGCAACCTCACCTTCCTCAAGAGAGCTTTCAAACCAAGCGGGAACTTCAACAAAGCCATCATACCTCATTGTCTCCTTATCCTCGTCCTTGATTTCCTTGTCAACACAACTCTTAACACAAACATCACATGCTCCCTCAAAAGTTTCTTGGTTTGAATTGCTTACATCACATAGGTGGACTCTCATTAGCCATGATTACTTCTTGAGTTTTAATTGAATGGGACTCCTCCTTGCAAGCCATTACACCATTGATCACATAAACCCTACATACTCTCACAACCATGGGGCTCTTCAACACAACATTCTCAACTAGCCTATTAGGGAAGAGAACTAGGCCTTCAAACTTGTTTGGTTCACTAAAATCAAATGGCTCCTCTTTCTGTTTATGAACCTTCTTCTCAACTACCACCTCTATAACCTTGTCCTCCTTTCTCTAATCCTCCTCACAATTCTTCTTTTTCTTTTCATTCTCCTTAGAGTCGTGATAAGAAAGCCCCGATCTCAAGGTGATGTCCTTGCAAGTTTTGGGTTGGTAAGTGTGTGAGGGGTTAGTAGATGGTGGTAAGGGGAGTTTTGTGGTAGAGCGAAGAGAAGAAATTTCGGCTAGTTGAGCTAATTAGGAATCAACAACTTCATTGTGAGATTTGATCTCTTGGATTTGTTGAGTGATAATTTAAAGTTGTTGAAGGATTTGGGTTTGTCTGTGTCGGGTGGGGATTGTTCTTGATACTCTTGAGGATATTGGTCATGGAGTTGATCTTGAAAGTTCCCAATTTGGTTGGAAGGGTAGGAACAATTTTAGGTTGGTGGATTGAAGAGAGGTCCATTTTGGGGGTAGGAGTTTTCTTGCCATTGAGGTTGTTAAAGTTTTTGGGGTTGAAGTTGGGTTACAAACACATCTTCCCTCAAAGTCAAAGCCGCAATATGCTTGGGATTCATCTCTACACAATAGGATGCATCATGGTCCATGCCAACACAACGCGCACATGAGAAATCGATGACTTGAGAAGGTTTTGAACCTAAACCAACACTTGAGTTCAACTTAGAAAGACCCTCATTCAAGAGCTCAACTAAGTGTTGAAGTTGGCCGACTTTCTCCAACTCATAAAGGTCTCTTTTCTTCCCTTGGGACCTTCTTTAACCACCCCAAGAATAGCTACTAGCCACTTCTTCAATTGTAGCTTCAACTTGGCTTTGAGGGATCTTAATCAATTTGCCACCGGCACCCGCATCTAGATTGGCCCTTGACATTGGCTCCAAGCCATCGTAGAAGAGTCTCATGAGCAAATTATGGTTGAATTCATGATGAGGGCATGCTCAAATCAAATCCTTAAACCTTTCCGATGCTTCTCCAAGAGTTTCATCCGGATCTTGCTTAAAGGAAGCTATCTTCCTCCTTATCTTTGCGGTTTGCTCATCGGAAATGAACCTCTTGAGAAAGGCCCTTGCAACTTCCTTCCATGTAGTGAGAGATTTGGGCTTCAAATGCTTGAGCCATTTCTTTGCTCTTTCGGTGAGAGATTTCCGAAAGAGATGCAAACGAATGTATTCTTGGCTCACTTAATTTGTTTGTATCATTGCACACAACTCGAGGAATCGGTCAAAATGCTCAATGGGGTCCTCATTTGCACCTCCGGAAAATTGCTCAATTTGCACCATCCTAACATATTGAGGATGGATTGTGAAATTAGTCTCGGTGGTCGGGAGAAGTATACCACTTGTGAGCTCATAGTTTTCCGGATTTCCAAACTCCCGAAAAAGAAGGTCATCCTCTTGCCTTGCCATGTCTTTCTTTGAACACAACAAAGCTAAGCGCACTATTAGCAATGACAAATAGGAGGAAAAACAAAACAAAAAAAGAAAGCAATTAAAGATGACTCTAGCAAACACGAAACATATGATAAACAAGCCGCTTCCCCGGCAACGGCGCCAAAATTTGATAGGGTTAGAAATCGTCGTTAAAAGTCTTCCTATCAAATTAATCCTAACTACCAATATAAATGAATATAGTGGGAAGTAAGGGTCATATATCCACAGGGAAGGAAAACAAATCAATCATAATATTCATGAGCACAAGAGTCAAGGGGGATATTTTTGAAATTTTTGAGGTTTGAACACTAAGAACAATTAATATAAACACATAACAAGGGAATTCACGTAATAAAAACAAATGATAGGGGGTACAGGGGTTCTAAACATGGCCAACACAATAGAATAATGATGGAAATCAAGATTAACAAGCCTAGGAATATAAAATTCCACCTAAACAATTCATTCCCATGCAATTGTTCAAGCAAATCGATAATTGAGATCTAATACCTAAATAAAATCACTCCCGTGCATCCAAAATGGGCAATAAGTCAAATTAGGGAATTAAAGGTGCACTCAATAATCCCAAGCTATTAATAGCACAAATCATCAATTTAAGGCATAATAATAAATCATCCATCATCATCTAGTCAACATGAATCCATGTTCTTCAACCCCTTCCCCTACCTAGAAATCTAGCCTAAAGAAGGAAGAGAAACCATTGAAACAAAGCTAGAATAAACAACTACCACTGCAAACCTAAACATCATTCACAAACAAGGATGAACAAAACAAAGCAACAAGACTAACCACAAACTAAGATAACAATAAGGAAAACAATTAGGGTAGTGTGGTGCTTTGGGGTGGTGTAGGATAAGAGGGCAGCAACTAGGAGCTTGAAAAGTAACTTGGCTTGAACCCGAAACCCCGAACACAACCTACAACAGGAACAAACATGAGGACAAGGATTAAAATAACAAAATAAAACGAAGTAAAAATAAAAGTAAAATTAAATAAAACAAAATAAACTACTAAACTAAAAAAATGAGAAAAGGAGAGAAGTGAGAAATTATTGAATAAAACTACGAAATATAAATAAATATAAAAAATAAGCTAAAAACTAATAAAAAAAAAAGCAACAATGACCAAATTAAAGGTTAAATGAAGAGAATAAGAAATTAAGAGAAATAAAGGCTAAAAAGAGAGGAAATTATTAGAAGCTTAACCAAGAAATAAGCCTAAAAACACCCTAAAAGTGACATAAATGTCACTTATCAAGAATATAGGACTTCAGCAATCCCTTGTCAGCCAACGTATCCAACAACCGCTTGAGGCTGTAGCAATCATTGGTGTCGTGGTCTATGTCGTCATGGAAGTGGCAGTATTTTCTCTTGTCACGGTTCTTGGCGAGACCCTTCATTGCCGAGGGATTTCCAATGCTCACCCAGTCTTTGATCTCCATGAGGATGGAATAGCAGTTCTTGTTAAACTCGTACTTAGGAACGTACAACTTATCTTCATTCTTCTTCTTTTTAGACGATTAACTAGAGTCGTCTAACGCCCAAACATCTTTTCTCTTTTTACCCTCTTCATTTTTCAGAGTCGGCTGATCTTGCCGACTCCCTTTCTACTTGTCAGACCTCTTTCAATCTGATTGCTTGCTGGAGGAGCAGAGCTTAGTCGCCTGTACATAGGATTCTGCCTCCCTCAACGCCTCTTGAAGAGTGAAGATTCTCTTTGGAACGAGGTCAAACTTAAAGGTCGACCCGTCTTTTAGACCCTTGAAGAAGTCTGTGAAACCAACTTCGTCAAACAGCCATTGAATCTGGATTCTCACAGTCTCCTTGAACAACCGTGCCCAATTCAATGCTTGTTTTCTTGGCCGGTATGTTTATTGAGAAGTTTGAGGCGAACAGGAACGCAAGCATCCTGAAATTGTTGATGCACCCAAACCGCAGGTTGCCGAACCACTGTTGGGCAATGCCCTTTAGTGTAGCTAGGAAGTGTTGGGTTTTACGATGCGTGAGCACCGTGTGGAACCAAAACCCGCCCGGCCCACATGCATAATTAATACAACGAAACAAACTAACATGCAATTATTAAAGCAATAACCATATAAACACATAAAGTGGGAGAGAGAGAAAGTAAGGAAAAGACTTCCTTACCCTTGAAGCGTGCTTCTCACGAACCCCGAGCACGAACTACGGAAAGCTCAAGACATGCAAATGCGAACCCTTCTACGTCGCATACCCACGCGCCCGAACAAGGTTCCTACCTCGTAGCTTAGATGAGGCTAAACCAAAAGAAACTTAAGTTTTACGAACTTAAAGGTTTTCTCACGCTTTTGGGAGATGCCTTATTGAGTTCAACTCGAAGTGTAAATTTCCCAACTCCCAATCTTGGTATTTATAGACAAAGGCTCCCAAAAACCTTAATCATCTTTCCATGTGGGAGAAATGATAATGTGAGAAAATTAAGCAATTAATTTAATTCTAAATTAAATTAAATAGCATAAACAATAAGCAAATGACACGTGGCAATCCAAGGGAGCAGTTAGGTAAGGACCACAAACCCTCTCCTTGGAGAGCAAGCAAACTTCCACCTCACCCAAAGGCAAGGCAAGTTGGCTGGCCCCATGCCTTGGGCTCCAAGGCGCACCTAGCTGGCGGCCTTTCCCTTGCCGGGGCCTGCCAGCACATCGCAATCCCACGCGAGCCTATTGGGCACTAGCGAGCTGCTAGCTAGGCTTGCTCGCGTGCTTGCGAGCTGGTGCTAGCTTTGCTAGCATTGGCCTGCTCACATGCTTGCGGGCTGACGCTAGCACTACTAGCTGGGCCAGCAGGCATGCTTGCGAGGCTTGCGCTGCTAGATAGCTAGCTCGGCCAGCTCGCCCGGCCAGCGCACATGCGTGTCTGCTGGGCTTGCTGCCGAGGCATAAGCATGGCTAGCAGCCTTGCTAGCCTAGGATGTCTAGTCTTCGATTAGTTAGGCCAATGCAAGGCTAGGTCTTTGCGCGATGACTTGTCATTTAACTTATTTTCTAGTCTTCTTGATTTGTTGAATCGACTTGACGTTCGACGCTCGGCTTTGACGCTCTAAGCTCCAAATCCGATGTTTGAGTTCGTAAAATCTCTATCGACTTATTTAATCCTTCGGATTAATTTGTCACCTTTGTTTGGTTACACGATTGGGTGTGAACCGTAGGGTTCAGTCAAGAGCAAGCTGTAATATTAATTATACATTAATATTACCGATCAAAAGCGGCCTCCAGTTAGGCATTCCGATCACTTGACTTCACTAAATAATTAGCCTTCCTGATTAATTCCGAACCCTCTATTGGAATAATACACTTGTTCGAATGACACCATTCCTTTCAAGAATCATCTACACCACGTGGCGTCATCCAACCCCTGTAGATACATGAGTTGGTGTATGCCACAAGGTGGTCTTCTGGGTTGGTGGTGCCATCATAGGCACCAACCAAGACATCTTAACGTTGGTCGGCTAGACCGCCTCGATTATTTCCTTGGAGAACACAATGAGTTGTTCTCCAAGCTTGAGCAGACGGAGCTGCTAGTCCAGAGGTTGGACTTGATATGCCGCCTAAACTCCGAAGAGGGCAGGTTGTTGGAAAGGTTAGGAAAATGGCCCGTATGATTGATGGGGCATGTACAGCGCCAAGCCTATCATTTGAGGACCTGTCTGGATGGAATGACCGCCTGACAGGTGCTCCTTAGAATGGAAATACCTCAGGGAGGTATTCCTAAAGCTATCTGGCATGGTTGGCGTTGATGCCGTGTCAGACAGCTGGCTCTTCTTGTGCTCGATGATCTGTCGAGCATTAGTGTATGTCTTCTTGTTGCCATCTGGCTAGATGTGCCGGATGGGCTTCCTCTTCGCTGTCTCTGAGAGACGTAATTTCGTTCAGTCGATCAAGGGCCGTACCCCCTCCTTCTGATTGGGAAGCGGAGTGGGCTGCCTATCCTTGACCTTCTTTGCATTCTCAAAGTGAGAAGGTTTCTTTGCCGGCTGCTCCTTGCTTGGACTAGCCGCTTGACTTTTAATCAAGTCTTTCATATCGCCTTTGAAGTTTGTCATAAACTTTAAGAACTCTGAACGGGTGATGTAAGCAGTCGACCCTTCAGCCTGAGGCTTGCCGATTGACTTGCTCGCACCAACTTGATTTGCATTTTGTTCCTTCTTGTCTTTGGAACGGATGCATCTTGTTATGAGGGAACCATCTTTGGCCGTATGTACTTCGACCTCTGGTTTAGCCTCCGACTCAATATCATGGTCCGAATGGACCCCTGCTCCTGGAAGTTTGTTCTCAGGAGCTAGTACTGGTTCTTGAGAAACCATCTTAGAGGTACTTTCCCCATATACTACGCCAAATGTTTCGGGGTTTTGTGAGATGTCCTGCGGGAGATTTACGTCACCAAAACTGGATCCTTAACGCCTGTACCTGCATACAAACGGAAGCACCGGGTGTTCAGAGTTCCGCCTCCAACGCTCAAGTTAGTACCGGGTAGAATGAATTAAATGCGGAAAGTAAAGGGTTTTCTCGGATCGCGAGATCTGGGGAATCACTGTAGAGAGTGATTGCTATAATAAATGAGTGATGTAAGAATTGAATGAGTGAATTTGTCTCCCAAGGTAATAAATCCCCTATTTATAGGGTATGGGAGTTAGTGCCCTTATCCTAGGTCATTGACCTAGGTAATTGGGCTGCGCCATTTTTACGATCCCTCGGGATTTGGGCCCTTGAAGGCCGCCTTTCCCTAATGATAGGGGATGCCATGTGTCAGCCGCTAGTTGGTCCCATTAGGAAAACTCCTAGGTTGACATGTGTCACCTTCTGATTGGTCTACGTGGCAAGGGTATTTTTACCCTAATAATAATAATAATAATAATAATAATAACAATAACAATAACAATAATAACAATAACAATAATAACAATAACAATAACAATAACAACAATAACAATAACAATAACAATAACAATAACAATAACAATAACAATAACAATAACAATAACAATAACAATAACAATAACAATAACAATAACAATAACAATAACAATAACAATAACAATAATAATAATAATAATAATAATAATAATATTGAAGTGAACTAAAGAATTGAATTGGCTTGTTTGAAAGCACAAATTCTTAATTGAGAAGGACTTTCATTAAGTTTATTGTAAGAGGGTTTAAAGTTACCCTAAACGTATTTAAAGTTACCATTATATATATCACAAAAGTTACCATTTTCCTAATATAAATTCTACCCTTAAAAAAAACTTATAATGTATTAGATTAATCATATTAGCCTTCATAATATGTATCAATTAAAACTACACATTTAAATACAATCAAACTCATTACAAATTCAAAGTTATCCTTAAATAAATAAAAATTACCATTAAATTTGTTAAATTTACCCTCAAATCGACCGTCTTACAATAAATTAATATAAGCCCGCATTATACAAGACTTTTGTTTGTCCAATTAAAAGAACAAGTTCTTAGAACATGCAAGTATGCAACCGGTTGTAATCCCTCCATTTTGTATTAGTCGCAACACTTTTCTTTTACATCCGTTATATATTAATTGCAACACTTCTATATTTGGAAAGAACCCACCACTATTTTATACTCCCTCCGCCCCTTTTTATAGTTCCCATTTAGACTGTACACATTTTCCAATGTAACATTTTGACCATAAATATCGTTAGTTGTTTATTAGTAAAAAAATAACAATTGAATATTAGTAATCTATTCATCGAGACGAATCAAATAAGACCCAACATGACTATGTTATGTCTTATATATTAAGAGTAATTTAGAAAATTCTCTCACATTATGAATAGTGTCAAAATTACAATGAGAACTATAAAAAGGGACGGAGGGAGTAATTTTTTTTCTCCCACTAACCCCACTAAAGCTGGGCACGGGCCGGGTTGGCCTGCGGGCGGCCCGGCCCGGCACGATAGTCGGCGTGGCACGGCACGGCCCGGCAGCTGACCCGGCCTGGCACGGTTGTCGTCTGGCGTGCCGTGGGCCGTGCCACGGACAGAATATGCAAATTTCCGGCACGGCCTGGTACAAGCCCGCCTCTTGGCCCTCGTGCCAGCCGGTCAGGCACGGCCCGGCCTGGCACGCCAAACGGCTATAATTAGAGTCGTTTTTGCTCAATTGTGTCGTTGCTCTTCCCCTCTTTCTAACGGTCATTAACGGCTCTTTTTCCCAATTTGCCTATAAATAACAAATTTCACTTCACTTCCAAATCACAATTCAACTCATCTCTTCTCTTAATCTCTTAATCTCTAATTCTCTTAATCTCTTATTCTCTTATATTCTCTAATTATTATTTATTAATATCGAAAAAAATTAAAAGTTCGTAATCGTAATTAGTGGAAAGCATTGAAGCACGGTTGTAAGATCTAACTAATCTTTATTATTGTTGTTAATATTATTGTTATTACTTATTATTATTGTTATAATTATTGTTATTAATTATTATTATTGTTATTATTATAATTTTCGTTATTAATTATTATTATTGTTATTGTTGTAATTGTCGTTATTAATTATTATTATTGTTATTGTTATAATTGTTGTTATTAATTATTATTATTGTTTCGGGGTTTTTTGTGTCCTACGGGAGAGTTACAATTCCGAGACTGGAACCGGACGCCTGTACCTGCAAAACAAACGGATGCTCCGGATGATTGGAGATCCGCCTCCAACGGTCAAGTTAGTACTTGATTAAAGAGTAATTAATGCGGAAATAAATGCAATTTGGTCTCCCTAGGTGAGAGTGTTTAATGTGTGTAATCCTCCTTAATGAGGATTAATGGGCATATTTATATGCCTTGGGATGCGTGCCAGTACTAGGTTTAGGTCAAACCTAAGGCTGACTGGGCCTCCCACAAAGATTGGGCCTTGTTGGCTGTTTTATCCATTTGGCATGGATGGACACGTGTCGCGTCGCAATCGGTCCATGGAGGACAAATCTCTGGACGACACGTGGCAGGCTCCCATTGGCCCACGTGAAGGACACGTGGCGGGTCCTGGTTGGTCCACGTGTCAGGCGGTGATTGGTGGATAAAAATCCCCTAATCATTTGCCCCTCACAGGTGGCACGTGACTGGTCACGTGCTACCTGTGACAGGTGTCGCACCGTAACAGGCGACGGCCTGCTACAGGTGTCACTCGGTGAAAGGCCGAGAGATTTTCCCGCCCAAATTTTAAATTTGGGAGTGACCCTTCGCCTTCTCATTTTGCCTATATAAGGGTGTGTTGACCTCAGTCATTTTCACACTTGAGAACTTTTGAAGAGAACATTCGGACCCTTGATATTGCTCTGACATTTCGGACTCTTTCTGCCTACCGCCTGCTCTGACAAGCCGACTGCTCAGAATTTTCAGAACTTCATCAACTTTACTCGTTCAGGTAACCGTCGGTTCTCTCACTCTTAATTTTTTCTTTCTTTTTCTTTTTTGAAATGGCACCACGGAAGCACACGACACGACCTAGGTTAGTGATCAGCCGGTCACCGGGGACGGCTGAATCTAGGACTAAGAGTGTCGCCTGCCTTTTTCCGAACCAGTCTTTGCCCTTTATACAAAGTCCGACTGTCTCTGTGTCTATGCAGAACATGATGGCTAGAACAAAAAGAACTGCTAGGATCTCGAACTCAGACGGCTCCTCCCACAGGGTGCCGATTAGTGAAACATCTGACAAGGCGCCAGATGCTGAAGTGAACCAAGGCGCCTTGCCCGCCGACAGTTCTGAGGGAGGGGTCAAGGTGGCCCCTTCCCATTTTACAGTTGACATGTCTACATTCTCTTCTACTCCTCTTGAAGGAGAGAAGGCGGGTCCTTTTGGGAGAGGGGAGGAGTCGTCCTCTTCGGGCTCGTCAGGGGACGAGTCCGAGTCTAGCTCTTCTGGTCATACTTCTCTAGACACAGAGGAGAAAAACAACCGCCTACAAGAGGCGAGGCTTTCTCACGCAGTTGAGAAGGGGGACAATTGGGCGGAGCCATCCGCCTCCTACCGAGAGCAAAATACCCCTTACTAGTGCACTGTCCCACAGGGCCGGATCAAGGCCATGCAAGAGAGAGTGGGGAGCTTTATTGTGAACCACACAATGGGCCCCGGCTTTTTAGTTTTTGTGCCGGATCCAAAAGACACAATCGTCTGGCCGGCTGGTACAAGTTATGATAGCGCATGCTTTGGCAGCTATGAGGCGGCCATCAGGGTTGGGCTGCGCTTCCCACTACATCCGGCTGTGCAGCGGATCTTGGATGGGTATGAGTTGGGGTTATGGCAGTTAGCCCCAAACTCCTGGTTCAACGTTCTCGGCTATGTGGCCGGGTGCGAACTGCACGGGGTGGAGCCAAACTTTGAGGCTTTCGCCCATATGAACTACCTCAGCCGGACCCCTAAGGCAGGCGGTACCGACTGGTATCAATTGACAAGCCACAGAGGCTACCTCATGACAAGAGGTAAAGAAAATAAGTGGAAGGATTGGCGGAGCACCTTCCTTATCATTGAAAGTTAAGACAAAGAGCTGAACAAGCGATTCAACAGGTGGAACAGGGATCCGCCTCTTCTTGCAGGCGGCCGCAGCATGCCGCCTGTTCCCCCCAAAGCCAAGAAAGAGATCCTGGATAAAGGACTCTTCAAAGTAGAGTCGAGGGTCGACTCTACTACAGGGGTACGAGAGCAAGTACCCCTGCACTGCGTCCCGAGCTTCAAGTGGCTCTATGACGAGTACTTTTTGGCCGCCTGTGGCCTTAGCAGTCGGTGTTCAAGAGGTAGCCGGCCTGTCGAATACTCTTTTTTGCCATGCGTTACTGTTTATCTGTTATTAACTTGGTATTTTTGTCTTTGCAACGGACGCCATGAGCAAGATCACCGCTTCCAAGACTGCGGCGGCCATGTTGCGAGCCTCTATTTTGCAACAATCCTCAACCGACTCCCCCAACAAGGAGGCGCCCTTGGTGAGTTCCAAGCCTTTCACTCTCTTTTTGGAGTTGGGTTTATGTATATACTGACCGAGTGTTTTTTTTTTTTTTTTTTTTTTTTTTTTTTTTAGACGGGCACTCCAAGAACCTCTTCTTCCCAACAGCCGGACTCCAAGACCCGGAGGACGACTGTTGCGAGCTCTCCTGGTGCTGCCAGGAGGCATGCGGCGGCTGAGAAACAGCCGGCCACCCCTTCTCAAACTCCAATCAGGCCGCCTAAGAGTATGAAATTGTCCTTGTAAATTCAGACTTGCTTTCCTTTTGCTAGGTCTAACATGCTTGTTTATGCTTGATACAGCCGGCCCCCAGGAGCCAGACTTGGTCGATGTGGCCAAGTCTATGATCAAAGCCGTCCCTCCGGCTGAAAGGGAGGCGGTCAGGGGTGTCGGCACCCTTGACCTAGACGGGATCGCAGGGGTCCTTGCTGAGGTATACTTAGCATATTCTTGTTATTTAAATCCCAGGACGCCTGTTTTTTGTTTGAAAACTGACGCCTGTTCTCTTTTACGTAGGCCCTGCTCCGAGTAAACGGCCTTCGCAAGCCGCTTGACAGGAAGAACAAAGAGGTAAAGGCTGCAAAAGCTATGGCCGCCTCTGACTATGATAAGGCAATGTTTCAAATTGCCCAAAATGAGATTTTGACAACTGATATTCTTTATTATCAGGCGCAGGCTACTTCTGCTATCCGGACTCAGTTAGAGGCGGCCCAGAAGAGGAACAATGAGCTGGAGACGACCATCACCAACCTCAAGACCGAGCTGAGGCCTCTTCGCCAAAAAATGAGCGCATACGACACCTTGGAGAAATCCTTGGAGAGTGTTAAGGAGCGCCTGGCGACTCAGGAGAAGAGCCTCACTAAGGAGCTCTCGGCAAAGGCCGAGCAGGAAAAGAAGGAGCTGGTCCGAGAGATGATGGAAGACTCTGCTCAGATCCAGCGCCTGACCTGGGGCCGCCTCTTCCCCAATGCCGACTTTTCCTCATGGGAGAAAACGTACCGCCAGTGCTCTGATAGATATAATCAAGAGATCCTAGCGGCTGCTGAGGACGAGGCGTTGGAGGAGGAGGATCCGGTAGTGGCGCTTGTGCCGCTTGGGGTGGATGCATCGAAGAAGGATGCAGCTGAAGCCGAGTCCAGCAAAAAGAGTGCTGACCAGGCGGCTGCTGCTATTATTGAAGATCTGCCCCCTTCTTAAGCTTTTTGTCTTTTCTCTACGGCCTGCGTGCCGTTTGTTTCTTTTAACCGGCCAAGGGGCCGGGGTTATGAATATTTATGCCGGTCTTTATGGCCGGCTGTTAATATAACTCAGGCGACCATTGTTTTAGGTCGCCTTTTTGACAAAATGTTTCGAATTTGTGCTAAGTATCGAAACTCTGATATCTAATTGCATACTATACCGACTGTTTTGCATGGCCGATAGTTGCAGGCAGGTAAGAGGTAGTCACGCCGCCTATGCCCCTGGACGACTGGTTGTCTGTTTCCGGGCTAGGCGATCAGTCGGCCATTTATCCAATCGGTATTTGACTCATTTTAAAGACTGGATCCCCTTTAGGTAGGCGGTCCTGTCATTTGTAAAATTGACCAAGTAGGAAAGTGGTTTCCTACCTGCCATGTTTTTAGGCTAGAGACTCTAGGCGGTCTAGGCCGGCTGGTCCCTGCTATATTTAACTTAGTGTAAATAGGCGCTATGTGAACACCTTTGTAGTTTCATACTAAGTTTTAAGGAGTGGCCAAGTAAACTTGGTTGTTACTTAGTCGCCGAGTGACTGAGTAGTAGAGGTTTCAAGCGGTGGGTACCGGTTGTTCCCCTTGATTCGCCAATGTTTGTTGGCTATTAACTCATATGGTACCGACTGTTCTTATCCCAAGTAGTTTAGTCGGTTAATTGACATGGATGGGTACTGCAAACACTTGTTTGACATGATTAGTCGGTTAAGTGAGAGGTATCCTTGTCTGAGAAACGGCTACGTGGTTGTCTTAGTTAGACAGTCGTATAGGTGCCGTGTAATGATTTTATAGAACAATGTTCCACCCAAATGGGAGCTGCTCTCTGCGACGAATTTCATCCGGATGGATGCCGCCGGACGCCTGCTATAATGTTGGGACAGGTCGAATTAATTTAATATTTGGATCAGTTGGCCTGGCGCCTGGTCTGATCATTTCGGCTATGAGCCTTTGATAGTTCTTGGTGAACTGTGTTATGGGAGAGTAGCCGGTTGTGTGAAACAAGCGGCGTGCCCCTCTTTAGTAAGAATTAAAACCAAACATGGAGAGTAGACGACTGTTGGTCAGTAGGCATGCCCCTCTTTGTACAAAATTGAATGAAACAGCAAACTTTATTAATTAGCTCTCGGCTATTTACATTATTCAAAAATAATACTTCTTTAAGTTATCTACATTCCAGGTTCGAGGCAACGATTGGCCGTCTGGTGTTTCCAGACGGTAGGTACCGTCCCTGACCTCTTCATAGATTCGGTAGGGTCCTTCCCAGTTGGGAGTTAATTTGCCAGACTCATTAGCCCTACCGACCGCTTCATGGCTGTTAAAAAATTGAAGCCCTACTTTTTGGCACATGCAGTCGTCGTGTATACAGATCAACCTATCAAGCGGCCATTGACCACCATGGAGTCGTCAGGCCGGATGATCAAATGGGCCATAGAAATTCAGAGCCTTGAAGTTACCTTTGAGCCTAGAAAAGAAGTGAAGGGGCAAGCCTTTGTTTTATTGTTGAGATGACTCGTCCCCCTGACTCTCAAGTTCCAGACCAAGTTTGGAAGGTATATGTGGACGGAAGCTCTACTTCAAATGGTTGTGGAGCAGGCGTCATATGTCAGTCGCCAGAGGGCGACAGGTACGAGTATGCCCTACGCTTTAGTTTTCAGGCCTCAAACAATGAGGCAGAATATGAAGCTTTACTAGCCGGAATCCGCATGTGCAAGGCGGCAGGGGCAAGAAAGATAGACGCCTATTCCGATTCACAATTGATAGTGAGTCAGTACAATGGAGAATACAAAGCAACCCATCCGGCCATGATCAAGTATTTACAGGCGGTACGACAAGCAGTCGGATCCCTTGAAGATTTTCATCTGACTCAAGTGCCGAGATCAGAAAACAATCAGGCGGATGCGCTTTCAAAATTAGCATCACACGGCCAGGTACACGTAGAGTACTTCTTTGGGCAAAGGGCTGACCAGCCTCGGCAAGGAATGCAAGTGAACTTTCAATTTCTGGAAGGCCGCCTCAGCATCCGGCCCCCATTCAAACCTTGCCTTCTTCTTAATGGTCTGGAAGAAGTATAAGCATTTGTCGCCTGATCGGCTTAGAAATCTACCCAAGGCCGCCAGACAACCTGTTAGCTTCTGAACCTCTCGGACGGTGCGAGGCGACTGCATGTCGATGACCGCCTGCACCTTCTCAGGGTTCGCCTCTATTCCTCTCTGATTGATAAGGAATCCGAGAAATTTCCCAGACTCAACTCCAAATACACATTTCTTGGGATTGAGCATGACATGGTGCCGCCTGAGGGTGGCGAAAGTTTCTCGGAGGTCCGACAGATGATCTATCTGAAGCTTAGACTTGACAATCATATCATCAATATATGCCTCGACATTTCTCCCAATTTGATCAAAGAACACAATGTTTATCATTCTTTGGAAAGTGGTCGGGGCATTCTTAAGACCAAACGGCATGACCGTGTAACAGTATAACCCTTGATCAGTGACGAAGGCCGTCTTCTCCTGATCTTTCTTCCATAAAGGAATTTGGTGGAAACCTGAGTAGGCGTCCATAAAGCTCATTAGAGCATGGCCAGCTGTTGAGTCGACCAGATTATCAATTTTAGGCAGAGGGTAACTGTCCTTGGGGCACGCCTTGTTCAAGTCTGTGTAGTCTACACACATTCGCCAGGTACCATTCGGCTTTTTAACAAGCACTACATTTGCAACCCAGTCTGGGAAGTAACATTGCCAAATGAACCCTGCATCAAGTAATTTCTTAACTTCGGCGGCTGCCGCCTGACTTCTCTCTTCGCCATGGTTCCGCTTCTTCTGCCTTACCGGCTTCTTTTTCGGATCCACAGCCAGTTTATGTACCGCCAGGTCAGGATTAATGCCTGGCATTTCATGGACTTCGAATGCAAAGATGTCTTTGTATTCTCTCAAGAGTTGGTGAAAGTCGTTACCCAGGACTCTCAGAGCAGTCGTCCCAACCTTGACTGTTCGGTCAGGACGCGAGTCGTCTAAGATCAGGTCCGTATGCTCACCAGCCGGCTGAGGGCGGAATTCATCCGACCGCTCCTCTGCCAGTGATTGCTATTTTTTCTCTTTTCTTGCGGCTCCCATCTGGGCCGCCTTTCTCTTCTTGCCGCCTGCTTCTTGAACAGGCGCATTCTCCTTGACATTGTCAGGATCTGTTTTTCCACCACTTGACCCAGCGGCCATGACAGTGGGCTTGATATCCGAGAGATAGCATTCGCGGGCCATCTTCTGATCTCCCCTTAGGGAGCCGACTGTTCCATCGTCCCTCTCAAACTTGAGCAACATTAGAGATGGGATTATAACAGCCTTGGATTTATTCAGGGTTGGTCGTCCCAGAATCATGTTGTAGGCCGAGAGTTCCTCAACAACCAGGAACCGGACCACCATGTGTCGACCTTCCCCTTTTTCACCCAGGCGGATGGGTAAATCGACTCGTCCTACTGGGTGGACGACTCCCCCTCCAAACCCTACTAGAGGGTGAGATACCGGATGTATGCAATCAGTCTGATATTTGAGCTTTGACAGACATTTGCTACTGATAAGGTCTGAGGAGCTGCCAGTATCTATGAGGATTCGACCAACTCTCTGGTTGGCCACTTTACATTCAATGACAATGGGGTCGTCATGCGGCCCCCTTACTCCTCCTAAATCTTCTTCAGTGATGACAATCTCAGGAAAAGAATATTTGGAGGGCCGTTCTTGATGAACGGAATTGACGTCTAGCCGCCTGATATTGTCTTTATTGCCCCTAATAGTGGGGCCGCCTCCTGAGAAGCCGCCTGCAATGGTGTAGACAACTGCATCATCAGAGCTGTCGGCCTGTTGACTCTTTTTGGCCGACTGCTTTTTCGAGGAAGTGTTCCCCTTAGATTTCTTGACATAAGAGTCAAGATCGCCTTGCTCAGCCAGGCGGTCCAGATACCGCATGAGACCGATGCATTCGTTGGTTTGATGACCAACATCTTCATGATAATCACAGAATTTTTCTTGGTTCCGATTGCTCGCAGAACCCTTCATGGGGGCCGGCTTCTCAATTGAGATTCTTCCCTTGATTTCTTTTAGGATAGCTTGGCTATCCTTGTTAAACGCAAACTTCGGGGAGTATGGTTTGAACTCTCTCTTCTTTTTCTGGGCCGGCTGTTTAGAGGAATCAGCCGCCCAGACCTCTTTTCTCTTTTTCTCATCTTTATTGGACGGCTGTTTCTGTCGGCCTTCTTTTTTGTCGAACCTTTTCCCGTCCGACTGTTTTCCCGTACTGCAAAGATCAGTCGCCTGTATATAGGCTTCTGCTTCAATCAAAGCTTCTTGAAGAGTCTCCACCCTCTTTCGAACCAAATCAAATTTGAAGGTTGACCCGTCTTTGAGGCCTCTGAAAAAGTCAGTATAGGCTACCTCATCCGGTAACCCTTGAATCTGTATTCTCATCAGGTTAAACCGCCTGATGTAAGAACGAAGCCCCTCCTTCTCGCCCTGTTGAATCGTCCCTAAATCTAGGGTCGTCTTCTTCGCAGGTATGTTCATGGCAAAGTTGGAGGTAAATAAGTAAGCAAGCGTCCTGAAGTTATTTACACAACCAGTCGGCAGGTTGCCGAACCATTGTTGGGCGATTCCTTTGAGAGTCGCTGGGAAACACTTGCACCAGGTGGGATCATCCAACCCTTGAAGGTACATTAGGTTAGTGAATGCCATCAAATGGTCTTCTGGGTTAGTAGTGCCGTCATAGGCGCCTACTAACACGTTTTTCACTTTGGCCGGCTGAGCGGCTTCAGTAATTTCCTTGGAGAAGACGGCTGTTCCCCAAGTCTGAGCAACCGTAGCTGCCAGTCCATAGGTTGGACATTCTTTGCCGCATGTCCTCCAAACAGAGGTTGCTGCAAGAAATATTGTTGTTGCGGAACAAACGGTAAGTTTGGTACCGCCTGGTCACTGTGAAAGTCGGACTGACGGGAGGTACCGCCTGACTGACTCTCATGATGCGACTGAGTATACCTCATCGAGGTATTGCGCAGACTATCTTGGAAGTCTGAAGTAGAGGCCGACTCTGACAATCGGTCATTCTTTTTCTGCTCTAGCAATAGCCGAGCATCTGTGTATGTTTTCTTCGAACCGTCCGCCTGAATATGACGAACAGGTTTTCTCTTTCCTGGGGTAGGAAAGCGGTACTTTGTGAAATCAAGGGCAGGCGGCTCCCACTTCCTAGAATTAGGATGAGGGGTTGCCTCTCGCCCCTGAACAGGCTTCCTCCTCCCTGAAGAGGAAGGTTTCTTAGCCGACTGCTCCTTGGCCAGAGCAGGCGGCTTCTTGTTGAGCAACTCTTGAATCTCTCCCTTGAAGCCCCTCATGAAGGTCATGAGTTCGTTTCTTGTAACGGGAGCAGACCCATCAGCCGGCTGCTGCTGAACAGGCGGTGCGCCGACTGGATTACTGAGTCCAGTTTGAACATCTTCCCGTTCTCTCCTTTCGGTGTGACGGGTGCGCCGGGCCCTTAGGGTCCCGTCTGAAGCTGTATGGGCTTCAACTTCCAACTCTTCTTCAGTATCATGGTCCGACTGAACTTGAGGGTCGTCTAGGGGACGCCTCTCTTCAGGAGTTGGTACAGACGTGGATGCCATCTCAGAAGTACTCTCCCCACAGACGGCGCCAAAATGTTTCAGGGTTTTTTGTGTCCTACGGGAGAGTTACAATTCCGAGACTGGAACCGGACGCCTGTACCTGCAAAACAAACGGATGCTCCGGATGATTGGAGATCCGCCTCCAACGGTCAAGTTAGTACTTGATTAAAGAGTAATTAATGCGGAAATAAATGCAATTTGGTCTCCCTAGGTGAGAGTGTTTAATGTGTGTAATCCTCCTTAATGAGGATTAATGGGCATATTTATATGCCTTGGGATGCGTGCCAGTACTAGGTTTAGGTCAAACCTAAGGCTGACTGGGCCTCCCACAAAGATTGGGCCTTGTTGGCTGTTTTATCCATTTGGCATGGATGGACACGTGTCGCGTCGCAATCGGTCCATGGAGGACAAATCTCTGGACGACATGTGGCAGGCTCCCATTGGCCCACGTGAAGGACACGTGGCGGGTCCTGGTTGGCCCACGTGTCAGGCGGTGATTGGTGGATAAAAATCCCCTAATCAATTATTGTTATTGTTAAAATTGTTATTATTGTTAATTATGGCATCACCAAACACGAACAACCCATCATCCTCTAGGAAAGCCCGTGGTAATAGGTCTAGGGAATCACCTAATCCAATTACCCCCCCCCCCCAATTTCATGTCCGACCAATGACCCCGTGATGCGGAAGCATTCAAGGTTTCCTTTCTTGGTCCGTTTCTTTAATGTTTCTCAGATTAGATTTTGGCTTACAAGTTTTTACCTTTCACTTGAAAGGGTTTTTCTTGTTTTAAGCGTTAGGATTTCTATTTGGATTAGGAATTGTTTTGGTCTAGTGATTTCCTATTTGAATTAGGACTTGTCTTTAGCAAAAGAGAGTTCCTATTTGAATTAGGACTTGTTTTTAGCAAAGTAAATTCCTAAGTGGATTAGGACTTGACTTTGGTTTTTAGGCGTGTCTAGGAGTTTTAGGAGGATTGAATAACCTAATCTAAGTTGAATTAAACTTAGTTAGTTTAGTCATATCCGAATTAGGAACTTGGGAATCAAGTTTAGGTTTTCTTAGGTTTTCTAGGTCAAATGGGATTCTAATTCAATTAGGATTAGTCTTCTAATTTGATTAGGTTTAGGATTAGTTTTGAGTCTATAAATAAAGGTTGTAAACTTCAAATTATACAAGTTTGTTTTGTTGATTAAAAGCTTTATTGCATGTTAATTTGGAACGTTTCTTTCCAAGTTTTCTTTGTGTTTGACGAGTGAAGTTAAACATAAAAACCCTTAGATTAGGCGAGTGAAACCTGATGTAAGAGAGGTTAGATTAATTAGTGAGTGAAGCTAATTCAAACTATCCTCAAAAAACCCCTAAATCACGAGATTAAGGTGAGTGAAGCCTTGAAATCAGATTTAGAACCCTTAGGCGAAAACAAACGAGTAAAGCTTGTTTAAACCTAAGACCAAACGAATCAAGAAACGCATCACCCCGGTAACGTCCCCCTAGGCTTTGAACAATTTAGACACGATAGTACTTCCGGTTTTCAACCCTATAACATGAATAATATGCCCGGATTTCCACAAAACCAATTTCCACCACCAAACCAATTTCCACAATTCGGTCAATTCCCACCTAATTTCTTTGACCCACAAATTTTTATTCTAGCCAAGGAAGCCAACAAGATACCCTAAATGCCTCCGGTTCTACTACTAACCAACAATCCCCGAATCTACAAACATCCAATTCCCAGACACACAAGAGAAATGGTTAACCAAAAGTGACATGGTAACTATCAAAAGCCGCAAAAGTGATGTATGGCTTTATTTTCTACTAAATAAAGCCCAAACAAGAGCAAAATGTAAAACATGTGGTAATATATACTTGGCACAATCCAAGTCCGGGACAGGACACTTAAATAGACACATGAAAAGTTGTGCAAAACCAGCTAGTGATCCAACCCAGCCAAAAATTTCCCAATTCCATCCACACGGCTTTACCTACAACTATGAGAGGGATAGGGATGAACTAGGGAAAATGATAGTACACGCCGAACAACCTTTTCTTTAATCCGAAAGTGACCTATTTAACACTTACATTAACAAAGCATTACAATCCCAACATAAAAGAATCTCTAGGAAAACCATTCGTTCCGCCGCCATGAAAAACTTCCTAGAGTACAAAATGCGGTTACAAGACGAATTGAGTAACTTAATTGTAGAGTGTCTTTGACTGCCGATTCTTGGGATAGTGGTTATAAATATCACTATTTATGTGTGACTTTCCATTGGGTAGATGATCAATGGTTGTTACAAAAACGAATAATTCTTTTCAAAATGTTGGACTACCCCCACACCGGTATTACCATTGCTCACCATTTAATGGAAACAATAAATGAATACAACCTTCGAGAAAAAATCATCTCTATGACATTTGACAATGCAACCTCAATGACATATACTGCTAATTATGTCAAACAAAACTTGACCGATGTAATATTAGATGGTGACGCACTTCATACTAGATGTGTTTGCCATGTTCTTAACTTATGTGTGCAGGATGGAATTAGAGCAATTGGTCTATACTACAACAAAATTAGAGATGATGTTATGTCTATTAATAGCTCAAACATGAGATACCAAGAATGGAAGAGTTTTCTAAAATAACAAAATATAAGAGCAATAAAAATCAAAACCGATTGCCCAACTAGGTGGAATTCCATTATGACATGTTAACCAAGGCAATTGAGTACAAGAATCCGTTGACAATTTTTTACAACCAAAAATTTCCAAACAATGCTGTATATGAGGATGATTGGGATAAATGTGAACGATATATACAATTTTTACAGTTATTATATAACATGACGTATTGTTTTTCTTCTGTTTATAATCCTTATGCTCAAAACTTTCTTTCAAATGCATGTTTACTCGCCCAGCTTTTCGCTGATCATCGTAACCAAAGTGATTATGATCAGTATCTTCCAGCAATGGAAACAAAGTGGCGTAAATATTATAGTGAAATTCCTTTGATTTATATTTTTGCTTCCATATTAGATCCTAGGCAAAAGTATGAAAATACATTTATGTTAGTTGACATTTATTTTCAATGCATGCTTCTTGACGATAATGTAGATACCTATAAGAGTTATGTGAAGGATCAGTTTTTTACTTTATTTAGAGTTTATGAAACCAAATATGGCACCGTTCCTCGCTCAAGCCCTTCCCAACCATCCAAAAACGTAAGTATAAAGGCCAAACATTTATTTTTACAAGCTACTAACTTGATTTCAAGGTTTTCAGGTGATTCATCAATAAGGAGAACGCAAAGCGATGTCTCGGAGTTGCAAATGTACCTGAGTTACGACTTCACCAAGGGCATGGACGACGATGAGATAAACAGCCTCGACCTCCTTGCATGGTGGAAACAACAAAGCACGAAGCATCCAACTCTGGCGGCAATGGCACGAGACATTCTTGGTATCCAAGTCTCCTCCGTTGCCTCCGAACGAGCTTTCAGCGCATCCGGGAGGGTTTTAGACGATAGAAGAACAAGTCTAAAATCCGAAACACTTGAAATGTGCGTGTGTTTCAAAGATTGGTTGGATGCTGAAAATCGCTCACAAGATCGTTCTTACGACGACAACGACAACGATGAAGGAACCTCCGCTTCCAACCGTTCGGGTTCAGCTAGTTCCCAATCTATGCAACTAGCCGATGACCTTGAAGGCGAAGACGAAGAAGAAGAAGAATAGACAATTTTTGTATATTGTACGATTTTTATCATTATCAATATTATCATTTTATGATTTTTTTTATCATTATCCAGTTTTTGTTTAATATCCTTGTACGATTTTTATCATTATTATCATTGTACAATTTTTTCAAGTAATAATAATGTGAAGTATGCATTATTCACATCCAAATTCCAATTTGCCTTTTTTCAGTTACGTTATAATTTGTAAATTAATATAACAAAAAAAATTATAATAATTAATAATTAATAGGAAAAATTCATGGGAATAATCCCACCTTTGGACCATTCGTTTTTAATAATCCCACCTTTGAGTTATTTTTTAATAATCCGACCTTTACCCCCCCCATTCTTTTCTATTGGTCCCATTTTACCTGAAACCGGTTTAGTAGGTAAATTTTTTAAAAAAAAAAAATTAATGGACACGTGTCATTATATAATTGGTAAAAAAACAAAAAATAAATTAAAAATAAATAAACCCCCCACCCACAACCCAGCCACCCCTACTATTACCACCACCCCAAACCCCCCATCCGAAACCAAGCCCTATCCCCACCTTAACCACCACCCAGAACCCAACCACCAACTCAACCAACTCTCTCCCCCTGCTTCCTGCTAACGCACCAATCAAAACACTCCCTTGTTCCTCTCCCACCAACGCCGCTGCCCAAGCCACCCAAACCAGCCCCTCCTCACCGAAAACAATCACCAACTGCCGCCCAAATTAGCCCCTGCTCCACCGCACCAACCACCCCCTGCCATCATTGCTCTAACCAAACCGACAACAACAACAACAGCAGCTCCCTCACTCAGCTACCAACTGACCCAGCCACCTAGTTCGGCGGTGCTGCTCCACCATCATCCGCAACGCCCACACCACCAATCGAATTCGGCAACAACCTCCAAAGCAGAGCTACCCCCCACCCAGAACCCAGCCACCAAGCCACGAACCCCTAGCCCCCTTCTCCTTCATTCTCTCTCTTATTCTCTCTTTGCAAATTCCTAGCCACCACGAACCGCCATTTTCGATGAAACCATCAAGGACGAAGGACGAAGGCCGAAGGTCGAAGGGGAAATGGAAAAGGGGTAGGGTGGATCGCTCGGATTTCAGAGGGAAAAGGGGTGGGGTGGTCGGATTTAGGTGGTTTCGTAGGTGGCTTGGGTTGAATGGGGTGGTCAAGTTTAGGGGTTTTGGGTGGTTTCGTGGGTGGCTGGGGTTGAATGGGGTGGTTTCGTGGGTAGCTGGGGTTGATTTGGGTGGTTTTGTGGTTGGCTGGGGTTGAATAGGGTGGTTTCGTGGGTGGCTGGGGTTGATTTGGGTGGTTTCATGGGTGGCTGTGATTGAATGGGGTGGTTGGTTTTTTTTTTAATTGATTTTTTTCTGACCAATAACAGGCCGCCACGTGTCATGTAACCTGTTATAACAGGTTACATGACTGATTGGGACCAATGAAAAAGAATGGGGGGTAAAGGTCGGATTATTAAAAAATAACTTAAAGGTGGGATTATTAAAAACGAATGGTCCAAAGGTGGGATTATTCCCATGAATTTTTTCTAATTAATAATACAAAAATAATATAATAAATTATAAACATTAAACTATAAACTTATAAAGTAATAGTATAAACTAAATATATAAATATAAATATTAAATATAAAAAATAATAAAACATAAATATTAAAGTTAATTTATTTTAGAAAAACAATATTATAAGATTATAGGTTATAAACTATTAAAAAAAATTATTTAAAAAAAAAAAATAAAGCAAAGTCAGCAGCCCAGCCCAGCAGGCCAGCACGCAGGCCAGCTTGGCACGTGGGCCGTGCCGTGGGCTGGTCTGCGATTTTGGGTGGCACGGCACGGCACGCTTCCTTTGACACGGTGGCACGGCACGGCCCGGCACGCCGAAGACCGTGGCGCGCCAGGCACGGCCCGCGGCAGCCCGGCACAGCACGTTGCCCACCTTTAAACCCCACTTTCACATATATTTTATTATTTCTCTTTCTTACCAACCCCACTTATACTACTTTTTTACTCCTTATTATTTCTCTCTCCTACTAACAATACTTTATATTATAAAATATCTTCTTTTGAGTCAATCCTACTGAGTATAAATTTTCTTAAACTTTGTAAACACCTTAGTGTTACAATTAATACAAAATGGAGGAATATGTAATTTTACACGCAACCGAGTTAGGCTTGTTTAGTTCAACTTATTTTAACTTATTTTAGAAAAAATAAGTACATATCACATCAGATCAGAAAAATAAGTTCAGATTAGATCAAATCAGAATAAATAAGTTCAAATCAGATCATCGTTTTATGTGCAATTTTTTATTGCTAAATATTTTTAATTTCGTAATGAAAAAAATTATGAAAATTACATATTAATAAAATACACATTATTAAGAATCTAACAAGATCTCACTTAATATATTTTTTCCTTACCACTTATCGTACACTTGAGGTCAAAGTTTAGGCAAATCAAACAATAAGATCAGATCAGATCAGACTAAACCAGATCAAATAAATTTAGATAAATAAAAATAAGGTAAACTAAACAGAGCCTTAATTTTAGTTATGTGACGTGTTTTCGAGTCTTGTCATCTCGAGGGTTAAGTAGTCTCCGCGTTCTCCCGAATCATCGAAAAACTTCCAACTCAAACGCCCCCTCGCTCTTTCTCTCCTCAACCCAAAACCAGACTTGAGAGAGGAAAAGCTTCGAGGGTTCGTTGCAAAGAATAGTCCGTCTTCCCAAATCGAAATTCACCTTTTCCAAAACCCTAACCCTAAATTAATCCCTCAATCATCTCCTCGTACCCTAAAACTTCACAACAATGGCGTTTAATCAACCAAAAGAAAACGAAAATCACGAGCAACGTCGTTTCTACAATCCATACCAAGACCTTGAAATCCAGGCCCAGAAGCTCTATCAACTTCCTACACAACCCGAATTCCTTTTTCACGAAGAATCACTCCGACAGCGCAGATCTTGGGGTGAGAATCTCACCTACTACACCGGTTGCGGCTACTTGGCCGGAGCTTCCTCCGGCGCTGCTAAGGGATTCGTTGATGCTGTCCGTGCTTCGGAGCAGGGCGACACCGTGAAGCTTCGGGTTAATCGAGTCCTCAATTCTTCCGGCTTGACCGGTCGCCAGTGGGGGAACCGAGCTGGAGTCATTGGCCTCATGTATGCTGGACTTGAGAGTGGGCTCGTTAAGTGGAGGGATACCGATGATGTTATCAATAGTGTGGTTGCTGGGCTTGCTACCGGTGCTCTGTTTAAGGCAGCTTCGGGTCCGAGGGCTGCTGCTGTTGCTGGTGCCGTTGGTGGGTTGCTTGTCGGATGCACGGTTGGGATGAAGCATGCTATTAAGAGATATGTTCCCGTTTGATTCGATCTCATAAGGCTGATAGACTTTATTTATGAATTTAATTTTATTACTTAAAAATTAAAATTGAAAAGAGTTTGCAATTTTGATGTGATGTGATGAATGAAAGAGTCAAAAAGAAACGGGCTGTCGAATTCGTTTGTCTTGATTTGTGGCGTGATATGGTTTTTTAGTATATGTTTATGCTTCCAATTCGTAGGTATTGCTGGGCATCATTGATACAACCTACTTTTGATAAGTTTATTTTGGTTGTGTTATGCTTGTAATTTGTATAACTTATTTAGGTGATTCAATAATATACAGAAAAGGCTTAGACTTTTGCCTTCTAACGCCTGTTGTGTTTCAATTTTTGTTGCCATATGTGCTATAGTTTGGTATAAATTTGATAAAGCTATCATCTTGTATCAGTTGTATCCATTGTTCTTTCTTGTATATGATGAAGGTATAATATGTGGCAACACACTTAATGGCGCACTCTTATACACGTAGCACCTAACCCTTCCCCATTCCTGGTGTTAAAGTTATTTTGATCAAGTTGTTTGTTTACCTACTCAAACGACCTCCTAAAAATGCTTGTGTTGAGGTTGTGTTGCAAATAGAAGGAATGGGAGGAAGTATGTACCTGGGGGTAGCCTCTTATCATTGGGCAGGCCAATGGAGATTAATGCTCTTCTAACAGAAGAGTTAGTTGATGATTAGGAGAGAAATCATAATTATGTCACTCCTCTATAAATAAAAGTAGTTAGGAATTTTGATTTGGGTTCAAATACGATAATTCTGTCATTTGTTATTGATTAGCTGTATGAATTATTCTTTCTTGTATAAGATGAAAGAAACCGTGGATTGGGAGTTTGGACACCTTATATGTACTTGGTGGCCTTACTTGACTCTTCTCTAATTGAAGATATTCCATGATGCTTTACTGAATAAAACATAGAAAAGTATCCACACCATGTTATTTCTGGATTATTTTTGGGTTAATGATCTCTTACAGTCTTACGACTTAAGCAAGTTAATAATGTAGTTTTCTATGAAAGTATTTATGATTTACATAATGGAGATCAATTTCTAATCTATACTGTGAATTTAGAGGTAGTATAGTGAATATTGAACCACCAATATTGTATAATCAACAACCTTCTAATGTGAAAAGCCTTCAATTTTGATGTGATAAATGAAAGAGTAAAAATGAATGGTCTTCGAATTTGTTTGTCTCAATTTGTGGCATAATAAGATTATTAGTATGTCTTTGCTTCCTATTCATACAATTTGTAGGTATTGCTAGGCATGGTTGGTACAAGCTACTTTTTGTAAAGTTATTTTTTTCTTTGGATATGTTATGCTTGCAATTTGTGAAACTTATTTAGGTGAGTCAATAATATTACAGAAAAGGCTTAGACTTTGCCTTCTAACGCCTTTAATGCTTCAAATTTAATTGCCATATGTGCTATAGTTTGGTATAAATTTAATAAAGCCGTCATCTGTTATTGAGTAGCTGTATGTATTGCTTTTTCTTGTATAAGATGAATGTAGGCAACTGTATATGTGCAGGGGTGGCCTCAATCTTATGGTCGCCGGGCAAGTCTATGGAGATTAATTCTGTCCTAACTAAGGAAGTCATTGATGTTTACTTGTTCTGTAGAGGATTCATAAATGTCTCTCCTCTTCTAAACAAATCATTTTGCCTTTTCTTGTATAAAATGAAAGTAGAAGAAGATGAAAGTAGAGGGACACCTTACATGAGCTGAGTAGCATTATATCTTTATAAGATCTGCTCTGTTTAATTTAGTTTACAAGGTAAGTTGGAGGTTTCTCTGCTATTGAAGATATTCCATGATGTTTTAGTTATTAAATCGTAGAAGAGTGTCCACACCATGTTATTTGGGTTAACTAGAACTTGTCCGTGCTAATTAGACCTGCCAAATGGGTCATTCGGGTCGGGTCTAGGTCGGGTTAATTTCGGGTCAGCTAACATTTGGTTTGGGTATGGGTCGGGTCGGGTCGGGACGATTTGGGTTTCGGGTTTGACTCGGGTCAAGTATCGGGTGGGGTCAATTTTGGGTCGGGCATGTTCGGGTCATATTCGGGTCAAAATTGTGTCAAGTCATGTTCGTGTTGTTCCATTTGTGGATCAAGCTCAAATCAATAATTTTATATTTTGTTATTGTTATACTCCATAATAAGAATTATCAATTCAGTTTATGAGATTGGGTACAGTTAGAGATGAACAAACAAATTGAGTCATTTTTGGCGGTAGACATTTTTAGTTTAATTATAAGGTAATTTAAGTTCTAGACGTTTAGGTGTCGGGTTTGTACGGTCAAACACTTCAAATCAACTTTAGGTCGGGTCAATTTCGGGTCGGCTCATATCGGATATCGGGTCAACTTCAGGTCGGGTCGGTTTGGGTGTCGGGTCAAGATTGGGTCAACTCCACTTTCGGGTCGAGTCAGATCAATTTTGGGTCATGGATCGGGTTATTTGGGTTGGGTCATCGGGTTTGGATCAGAATTGCCAGGTCTAATGCTAATACATGGGATAGGTAGTTATTGATATTTATCAAATAATTATACAGATGATATCTTACTTGCATATACTAAAAAGTAAGTACTTCCTCTATCCATATTTTTTTTACCCCATTTGACTATGCACAGTCTCTAAGGCGTGTCTTAAAACGTTTATATCCTTATTTTCATGCATGTAAAAAATATAAAAACATGATATTAATAATATTTATGATGAGACGAATTTAACAAGACCACTTATGACTATATTATTTAATAGATTAATGATAATTTATGGTCAAAGTTTTCAAAATTTGACCCAAAAATTGACAATGGGGCAAAAATAAAGGGACAAAGGGAGTAATAAGGTTAGAGAATAAAGGTTAGCTTAGTTGGTTGGAGGCTCTCCTTCCATCTCTATTAGAGGGTAGATGGGTTCGATTCTCATTTCAAGCAAGTAGGATTTTCAATTTTTCCCCTACTTGTAAGTAATACGGTAGTTTTCTATGAAAAGATTTTTTATTTTACTTGTTGGTGATCATCACGGAGTAGAAAACCTAACATTAATCAACAAGTTCATTTCTAAAAATAAAAAAAAAAGAAAAATATTGAGAGTATTGAACTACTGTTGTTGCATAATTAACGAACTTTAACGTTTGGATGTTTTCTTTCTGCCGAACCATTATGCTCAATTACTCCGTACTTTATATAAGGCATTTTTGTCTGATTTTAGTTAGGGTTGAGCAAAACTGTCTGAAAATTCAAAAATCCGATTCGCATCCGATTTGAAAATTATGGATATCAGATTCGAAATAAGTTTCGAATCGGATATCGGATCGGATTTCCAAATTTTGAATTTCGGATATCCGAAATAAAAAACACTTACGAGTACACTATCAGTTTTTAGAAACTCCCCAAAGGCCCAAGTGCCAAACCCTAAGAGCATGCACAATGGTAGGGATTTACCCTCCTCTTAGCCTTCTCTCTACTCTTAAGAGGAATCCCCTTGATTGTAGAGTTGAAATGGTGAATCCTCTTAGGAAGAGGAAGATGGTGAATGCTCCGTGGGAAGAGGAAGAAGAGATGGGGAAGGGGATTGGAAAAGGTGGGGAAAAAAAAAAAAAAAAAGGTCAAAAGAAAAGGCTGGACCAGCAAGTGCAACGTGGCAGCTTCTTGCTGGCCGGCCGGGCTGGCAGGGGCCCACGTGTTGCTTGCTTTTGCTGACATTTGTTGTTTTCTAATTGGTTGACAGTTACAACAGTTATAATTATTCAAACGGTAATAAAAAAAACGGTAACTTATTTTTTTAAATAAAAAAAACACCAACAGTTATATTTTTTTTTTCTTTATAAAGTGAACCTAAATTTGCCATATTTTCAAAATCTTTATTTTCTCCATATTTTCTCTCCTTTTCCTATTAATCTCACTCATATTCAATTAAAGTCATTATATTTTATCTTTCAATATGGATCGAAAAAATCCAAATTTAAGAAGAAATTTGAATTTTCAAAATATTCCAAACTCTCAAAATAATTCAAATAATCCTCATTTTGATAACTCAATAATCCTCAATTTCAAGCTGCCTTACAATGGTTTGGTAATCAACTAAGACCAATGAATCCAAATGATACAACCCAATATCACCAACATTTTTCTCAAGATAGTCCATTATTTCCCTTGTCTCAACATTTTACCCAACCTATGGACCATTCTCCGAGAGGAGATGGTAGCACGAACGCAACTCCAACTGAAGAGGTACGAGAAGCGTAACATCTAGAGGATCTTGATGACGTCGTTGAAGTTGCTCCTGAAGAGACTATGCCGAGGAATTCAAGGAGTGTAGCAGAGGATAACGCATTTGTTTCGGCTTACATCAACGCCGGGGGAAATGTTACAAAAAATACAAAAAGGACTAAGGCTGGATTTTGGAATGCAGCTTGTAAATTGTACGAACAAGCACGACTTGCAAATCCTGATGAGCTCCAGAAGAGGAGGAATACTAAGTCCTTACAACAACGTTGGGATCACATTAATTCGAATGTGAACAAGTGGGTAGAGGTATACAGTTACGAGATACGACATCTGAAGAGTGGACAATCAGATGCAGATGTTGAAAAACGTGCACACAATGCTTTTGCAATGACAAAGGTAAACATTTCCATTTGCAACATTGTTTTGAAGTTATGCAAAATTTTCCAAAATGGGATCTGAATGAGGTCATGCAATTACTAGCTGAAAGCGGAGGAAGTGCAAAACGATCTGAACCAGAATCACCAACTGTTGAAGGTAAAAAAACCACAAACTCGACCAGATGGCATAAAAAAGACGAAGAGACTAGCAATGGAATCTGGTTCTTCGTCTTCATCTATAAACCTTGATTCGTTCAATACAACTCTTGAATAATGTAGTGACAAGAGGTATGACCAAGGAGAACGAATGATTGACTTAATACGAGAGCGAGGTGAAGAAAGGAAAAGGCAAAAGGAAGAGGAGATGAAGTTCAAAATGTTAAATATGTTGATGATGAAACCTAACCTTGATGAATTTGAGGTAGAAATGTACAAGAAGCTTAGAGAGGAATTTAGTAATAGGTTCTTATGAAGTTGTTCTTCTTATATGTTATTTTAATGTTTTATTTATTTCATGTTTATAATGTATTAGTTTTTTTTAATGTTTTATTTATTTCAGAATTTATTTCAATTTTTTTTAATGTATTAGTTTTTATTTTTTAATGTTTTTAATATATTATATTTCAGAATTTATTTTTAATTTTTTTAATGTATTAGTTTTTTTTTTTCTTTTTTTAATGTTTTTAATTAATGTTTAATCATATTGTAATAGTTATTATTATAATTACTATTATTATGACTGTTATTATTATTATTATTATTATTATTATTATTATTATTATTATTATTAGTAGTGGTAAAAAACAAAAAACAAAATTCAGTGTGTAGTCACTTCATGCATTGATACATCTACTTCATATGTCAACTTTTCTGTAAAACCATACATATCTCTGCAAAGCTATAGATTATTGTCATGCAAAAATCTAATCTTCTGACGTCTCATAATTCAAATTTTGAAATGTGTTACTAAAATAATCTCTTGCATTATTACTTAGTTCATGTGGATCAAATTGTCTATATATTGACCAGTTTCATTCACATGTCATACAAATATTAACATTCAGTTTTACACAAATATTATCAAAAAATCGTAAAATGAATTTTGATTCTAGTTCTTCTACTTCTAGTGATGAAATATACGATTTCATGTTGTTAGATTTTATTGAGGAAAATCGACAACAACAAGTGATAGAGGATACAGTAAGATATGTTGTTAACACTGATGTACAAGAACAAGAAGTTCATGGTTCACGACGTGAAAAAATGTTAAGGTGGATCGTTCCAAGAGATCGTGAAGGAGCAAATGATCGGTTAGTTACAGACTACTTTAGTGACCATCCATTATACAGCGATGAAAAGTTTCGACGTAGGTTTCGTATGCGAAAACCTCTATTCATGAAGATAGTTAATACGTTGAGTGCAACTGATAGATTTTTTCAACAACATCCAGATGCCACAATGCAACTGGGTGCTTCTGGAATTCAAAAATGCACTGCAGCAATTAGAATGTTAGCATATGGTTGCCCAACTGATCAAATTGATGAGTATCTAAAACTTGGGGCAAGTACGGCAAGAGAATGTCTTATACACTTTGTTGATGGAGTGATTCGTGAATTCTCAACAGAATACCTACGGAAGCCAAAAGCCGAAGATCTTGTTTGTCTCCTTAAACAAGGGGAAGAAAGGGGTTTTCCTGGCATGATGGGGAGCATCGATTGCATGCATTGGGAGTGGAAAAATTGTCCAGCTGGGTGGAAAGGAATGTATCAAGGAAGATCTAAAAGGGCGACGGTGATCTTAGAAGCTGTTGTTTCTTGGGATTTACGGATTTGGCATGCCTTTTTTGGCACGCCAGGGACGTGCAATGATATAAACGTTCTTCAACGTTCTCCCGTCTTTGACCATATTTTAAATGGTCGAGCTCCACAAGTTAATTTCACTGTGAATGGAAATACCTATAACCAAGGATATTATCTCACAGATGGGATTTATCCAAAATGGGCAACATTTATTTCCGATATTACCTCCCCACAAACCCCTAAACAGAAGTTGTTTACAATCAAACAAGAGAGTATTAGAAAAGATGTTGAGCGTGCTTTTGGTGTGCTACAAGCTCGATTTGCAATAATTACATCCGGCTTTGGCATGGAGTGTCGAAATGCTATGGACAATCGTGATGGCGTGTATTATCATGCACAATATGATTGTAAAAGATGAGCGCGATAATTACATGAATTATTGGGATCCAACGGAATTTTCCACCGAACAACCTGAGAATCTAGCAGGATCATCAAGGAGAAGAGCAACAACTTTCACCGTTACCCCTGGGCGTTATAAAGATCAAAATTTAGCTACAATGATGGCTACACGAGAAAATCTTCGTGGTAAACAAATTAATACATCTTGAAGAATGATTTGCTAGAACATATAGGGGCTAGGTTTGGGAGCACTTTTGTCAACTCACCTTAAAAATAAAACGTATTTATGATTTAGTTTCTCGTTTTTAAATTATCGGCTTTTAATGTATTTTTATGTTTCCGAATTTCATGAATTGTCTTTTTACATAATGTATTGCAATGTTCCTTTTTAAATATTTATTATATGTGTGACGACCGTTCTATTTACTAATTATGCATTTTAAATTATCATTAATTGTACATTTTTATAATATATTAAAATTGTCATTAATCTAATTATAATAATTTGTCATATTAAATTTGCAAATATCTAATTTAATAGAAGATGGTGGGGCATAAATAGAAAGGAAGGGGATTCATTTGTTGTGGGAAAAAATAAAGAAAGAGGAAGAGGATGGAGATAGTGGAAAATGATGTGGAAGAAAGAGAAATGATGTGTCAAAAGGAGAGAATGAGAGAGAAGAATTAAGAGGATTCATGAATCCCTACCATTGTGCATGCTCTAATATCATTCCCCATCGCCTCTTTCTCTCTCCTCTCTCTCTATCATCCATTTCCTCCTTCATCTCTCTCTCTCCTCCTTACTCTCTCAGAATTCAGATCTCCTCCTTCCTCTTCATGGCTGCTTCACTCTCTCCTTAACATTTCCCCAAAATCCTTTAACAACTCAGACCCCCCTACCCCGCGCCTTTGTCCTCACAACCGCAAGCTTGCCATCGTCCTCACAAGTCACAACCAGAAGCTTGCCTTTGTCCTCACAACCGGAAGCTTGCCTTCGTCCTCACAAGTCTCAGCTCTCACAACTTGCCGATTTCACCTCACTAAACATCTACATTCAAATTTTTTTTTTTTTTCATTTAATTTGGTTTTAAATGATTTATTTTGTATATAAGTCTTACAAGGATTCTTTAATTTTTATTCTGATTTATACCAAATTAATCTTTGGTTTTTATTTTATATTTATTTTATTTTAATTTTTTCTATTGGTATGTGTTAATCTTTGATTTTAGATTTTGAAATTTGTGAATTATAATATTCTGAAATTTGTAGGATTATTAGACTCAAAATATATGAATAGCTTGTAATTATGAGTTTGATTTTGCAGTCATGAATGTATATATTAATTTGCCTTTAAAAACAAATTAATTTTGTCAATAAATTAGTATTTTAACATTATTATTCGTGTAAAAAACCAAATTATTAGAGAGGTCGGATATTGGATATCCGAACTATCCGATCCGAAATTTTTTCGAATATCATACCGAATATCCGAAAATTTTTGGATCGAATATGGATATCAAATATCTGCATTTTCAGATATCCGATCCATGCTCACCCCTAGTGTCCAATTGATTTTGATGATAAAAAACTCTTCTATGCTATAGGCTGCCACTCTTGCCTGATCACAAATTCATATCATACTGAAAATTTGAAGCATGAATTCAATCAACCTCTGTCCAATTTAATTTTTGGCTGGACATATTATGCGGTGTAGTTTCATACTATTAATTGTTTGATTAAACCCGCAAAACGTAACATAAAACCATGTAAATCCAAGAAGTGAAGCTCTAATTACATGAATGACATACCTTGAGTTTCCATGGAAGTCATTAGTGACAAAGAGAGCAAGTCTTTTGATTTCTTTTTCAGTATGAATTTTCTTTGATTAAGCCTTCCAATACTATGTTTTACTAATTTTGTGTGTGCTCCTTTGATTCTCCAATGATGGGATATAAAGAAATCAAAGTGTAACGGCAGATGACAATAAGGAGTCCGTATCATAATTGCTCCCCTTTTCATTCCCCTTTTTTCCGTTATATCCTAATGAGTAAACACTAATAAAACATACATCGTGGACCATAACCAATTAATGTTACCTTAATTGTAATACGATTAATTTGACCCGTCACCAAATTAAAAAATATTACTCCGATATCTACACATTATTTCTTCCATGATACATCGAAATATATCACATAGCCAAACTTCATCATTTATCTGAAAATTTTAATTTTTGGCTTAAGTATATGACGATCAACACGTTTTATTATTTACATATGTGACCCTATATTAATTTTTCTAACAATCTCCCATTGGGTCACGTATGTGTTGTAATAATGTGTCATTCTTTATGAGCTTAAAATATCGTCATAAGAAAACAATCTTGTCCATTGATCATATCAATATAGGACTATTGCAGTAACATTATGAATAAACCATATCTATACTATCAACAATCACCAATATTAATATAAGCTAATGACATAGATCAATCATTAATGTGCAGCATGAAAAACACAAGAAAGTGGCTTATTCTTGTTGATTTTTCAATTGGCACTTTATAGCACTTTAACAACTCCAACTTCCAAAATACTGTAAACTGAAAATAAAACTTTATTTCTGATCAGAAAGGAAAAACAAAACATAAACAACAAATTAAATGCATATGTTCAATATAAAACATCAAAATGACAACACTCCCACTGAACTTAAGAATCTTCAGACATTAAGACTCCTAAGTGAGTAACATACTCATGAAAAACTTTTGTTGGCAGACCTTTTGTGAGAGGAGCTGCTAACATGGAGTTTGTCCTTATATGTTCTATAGAAATCTCTTTATTCTGGATTCTTTCTCTAATAGCTCTATACTTAACTATAATATACTTTTATTTACTTGAGCTTTTATTGTTGTTGGAATAAAGTACTGCAAACTTATTGTCACAATACAACTTAATCGGACTTTCAGCCTCGTTTACGATCTGTAGCCCTATGGTGAAGTTACGCAGCCATAATCCTTTATTGGATGCCTCAAAACATGCAATAAACTCGGCTTTCATAGTAGAAGTAGCTATGATTCCTTGTTTAGCACTTTTCCATGATATGGCACCACCTGCTAGTAGATAAACATATCCTGAAGTAGATCTACTAGAGTCTTCACACCCGACAAAATCAGAGTCAGAATACCCAACGATCTCCAAATTGTCAGATCTTTGGTAAGTGAGCATATAGTCTCTTGTTCTCTTCAAATATCTCATAACCCTTTTGGCCGCCTTCTAGTGATCCATACCTGGATTGCTAAGGTATCTACCCAACATTACAACGATGATCGCTAAATCTGGGTGTGTACAAACTTGAGCATACATTAAACTCCCTACAACTGTTGCATAGAGAACCTTCTGCAATTCTTCAATTCAGATTACTTTTAGGACATTGACCAAGGCTAAATTTATCTCCCTTAGAAACATGTGTATCTCCTAGTCTGCAATCTTGCATGCCAAATCTTTTCAAGATTTTGTCAATATAATTCCTTTGTGATAACCTTAGAATACTTTGTGATTTATCACGAAGTATCTCAATTCCTAACACAAAGGAGGCCTCACCAAGATCTTTCATTTCAAAATTATCTGATAGGGATTTCTTAGTCCCATATAGCATATCCCTTTTATCATTGGTGGCATGTAAAATATCATCGACATATAAGACCAGAAAAATAAAATTGCTTCCACTAAATTTATGGTATACACAATCATCTATGATGTTCATCTCAAAACCGAATGAGAGAATTGAATGATGAAATTTGGTACCATGGCGAGATATGCTTGTTTTAACCCATAGATGGATTTTCTTAATTTACAAACCATCTTCTTTGGATCTCTCGATACAAAGTTTTCTGGTTGCACCATGTAAATTGTTTCATCAATGTCACCATTGAGAAACACTGTTTTCACATCCATCTGATGGAGTTCTAAATCAAAATGTGCAACAAGAGCCATGATTGTTCTAAAAGAGTGCTTTGATGAAACTGGAAAAAAGGTCTCTTTATAGTCAATCCCTTCCTTTTGTGTATAGCCTTTTGCTACAAGACAAGCTTTATACCTCTCCACATTACCTTTAGAATCCCTTTTGGTTTTGAATATCCACTTACAACCAATGGGTTTTGCACCTTTTTGTAATGGGACAAGTTCCCAAACTTTATTATCTTGCATAGACTTATACTCTTCATTCATTGCTATGATCCATTTTTCTGAATTAGAACATTTCATGGCTTGACGGAAACTGATGGGATCATCTTCTACCAAACCATTATTCTCTTCATGTTCTTGGAGAAATACATGGACATCTTCCACTATTTCCATGCTGGTCACATGTTCTTGGAGGAAGACAATGTAATCGTCCGGAATTGCACTTCTCCTTTCTCTAGTGGATCGTCGTAAGGGTAATTCTTCTTGTTGCATATGTTCTTGAAGTTGTCGAGTTTGCTCATTATGTACTACATTTTTCAGTTTGATTAGGAGAAGACATAACAATGTCTTGTTGAGCCTCTTCATAACCTATATGACAATTCAGGAATTGAGACCGATTCTTCCTCAAAGACAATGTCTCTAACTTCATTTCTCCCACCAAACTCGACATCCTCAAAGAATGTGGCAGTTCCCGTCTCAAAAATAGTGTTAGCATTGGGATCATAAAACTTATATCCTCTAGATCGCTCTGAATAGCCAACAAAGTAGCTACGGACTGTCTTGGGTGCCAATGTCTTTTCATGCGGCCTATAAGGTCGTGCCTCAACTGGACAACCCCATACACGAAAGTGCTTTAGGCTCGGTTTCCTTCCTATCCAAAGCTCATAAGTTGTCTTAGCAACAGCTTTAGTTAGCACTCTGTTTAGAATGTAATAAGTTGCAGTCTTTAATGCCTCGCCCTAGAGTGACTCAGGTAAGATTGAATGACAAATCATACTCCTTACCATATCTTTAAGGGTTCTGTTTCGTCTTTCAGCTACACCATTCGTGCTAGGAGAACCTGGCATGGTGTACTGAGGAACAATCCCATACTCCTCTAGGTATTTGGCAAACGGCCCTGGACGTTGCTCACCTAAACCATCATATCTACCGTAGTAGTTCACCACCATGGTCAGATTTAACATTCTTAATGCGCTGGTTGAGTTGGTTTTCAACTTCAGCCTTATATGATTTGATCACGTCCAAGACTTGGGATTTTTCAAGGATAAGAAATAGGTACTCGTATCTTGAATAATCATCTATGAAAAACACAAAATATTGTTGACCATTCCAAAAGGGAGTAGTAAATGGTCCACAAATATCAGTGTGTATTAGTTCTAAGACGTTTGTAGCCCTATATGCACTTGATTTCTTATGTATGGTTTGTTTTCCTTTAATGCACTCAACACATGTATTGAAATCTGTAAAATCAATGGAATTAAGTATCCCATCAGAGACAAGTCGCTTAACTCTATTTCTAGAGATGTGATCTAAGCGTTTGTGTTATAAAGTTCCTGATTGTGCATCATCAATTTTGCGTTTTGTACCTCGAGATTCAACATTTAAACTTTCATGATAGGAAACTATTGTATCAAGCATATAAAGAATGTCATAAGCAACAAAAGAACCAGTTCCTACAATACTTTTATTTAAAGACAATGTAACCTGAGAGTTTCCAAACGAACAAGAGTAGCCTAATTTGTCCAAGTAGGAAACTGAAACCAAATTTCGTCTGAAAGACAGTACAATGAAAGTGTCTTTTAAATCTAAGTAGAAACAAAAGATAATAACAATCTAAAATGCCCAATAGCTTCCACTTCAACCGATTTTCCATCTCCCACATAAATGCATCTTTCAGCATTATTTGGCTTGCGGTGGCTCAGACAACCCCTTTTTGACTATCCAAGCATGGTATTTGGTACAATCCTTCTTCATATGCCTAGGTTTTTTTTCAATATAAACAATTGCTTTCACCATCCTTTTGTTTCTTTTGTTTCGAACCATTAGCAACTTCATTCTTAGCAACACTTGATTTCCTCTTTTTGCCCTTGTCCTTAGAGGTGCTAGCCAAGTGAGCACTTTCTGTCTTGTTTTGTTTCAGCCTCTCTTCCTCTTGAACACAAAATGAAATGAGCTCATTAAGAGACCATTTCTCCTTTTGGAAGTTATAACTTACCTTAAATGAATCATAAGTTCCAGGAAGACAGTTCAAGACCAAGTGTACAAGAATATCTTATGATATTTCAACTTTTAAGATCTTGAGTCTTGAAACAATGTGAGAGATTTTCATTATGTAGTCTCTTATATTTCCTTTTCCTTTATATTCTTTGGATGTTAAGCTGTTCAACAACATGCTTATTTCAGCTTTATCGCTTTTTGCAAAGCGCTTCTCAATTTCGGCAAGGAAATCCTTGGCACTGGTAACCTCATCGGATACCACACCCTTAAAGGTTTCTGGAATTCCACGCTTTATGATCATTAGACTCATGCGATTTGAGCGATCCCACTTCTCATAATATTTTTTCTAATCTACAATACTAGAGTCTGTAAGAGAAGGGGGTTGCTCATCTCTTAATGCAAGGTCTAAGTCCATACAACCCAAAACAATCTAAACATTTTCCTTCCATTCCTTAAATTTGGCACCGTTAAGGACCGGAATTGAATTCAGATTAGCAAATATGCTAGAAACATTGGCTTGAAAAGAAAAGGGAAAAAAAAAGAACAAGGGAAACAATATAAATATTCATGCTCAAAGTAAACTATAATTTAGGGATATTATCAATACTTCAAATAATAGAATGACTTATCATAAGATACCAAATGCTCAATAACATTATGTCTTTGGACAGTAACATTAACAGCTAGTGGTACTCTTGATGTGATTATCAAACAGTAACAATAATATATGCAAAAAAATAAACTCACCTTTGGGTTAATTTATTATTCACATATTATACTAGTTAATTGTTACATGTTTATTATCACAGGTGTATAAATTAATCTTGATTAGACATCCACCTTCCTTTGGGTCAGGTTTTTGTTCGCATAAATTATAGATACAAGCGCTTTTTCTATTATTTATCACTACTTAATGAGAAAATTACACAATAGGGATCACTTTGGTGATGTAGTTTTTTCATTATACTCCATCAAAAACCAAAAAATTCACAGAACTATATAAATATTAGTCATATTAATTCAATATTACTAAACTCAGTACTCCTAATAAGAAGTAAACGAAGTGTAAAACAAGGGGAAATTATAAGATTGGACATAAAAGCCCCTTGAGTATCATTTAATTTACCAAAGTATGCCATTTAAAAAGGATCTTCAATTGGAAACAAACACTAAGTCGGCAAAAAACAAAACAACCCACATGCAAATTAAACCAAGCTGAAGGATTAAGCTATAAAGTAAAATTAAATAGCAAGGGAAGGCAATATTTGTTTCCAATTTCAATTTAACTTCATGGATCTAAACAAGGTCGGCTCTGATATCAATTGTTAGATTAAACCCGCAAAACGTAACATAAAACCATGTAAATTCAAGAAGTGAAGCTCTAATTATATGAATGACATACCTTGAGTTTCCATGACAGTCATTAGTGACAGAGAGAGCTAGTCTTCTGATTTCTTTTTCAGTAGTAATTTTCTTTGATTAAGCCTTCCAGTACTATGTTTTACTAACTTTGTGTGTGCTCCTTTGATTCTCCAATGATGAGATATAAAGAAATCAAAGTGTAACGACAGATGAAAATAAGGAGGAACATTTTTCCAATTTGAGCTCTAAACGTAAACTATTGACAAAAATGGTTGCGTGGCAAAACTATTTACCAAACTAAGCTTCCAGGTCGGACAGCGTTTTACCCCTGGTTTTTTTTTTTAAAAAAATTCAACTGGTAAACGCTGTCCCAGACAGCGTTTTACCTTCTGTATTTTTTTAAATTCAGTAGGGCATAAAACGCTGTCTCGGACAGCGTTTTATCCTTGGGTTTTTTTTAAAAAAAATTCAATGGGTAAAACGCTGTCCGAGACAGCGTTTTATGCCCTGTTTTTTTTTTAAATGAAACGCTGTCCGGGACAGCGTTTCATGGCCATATATCAGCATGTTCACTTCAGCAGAATGCGCAAGAACTCAACCTCAACCTCAACGCTTTCCCTCCTCCCTCTCACACTAAACCGACTCAACCTCAACGTATTACCGAGACGCCCTAGACCGACTCACCGAGGACCAGGTAACAATTTAAAATACAGTTTTAGCTTTTTTGTTTTAACATTGTACTTGTTGCGAACTAACATATTCATAATATTACTGTTGATGTGTATTTACAGGTGACATGGGACCCGTATGTACCTGACTTGGTAGATGCCATGCCTCCACATCTGCTAGACCATCAGGCGGAGTGGCGTGCTAGGGTCCCCCTGATCTGTTTCGTGGTTGTGGAGAGTCACCTGCCCGACCGAGTCATGAGGCAGTTTGGACTACGCCAGACTATCCCACAGGGGTGTGACACTAGTGTACAGCTTCACGGCATTGATCGTCGGGGAAAGGGGGAGACCAGCTGGGCGCTGGAGCATTGGCGTTTCCTTCAGCTATGGGAGCAACGGTTGGAGTTCATCGTTGGAGGTGATCTAATGCAGGGGGCTATGGATCCCGACGATCCGTACATGGTGTGGTACAGGCGTATCACACGACGCTTCATCAACCCCAGCTACGCACCACCATCCACACATTACCATCCAGCATATGACATCATTAGCGGATATGTGAGTTATTATTTTTCTACTCCTTTTCAACAATTTCCATATTTGTATGCCATAGATCTGACTGATCGATGATTACTGCAGGCGGCGGATATGGTGGCGATGGTTGATGCGCTATCAGTCTCCCTTGAGTGCGGACCCACTAGAGCCCAGGTCGAGCAGGTGCGAGATATGGGCGTCGCTACCTTACGGAGATATGGTCACGCTCATCTCGCCCACCGGCGGGACGGTCATGATGGCAACTCACAGTTCGATCTCGGCCAGAGCAGCGGTGGATGTGATCCTACGTCACCCAGACACGCAGAGGATTACAACATCCACAGTACTGCGCCCTCTGGTACCCAGGAGGACCCCTCGTCCAGTCAGCTGACTCCCCCACCGCCCCGAGACCCATTCACCACCGTCACTCATTACAGGCGGCGACGTGTCAGACGGAGGGCCGACACTCAGGAGGCAGGACCTTTACCCCGAATAAATGAGTCGGGCTAGTATTATCTGTTGTATTCCCTGTTATTTTGTGTAATGATGTACATAACACTTATGAAATTAATATAATAAATCTTTTTTGAATGACTCCGTGTGTGCTTTGAAGTTAATTTGGTGGTTGGACTGTTGTTGGGCTGTTTCGAGTTTTCTGCAGTGCTTAAAGTTGACGGAACTCCCAGAATATGGTGGTGGTACGTGGTGGGGAGTGGCGGAGTTGGTGGTCGACGGTGGTGGGGTAGGGCTGTGGAGCTGGCTGTTGTGGTGGCTGTTGGAGGACTGCAGCATGCAAGCTGTTTGCTGAAGCTTGTTTTCTGCCTGGATGCTGGTTGCTGTTTCCAGCAGAAAAGCGCTGTCTGAGACAGCGCTTTATGTTCAAGCATAAAGCGCTGTCTGAGACAGCGCTTTATGTTGAACATATAAAATAGTTGTAGTTGAATTTTTTTTTAAAAAAAAAACCAGGGGTAAAACGCTGTCCGAGACAGCGATTTACCCTGGAAGCTTAGTTTGGTAAATAGTTTTGCCACGCAACCATTTTTGTCATTAGTTTACGTTTAGAGCTCAAATTGGAAAAACGTTCAATAAGGAGTCTGTATCATAATTGCTCCCTTTTCACTCACCTTTTTTCCGTTATATCCTAATGAGTAAACACTAATAAAACATACACCAGGGGCCATAACCAATTAATGTTACCTTAATTGTAATACGATTAATTTGACTAGTCACCAAAGTGAAAAATATTACTCCACTATCTCCACATTATTTCTTCCACAATACATCGAAATTTATCACACAACCAAACTTCATCATTTAACCGGCTATTTTAATTTTTGGCTTAAGTATATGACGATCAACACATTTTATTATTATTTACATATGTGACCCCATATTAATTTTTCTGAAAGTAGTATCCAACTCTATTTCAATCTTCTACAATCTCAAACTCATACTCACCTTCCCTTTTTAAGTTTAATTTCCATTTTTCCCTAAACACAATCTGTTACTAAATACTTCCTCCATTTTTATTTAAAGAGTTTTAAAGGGAATAATGTTATGTATCTATTGCTACATAACAACTTAACAAAGGTATAATGGTAACTTAGTACAACAAAAAGGTGATGGGATCATATGTTATCACTTTAATTTTCAGGTTTTAATTGTATCATTATAGTCATTTTAGTACCATTACAACTACTATTATACCATTACATTCTAATGACATGATTTCACAACCTAGTGGTACATATATTAGCTTCAAAAGTATACCATTGTAACAATATATAGTAATTTTAGCTATTTACAGTACCAATGTACTAACAGTGATACGCTTCACACCTCAGTGGTACCAATGTTAATTTAAAAATATTTACGAATTGTTAATTTTAAAAATATTTACGAATTGTCATGTTATGTACCAACAAATACATAACATTACTCCATTACTACTTCTTCTTTCTATTTACTTGGAACACACAACTTTAGCACGCACTTTAATGAAAATATTAGACTAGTAAAACGGACGAATAAATTGATAAATTTTACCACAGATATGAAGAGCGTAATAAGTTGATGCTGTTTAAATTTTATAATATTGTCATTTCAATTTTTTTTTTTTTTTTTTTTTTTTTTTGCAACATCCACCATAAATGGATACTACAAATTATTTGTAACGAAGATTTTCTCTCCATTTACCACTTACAAATATTTTTACTTAAATGTTGATGAATGTCACATTGTTGCAAATAAATTGAAATGAAGGTAGTATCTTTTTTTGTTCGTTTACATAGTTTAATCATTTTATCAAATCACGTGCTAAGAATGTGTGTTGCAAGTATTAAAAAAACAGAGGAAGTATAAATTTATTGACATCTAAATCAAACAAATTTAATATGGTATTGGGTTTCTAATCAATATGACCTTGAGATGAGTTCTCAGTCCAGTTCACTCTACTTTGTTAAACCAAAGAAGCCATAAACGTTGATTTGATAATTTAGTTTTTGGATGAATTAAATACTACCCCCATTTCATATTATTTGCAATGATTTGACACAAAGTGTGAGTAAAAAAATGTCTAATTATTGCGAATAATATGAAATGGAAGGAGTATATAATATTATGAGCTATGCAAGTTGCAATGGGAAAAGTATTATCATGCAATTAAATAAATTGCAATGAAGCTTGACATGAATTTGGAATACTCCGTAATAATGAATCTTGATATGAACTTAAATTGGCAATGAAACTTGATATGAATTTAAATTTAAATATTACTATACCTCATAAAGCAGTGGGTAGTTTCGAGAAAGAGCTTGGACTTTTTGGTAGTTCTTAAAAGTGATGTAAATAGCATGATCGGATCAATATATTAGAAGAAATCAGTTTGGAGTAGCACCCATTTTCATGTTATTGAATGATATTTCTAGGATAGATTGTGATTTTAATGTCTTTAATAGTACTCATATTTGACTGCCTATATAATATCTAAATGAGAGATTGATAGAATTTGGAATACTTGTGTACGATTGGTTTCACCCAAAGTCTTCAAATTTTGGCAGATCTTGATTTAATTAAATAATATCCACAATGTCTTACAAAAATTTAAGATGTACAATATAACAATCATACAAGGTTGTGAAGTTTTTTACTATTAATTGATTTAAATAATCTTAAATGGATCTTGTTTTAAATTCTCCGTAATAGACATATAAGATATTTATTGAATGTTATAATTTATTTTGTACATAAGAAATGTTGGAAGTTTTTATTTTATTTTTTTTTCTTTTAAATAAAGTCTAAAATAATTTTCTATCATGAAACATATATGAATTTGTTTTTTTTTCACATTATACATGTCATATCAATGCATAATTTTCGTCAATATTAGTAAGATGATTTTATACATAAATAAAATAATTAGAAAAAACTTAATAAATTTGACACAATTAGCATACGAGTAATAAAATCAGATTTTCTTTGCTTAGGATATCAAAAAATTAAAAGATAATTAGGTTAGGAAATTTTACAAAAAAAAAGGGGCAAAAAAAAAAGGAAAATTAGATATTAATTTTTTGTGAAATATCCGAAAATTATATATATAAGTATATATGAATAAGTGGATAATTAGTTCTATCTAAACCTGGGCACGGGCCGGGTTGGCCCGCGTGCCGCCCGGCACGGCCCGCCGTTCGGAGCAGCCCGGCACGGCCCGAAGAGCAGCCCGGCACGGCACGAAGTTCGACTTCCGTGCCACGGGCCGTGCCACGGACACGGTGGAGAATTCCCAGGCACGGCCCGGCACGAGCACGAGCAAGGCCCGCCGTGCTGGCCCGCAGGCACGGCCCGAAGGCACGGCCCGAAAGCACGGCCCGCGGGCCAACGGCTAGTTAAACGGCTAGTTAAACGGCTATAAACGGCTAGTTTTTTGCCAAAAATTCTATAAATACTCACCTCCATTTCATTCCCAAATCACAAAATCACAATCTCTTCTTCTTATCTCTTATATTCTCTAAATCTCTAATAATCCTTATTTTCTTAAATTCTCTAATTATTCTCTTAAATTCTCTAATTATTTTCCTAATATCGGAAAAAATTAAAAAGTTCGTAATCGTAATTAGTGGAGCGTTGAAGCACGGTTGTAAGATCTAAACTAATCTTAAATTTATTATTGTTTTATTGTTATTATTAGAATAATCTTGTTTAATTATTATTGTTGTTAATTGTTAATTTGTTATTGTTGTTGTTATAATTGTTGTTATTAATTATTATTATTGTTACAATTGTTGTTATTATTTATTTTTGTTGTTATTGTTATTGTTATAGTTGTTGTTATTAATTATTATTATTGATATTTTTATTGTTAAAATTGTTGTTATTAATTATTATTATTATAGTTAACCACTTTTTATTAAAAAATTAATTGTTAATTATGGCATCGAACAACCCATCATCTAGGTCTAGGGGGAAAGGCCGACTTATCCGTAGTAGTAGTTCTAGGGAACCACCAAATACAACGAGCCCCCAAATTACGAGTCAAACCAATGACCCCATTTACTTCCCCCCGGGCTATGAGCCATATAATACGTCGGGATTTCCAGCACCACCACTAAACCAATTTCCACAACCACCATACCAATTTCCACCTAATTATATCGGTAATCAACAAAACTATTGTTCTAGCCAAGGTAGCCAAGAAAGTACCCGAATTCCCTCCGGTTCTACTACCCCTTCTACTGCCACTCCCACTAGTCCCCCTACTAACCAATACACACATCATGAATGGTTAACCGAAACTGAGATGCTACTTTTGAAAAACCGAAGGAGTGAGGTATGGCGTTATTTTGTCCTAAGTAAAGATGGTGAACAATGGGCAAAATGTAAAACATGTAATAGTGTATTCACGGCAGTTACCAAAAACGGGACGGGACACTTATCTAGACACATGAAAGCTTGTGCAAAACCAGCTAGTGATCCAACCCAGCCCAAAATTTCCCAATTCCATCCATACGGCTTTACATACAACTATGAGAGGGATAGGGATGAACTAGGAAAAATGATAGTACACGCTGAACAACCTTTTCTTTTCTCGGAAAGTGACGCATTCAACACCTACATTAACAAAGCACTACAACCCCAACATAAAAGAATCTCTAGGAAAACCGTTCGTTCCGCAGCAATGAAAAATTTCCTAGAGTACAAAGTCCGGTTACAAGCCGAATTGAGTAACCTTAACTGTAGAGTATCTTTAACAGCCGATTCTTGGGATAGTGGTTATAAATATCACTATTTATGTGTGACTTGCCATTGGGTAGATGATCAATGGATGTTACAAAAAAGAATAATACATTTCAAAATGCTGGAATACCCACACACCGGCATTAACATTGCTCACCATTTAATGCAAGCAATAGACGAATACAACCTTCGAGATAAAATGATGTCTATGACTTTTGATAATGCAACCTCTATGACATACACAGCTAATCTTATCAAACAAAACTTAACCGATGTACTATTAGACGGTGAAGCTCTTCATACTAGATGTGTTTGCCATGTACTTAACTTATGTGTACAGGATGGAGTTCGGGCAATTGGCCCATACTACAGCAAAATCAGAGATGCTATTATGTCTATTAATAGCTCTAACATGAGATACCAAGAATGGAAGAGTTTTCTAAAACAACAAAAGATAAGGGTAATAAAAATTAGAACCGATTGCCCAACTAGGTGGAATTCCACCTATGACATGTTAACAAAGGCAATTGAGTACAAGGGCCCGTTAACATTATTTTACAACCAAAAATTTCCACAAAATGCTTTGTATGATGATGATTGGAATAACTGTGAAAGATATATGCAATTTTTACAGTTATTATATAACATGACGTATTGTTTTTCTACTGTTTACAATCCTTGTGCTCAAAACTTTCTTTCTAATGCATGCTTACTCGCCCAACTTTTCGCTGATCATCGCGATCAAAGTGATTATGATCAGTATCTTCCAGCAATGGAAAAAAAGTGGCGTAAATATTATAGTCAGATTCCTTTGATTTATATTTTTGCTTCCATATTAGATCCTAGGCAAAAGTATGAAAACACATTTATGTTAGTTGACATTTACTTTCAATGCATGTTTCTTGACGATGATGTAGAAAACTATAAGACTAATGTGAAGGATCAGTTTTTTGCTTTATATAGAGTCTATGAAGCCAAATATGGCACCGTTCCTCGCTCAGGGCCTTCCCAACCATCTAAAAACGTAAGTAAGAAGGCCAAACATTTATTTTCACAAGCTACTAACTTGATTTCAAGGTTTTCAGGTGATTCATCAATCAGGAGAACGCAAAGCGACGTCTCGGAGTTGCAGATGTACCTGAGTTACGACTTCACCAAAGGCATGGACGACGATGAGATAAACAGCCTCGACCTCCTTGCATGGTGGAAACAACAAAGCTCGAAGCATCCAACTTTGGCGGCAATGGCACGAGACATTCTTGCTATCCAAGTTTCCTCCGTCGCCTCCGAACGAGCTTTCAGCGCATCCGGAAGGGTTTTAGACGATAGAAGAACAAGTCTAAAACCCGAAACACTAGAAATGTGCGTGTGTTTCAAAGATTGGTTGGATGCGGAAAATCGCTCACAAGACCGTTCTTACGACAACAACGACAACGAAGAAGGAACCTCCGCTTCCGGTTCGGGTTCGGCTAGTTCCCAATCTATGCAACTAGCCGATGACCTTGAAGGCGAAGGCGAAGACGAAGACGAAGACGAAGACGAAGACGAAGACGAGCAAGAAGAAGGAGAAGAAGAATAGACAATTATTGTATATTGTACGATTTTAAAAATATCAATTTTATCATTTTCCAATTTTTGTTTAATACCATCATTGTATGATTTTTATCATTGTTATCATTGTAAAATTTTCTCAACTCAAGTAATAATAATATAAAGTACGCATTATTCACATCCAAAGTCCAATTTGCCTTTTTTCCCCGTTTTGTTACAATTTGTAAATTCATATTAAAAAAAAATAAAATTATACCAATTACTAATAAATCATAAACATTAAATTTTAAAGTAATAGTATAAAGTAAATATATAAATATAAATATTGAATATACAAATTATAAAACATAAATATTCAACTTATAATTATAAAATTCATAACTTAATAACTTATAACTTATAAGTTATAAACTTATAAGTTACCTTATAAAACTTATAATTATAATTTTATAACTTATATACATTATAAACTTATTAATTAATAATGTTGTCATTAAAAAAAAAAAAAAAAAAAAAAAAAAAAAAAAAAAAAAAAAAAAATTGAAAACTGCACCAGCCCGCGCGGGCCAGCCCGCGCGGGCCAGCCCGCAGCCCGGCACGTGGCCGGCACGGCACGAGCCCGCCAGGCACGAGGGCCGTGCCGTGCCGTGGGCTGGCCTGTGAAAATGGCCGGCACGGCACGGCACGAAATCCTGGGCCCGCCGGCACGACCGGCACGACACGAACCAGCCCGCGGCCCGCCAGGCACGGCCCGCGGCGGCCCGGCACGGCACGGTGCCCAGGATTAGTTCTATCTAAAATATAATTAAGTTTTGAAAATAGATTTGGCGCCAACAATTGAATAGTCTTTTGGCTTGAAAATTCAAATAATAAATTAAATTACCAAAATACCCCTTTTAGGAAAAAAATAATAATTAATTTAGTAGAAAATACTTGTAAAAAATACGACGCGAGGTATTATAATGAGGAAGAATTAGTAAGGAATGTGCTTGCAGATGTTCAACTATGGGGGAATGAAGCCAGCTCCTTCATTTACATTTCATTGTGATTCACAAGCTGCAATTGTTGTAGCAAACAACCTTGCCTACAATGCATGGGAAGAAGATACACATTCGTTTGAAACATAAGATTGTCAAATATTTGTTGTCTAATGGGGTGTATAACTAGTATATGTAAAATCTGGAAAAATGTTGCTGATCCGTTAATTAAAAGCCTATGTAGAAAACTAGTTTTAGAAACATCAGTAAGGATAAGGCTAAATCCCATTCTATGAATTGTATGTAATGAACTCCTACTCACTATGAGTTCAAAGGGGAACATTATTTAGTAACTCGGAAGGACAAACTATTATTTTGTCCATCATTATATTTTTGTTATGTGCTTGCTGCAATTGTGAATGAGGTTAAAAAAAATGACTCTTAATGAACCTATATCAATTTTTTTTAGGGTTGTGATTTAGCTACACTTGATGGGGTTCCACCTTAGGTGTAGAAGTGTGGTCGCTTTCTATTAGTATGACATGGGCTAATACTCTAGCGGAGCACCTATGAGCATCCAGGTTTGGACGTATGGCTAGAATAATTAATACATCACTTTTAATTGCGGAATTTCAAAATATTATACATGTTCAATTGTGGGATTAAGTGATGGGGTTCTTACTCCCTACTAAGTTCAAGATGAAGGCCAATTAATAAGAAAGGGATCATATCTTATAGTTCACCGTGTGTGAATTCAAGTTGTGAGACATTGACACTTATGCAATTGTTTTGTTTAGCCAAAATACAAATATCTTTCTTTCTTTCACATCTTCAAACCTGTGTGGGATTGTTGAAAATTTTTGATGTAAAATAAGGAATGAGAGAGGAAAAAAAGTGAGAAAGATCCAACATTGAAAGAAAATGAGTTTTATCACATTTATAAATAAGAGTAGTTTAGTACTCCTAATTAAAAAGTGGTAGGTAGGTTGTTGTATCGCAAACGTGCACTCGCCCTTCGAGCCGAGCTGGGTTGGGTCAAGCTTTGGATCTTTGGAAATGTAATTCGTGAGAGTGAAGGGTATGTGGATTTATAGTTGGATTTGCTAATGTTATGCTTTGATTAACGGATGATTATTACTGGATGTTTAATTATGCCATTAAGGGCTGATACATTTCTTTATCTTCTTGTTGTAGCCATTAGCCTTTTTCTTGGATATATATAGCTGGTTCTTAGTTCTTCCAAACACACTGTTAAACAAAAAATACTTCGTCTTTTACAAAAATATATTTCGGTTATTTGGGCAACTATCCAAAATCCAATTTGATTTCTAAGTGCACACAAACTATGGCGCGGTGCTAATCCTGGAAGCCGATTGCCTCACGACTACTACACCAAGGTAACGCTAAATCGTCTTTTAGGATAGTGGTACACCACGCCATATCAATTGTCAATTTTGTCTATGCATCATTTAGAATTATTTTCTAATTTATTGCTTATAGTATGCTAGGTTATCCATAATGCTTCCTAAGAGGTTAATGTTGGTGAAGAAAAACAAAAAGGTAGTATCCAATTATCATCGACAAGATGACCAAAATTTGTAATCAATTTTGCTACTCCACGTGTTTGATTTTTCATTGTGGGGTTCTATGATAAAGAATGTGTTTGTCGATGATGATGTGTTAAATTTTCCAAGAACATACCAAGTACCTTTAGCTGCATTAATTACTAGAAAATGATCACTTTCAATGTGAGTATTGAAATATTTGTTGAAGAGGAGAAAGGATGGAAGAGTGATGCCTAAATTCAAAGTGTGTGATACAATGAAAAAATCATTGTTGTCTCGACACCTGCTACTGATGAGTTGTTTTAAAGTGACCAGTCGAAATTAATTAAGTTTAAGTTGGGAGGAGGGCCTCCTAGGTGACTTGGCGAGGAGGATGGTTCGTGATGGACAACGACGGGCTATCTAGGGGGAGGGGATGTTGGACAAGCGCCAAAAAAAAATGTGTGGCCCAACTTTTTTTGGCATCTTATATTTCAACAATTCCACCTTTTTTATTTATTTATTTATTTATTTTTTTATTTTTTTTATGGCCAAAGAGTCTAAGACCCACCTAGCTAGCTACTTTAATATACTTCATACATCTTCTAAAATCTTGATTTAGCTTCTTTTTTTTTATTGTTTTATTTTTCTATAAAATGTAGGGTGTAGCAAATGTGAGACTTGCAAGTTACAAATATAATAGTCTTAAAAAAAAAAGGTTACAACTATAATATTTAATAGAATTTTACCATCAATTTGACATTTGAGATTCTTGGGGAGTTATGAACAGTACTTTTGTATCAAAAGGTTTTCTCTTTTATCAAGTACCCATAAATAATTTTAGTAGTATATATTTATACTTTATAAGTGTACATACTACAAAACTTAATTGTGCATTTAAGAATGAGATTGTGACAGTTGCTATTTTAGGGTTTTTGCTTTGTATTTAGCTTAGTTCATTATAATAAATTTGACAATTTTCTCATTTGCTTTTATTATTTTAGTTGTTTACTTTTATTTATATGTAACACATTTAGTTTTGATTGCCCTCTAAAAGAAAATTATCAAGATCCATCACTATCAAAATCCATAGAAGTTTATTGTTGAACCAGTTTAGTGATGTGAATTCTTATCTCATTTTTGAACTATCCATTCGAACCAAGGAACAAAAGTAATGTCTATATGTATACACCTAAAGTATTGGACGCTATGAGTGTAGTACTTAGTGTTGCTGTCATGTAATTGACATTTTGTATTTATCAAATTCAATAACAATGGTATATATAACTCTTATCCCAGAATAACTAGAATGTTAGACTTTTTTCACTATTCAAGTATTAGCTTTGACCATAATTTTTTATTAACATAATAAAAACATATTTTGTCATAAAATATGTTTTTAGATAGGTATTTATATAAAGTTTTATAATATAATTTTTAAAATAATTTTAATTAATTTTAATTATATTTTTAAATAAAGTCAAACTAGTTCATCAACATGTGAGCAAAGTTGACTGTGTTAGTTATTATGGGATAGAGCGAGTAATCAAATAAAGTATGGGCAACCAATGGGACGCTACTTGTTATTCCCTACTTTTTAAAGGGCAAGTGCTTTATTGAGTTTCAAGGCAACATATGCAAGTGAGTCAATTTTTAAACCATTTTCATTAAATATGTTCCAAGATATCAAATTTTCCTAACTATGTCCCATTTTAATATTATTCATAATCTACATCCATGCCAACAAAACAAACTTACAGTTTTCATTAATCAACACAAAATTTTTAATTTTAATTCAATTGAATTAGATATTTCTAGTAAAGTGAAAGGTAACTCAATTATTTGAAAAAAAAAGAAGGGAAATTCTCTTTGGTAACACTATAGTTTTTAATTTTCTCTTTGATAAATTCTAAAAATTCTTATTATCCTTGGTAAACTTGAATATTCTATATTATGTTAATTATTACATTAATGATAAATTTTAACTAAATATTTAACTATAGTTAGTTTTTTTTTAGAATATTTTTTTTAAATACCCCTAACCCAACCAGCCAACCACCTCCCCCGCCCTCGCACACTTCCACGCTGGCGCCCAACCCCCTTCCTCACCGGTGCGCTGACGTCCCCCACCCCAACTGCACCTCTCCTTCCCCCTGAACCAGCACTCCCTTCCCCGAATCAAGCTCCCCAACAACCCCCGAAACTCCCTCCCGAAAATTCCCTCAAATTCTCAATCTCTCCCCAAACGAAATCAGGTCATAGGAAGCTAATAAATCGTCGCTTTCGTTGAATTTTGGCTCGAAATCTCCCCAATTTAACCCTCCAAATTGGGATTTGCAAGAGAGAAATTGGGGATTTTTTTAGGGTTAGGGTTTTGGGTAGAAATCAGGAATTGGGAGGAGGGATGGGGTGGAGAGAATGGGGGGGGGAGTTCGGCAAGGGAGGGAGGGGGAATCCGGCAGGGAGGGAATCGGAATGTCGGCGGCAGGCGGGAGTGGGGAGCTGGCCGCCACCGCCCAGGGGAAAGGTTAAATTCTCGGGTTTTGGCTATGTAGATGGGGGTGGGGGTTGGTTTTTTTTAAAAAAATTATTTCTAAAATTATTTTAATACTAAAAAATAAAAAAATTGACCATGGTTAAAGATTTTTTATTAAAAATAATTGTTATCTTTGGTAACAAAAATAACAATGCTACCAATGGTAATAAGAATTTTTACAATTTACCAAAGAATAAAATGAAAAATTGGGTGTTACCAAAAAGAATTTCCCAAAAAAGAAAGACAACTCAATTAGGTCTAAAGGAAACAAAATGCTCATTTCCAATTGAGTTAGTGCTTCTACGTACCTTGGACTTGAACTACTGGTTTTATCTTGGACACAATCATCAATTGTGTTAGTGATATGGTTTAAGGTAACTATTTCAATTAGCAATTTTACTTTGAACCAATATTTTTTTTAAGGGGCATAGTTAGGTAAATGACATCTTCAAGCATATTCTATGAAAGTAATTTAGGTTTAATTTATAGAGCTTGTATAAGAAACAAAACAAGGGCCAGATCTCTAATATAAGGCAGTGGGTTTGCATCCCTGATTTGCTTCACCTTAAGTCCTGAACCATGACAGAATAAAATCTCAGCATCCACATTGAGGCCTACAAAGCTCCAAGTCATGGTATAAATAAAAAATATATATATATTCGAAATAAATTACTAACTACATGCGTCAATCATGTTACATCCTCTGATCCTAATGTTATGTCCCGTTACTTACATCACCCCCTGTACCTCTATTCCGATCAAGCTGAACAACATCATGTGGCATCGGCCAAAACCTCAACTGGATTGCTCTAAAGGCGAAATAAGGGAGAAGAGTGGAGAAGACAACAAAAATGATAATTATCCAATATAGAGGACTGGGAGCACAGACCTCTACTAAAACCAGATAAGCCGATTTTGAAAAGGTAGGAGGAAGAGTACCATATATGAGCAGGAAAATGTACCACAAGGCGATACTACCCCATATGACGAAATGCTGTATCCAAGTAAAGTAGTTGATGGACAGTGCCATTTGACAATTGACAGTCCAGACTACACAACTGTACATTGTAGCTGCCAACACTGAAAAATCAACCACACGGCCATCACTCCGAAATGCATGGTGCTTCAGAGAACTAGTGGTCAAAAAGAAGATAATCATTGAGCTGCAGAGACCATTGAACATCCACCCAAGTATGCGCGGCCAACTGTAAAGGATGTTCTCAATGCCCTCAGCATATAAGTTAGGATTCTGCAAAAGTCAGTTGAAAATTTAGGGTAATGGGAAACTCCAATTTAAGTTGCCTATTGAAGGAGGTTTAATGTTTACTACCTTTAAGCAAAGCCGCGCTGAAACATCTTGATCAAATACACCAAGTGCAATCACCGGAAGTGAAGTGAAAAAGACATTATAGGTCGACAAGTACCAATCATTATACGCAGGTTGAGCAGAGAAAGAAGAATGTGTTTCGAACCAAAAAAGAGTTAGCCCAAATGTAATGTTCTTATAGAAGAAGTAGCATATCTGCATTCCAAATAAACCAAATTAGTCTATTAACAGCTATAAAGGATATCCACAAAATAACCATTAGTTATTTTAGGCTTGATGGGTCAATACCATCATTGATATACGCCTGTAACACCAGTGACCATGCAGAAGCAATAAGCGCTGAAGAAAACGAAATTGAGCAATGTTGACATCACTTGACATAGCGGCCTGCACAAATCATTGACTGAATCATAATCTAGATAATGTAGTTGCTGCTTTTCTATAATAATAGCAATGTAGCAAATGCAGATAAAATTTAAAAATAAAAAAAGAAAGGAAGATATAATAAACTGAGAATTGTATTAGTTAAAATTCAAGAGGTAAGAGGAGATCATGTTAATTTGCAATTATAGGATAAAAGAAAAATAAGGAATAACATAAAAAAAATAGTAAATATAATAAATATAGTTTTCAATGTAAGGTATAGGATTCTATCAATTTCTACCACTCTTAATTTAGCTTATATATATATATATATATAGGGGAAGGATCCGGTGAGAATAGGTCATATGTGAGAATCCATACTTATATGAGAACTGACCTATAATTTAGAACATGTGACCACAATTTAAATTTAGAACATATGAGTAATAATTTAGAACATCTGTATGAGTAATAATTTAGAACATATGAGTAAAAATTAAAAAAATCTGTTTTATGAAATTTAGAACATATGAGTAAAATTTAGAACATCTGATTTATCAATTTAGAACATGTGAATAAAAAATTTAGAACACTTGGTATAAAATATAGAAAATGTGAGTAAAAATTGGAATATATGCTTTCAAATATAGAGCATATAACTAAAAATCTTAGAACACACATTTTAAAATTTAGAACATATAAGTTAAAATTTTGAAATAAGTCACTTAAAATCTATAACATCTAACTTAACTAATATATGGTTTAGAACATGTGAGTACTAATTTAAAACATCTATTTAATTTGGAACACCCGAGGAAAAGTTTAGAACATCAAATTTAAAATTTTGAACATACGAGTAAAAATTTAGAATATAAAAAGTGTTCTCATATATGAAAGAGTTCTCACATAAAGGAGGATTTTCACGAGAACCTTCCCCTATATATATATATATATATCATAATGATGTAACATTTGATATCATTACAAGAAATAAATTTTTTATCTTGAGTATTATTATTTCAATATACAAAGAAGGTGCTGCAGCTCTACTAATTTCTCATATAATTTCTAAATATTTTTTATTAATCTGATCCAATTACCCATTATACTTTCGCTGTTGCCAACAAATTTGGTATCAGAGCTAATATGGCTACTAGTTCAACCCCATTTTTCTCTTATGCACAACCAACACTTCGTATATTTGACGGAGAGCATTATGACTATTGGAGTAGTCAAATGCAAACCTTCTTCATATCCCAAGACTTATGGGAGCTTGTGGAAGATGTATATGAAGACCTTGATGAAGGTGCTAATGAAGTACAGCAAAAAATATACAAAGAAAATAAGAAAAAAGATGCACTCGCATTACGATATATTCATGCAGCAGTAAATAAGACAATTTTCCTCTGCCTATTTGGCTTGAAAAAATCCAAAGAAGCTTGAGATACATTAAAGAATGAATTTCTGGGAAATGAAAAGGTTGTTGCTGTTAGACTACAAAATCTATGGACAAAATCTGATAACTATAACTTGGAAATGAAGAAAACATAAAGCATCCAACTCTATTTCTCTCGAGTTACCGAGATAGTCAATCACATAAGAAGCCTCGGTGACACTATAGAAGAAAAAATAGTAGTTCGAAAAATATTGAGAACTATGACTGAAAAGTATAATTCAGCCACATTTATAATAGAAGAATAAAAAGACTTGTCAACTCTCACGATGCATAAGTTAATGGGATCATTGCAATCACATGAGCAAAGATTGAAAAGAAATTCAAATACTGATCAATCTATTGATCAAGCATTTCAATCCCAATTAAATGTATCAAACAAACAATATCAACGAGAATCTGAAAAATGACGTGAAAACCAAAGAGGATACCGATATGGAAGAGGTCGTGGTACCAAAAATTTTGGTCGTGGTCGAGGACAAAGCAGAGGTAGAGGTCGTGGACAATACCAAAATTATCAACAAAGAACAAACAATACTCATTGTCATATTTGAGGTAAACCTGGTCATCAATCATCAGATTGCTACCACGGATGTAAACGATGTCATAATCTAAATCACAGCCACAAGGATTGCTCGCATCGAGATGGAAAAGATACAAATGAAGCAAATTTCACCGCAAATAATGGTGAAGGTGAGCAAGTTTTTCTTACGTGCATGGATGCACAAAATAAATCTGATAATTTGTGGTTCTTAGATAGTGGTTGCAGTAAACACATGACAGGAAATAAAGATATGTTCGTCAAACTAGATATGAGTGCAGCGAATCAAATCACCTTAGGAGATTGAAAAAAGGCAAATGTTGAAGGAAAAGGAGTCATTGCCATGAATAGCAAATCAAATGAAACAAAATATACACATGATGTTTTATATGTTCCTAATCTGGCACATAATCTCTTAAGTGTCAGGAAGCTAGTACAAAGAGGATATTCAGCAAAGTTTGACGATGGAGAATGTATAATCCTAGACAAGAATTCTAGTACTCAATCAATCAATCAAAGCCTTAATCCCATAAATGGGGTCGGCTACATGAACTAAAAATGATTATTCCATGTAGTCATCCACAAAAATCTTCCTCCTCCATCCTTTACGATCCAATGCTTCATCCTCATGCAAATCCATATACTTCATATTCTTCCTAATTCCTTCCAACCAAGTCATTTTCGGTCTCCCTCTCCCTCGTTTAACCCCTCCATGGTCCTACTCTTCCACTCTTCGAACCGGCTTCGAGTCTCCGTCTTACATGCCCAAATCAACGCAGACGATTTTCCCTTAGTTTGTCTGCAATGTCTGCCACACACCTACTTTCTTGTGAATAACAGAATTCTGGTACTATATTGGCAAAAGTACAAATGGCTGAAAATAAAGTATTCCCGCTTCATCTACCACAAAACAAAAAGTTGGCATTACAAGCAACAATCATGGATGAATCTTATCTTTGGCACTTACGCTATGGTCATTTGAATCAAAATGGACTACAACTACTAAAGCAGAAAGACATGGTTGTAGGACTACCACATATTAATAGAGATATTCAAGTTTGTGAAGGATGTATATATGGAAAAATGCATCGCTTGCCATTCCCAAAGACTTCATGGAGAGCCTAAGCTCCTTTGGAATTGGTACATGCAGATATTTTTGGCCCTACTAGAAATCCATCATTGGAAGATAAGAGGTATTTTATATTATTCGTTGATGATTACACTCGAATGATGTGGATCTATTTCCTTGATAAAAAGTCAGAAGCTTTTAATACCTTTCTTCAATTCAAAGCACTTGTTGAAAGACAAAGCGGCTATCTAACTAAGACTTTAAGAACTCATTGAGGTGGCGAGTTTATTTATAAGCCTTTCATGGAATTTTGCAAAGATGAAGGAATAAAACGTCAATTGACTATCTCAAGAACACCTCGGCAAAATGGAGTCGCAGAGAGGAAAAATCGCACAATTGTTGAAATGGCAAGAAGCATGATGGAAGAAAAGGGTCTACCTAAAACTTTATGGGCCGAAGCTGTTTATATACTGAATCGCTCTCTGACTAAAGCAGTTCATAACAAGACCCCTGAAGAGGCTTGGAACGGTAGAAAACCGGTTGTAAGTCACCTTAAAATTTTCGGATGCATAGTATATGCCTTAAATAAAGAACAAGGTAAAGATAAGTTTGACCCCAAAGGAAGAAAATATCTTTTCATAGGATACAGTGATGAATCTAAAGGATATCGTCTTCTAGATCCTCAAACTAATAAGATTGTAGTCTCTAGAGATGTGATATTCGATGAATCAGCAAAGTGGAAATGGAATGATAAAAATATTCAGACACAAGTTTCAGTTCCTGTACCAGAAGAAGCTATCTCTTCACATGATACTATTTCCACAATAACAAATGGCCCTTTACAAAATCAGGAGAATTCTCCAAACTCAATATCAAGTGCAGACTCACAAGGTACATTATTGCCTCCTCAAGGTTCAAGGTATCCAACAAGAAACAGAAGAAGGCCTGGTTATTTAGATGATTATGATTGTTCAGGATTAGCACTAATTAATAACATGGCAACATTCGCCCTATTTGCATGTGAGCCCTCTAATTTCACGGAAGCATCAAAAGCAGAAGTTTGGATAAAAGCAATGGATGAAGAGATTTCAATGATTGAGAAAAACAAGACATGGGAACTTGTAAATTGCCCTGAAGGAAAAGATATTATTTGTTTGATATGGGTTTATAAAACAAAATTAGACCAAGATGGAAATATTCAAAAACACAAAGCAAGATTAGTGGTTAAAGGATATGCTCAAAAGCCTGGAGTTGATTTTAATTAGACATTTGCTCCTGTAGCTCATATTGAAACTATCAGAACGGTGTTAGCCATAGCTGCACAGAAAGAATTATTTATGTATCAGCTAGATGTGAAATCAGCATTCCTTAATGGAGTGTTGGAAGAAGAAGTATATGTGGAGCAACCACAAGGTTACGAAATTCCAGGGTAAGAAGGAAAAGTTTATCGTTGCATAAAGCGCTCTACGGACTTAAGCAAGCACCAACAACATGGAATAGCAGAATTGACAAGTATTTTACGAATAATGGTTTCAAAAGGTGTCCAAGTGAACCATCACTCTATATTAAAGAAAATAATGATGGAAATTTTCTCATTGTTTGTCTTTATGTTGATGATCTTATCTACACTGGAAATGATATCAAACTTATTAACAGTTTTAAAGAATCCATGATGCAAGAATTCGAAATGTCGTATTTGGGACTCATGAAATACTTTCTTGGAATACAAGTAAAACAAACCAAGGGAGAAATTTTCTTTAACCAAGAAAAATATACAATGGATCTACTCAAGAAATTTCACATGAAAAATTGCAAACCTGTGAATACTCCTATGGCCCTAAATGATAAGTTAGTCAAGATGACGGAGCTTAGAAGATTGATCCTAGCATATTCAGAAGTCTTGTTGGTTCTTTACTCTATTTAACTCATACAAGACCTGATATAGCTCAAGCAGTAAACATGGTATCGAGATTTATGAATAATCCTAGTAAAATTCATCTTGCCGTTGCGAAGAGAATTTTACAATATCTTCAAGGTACTAAGAAAGTAGGTTTAAGATACCAGAGTGAAGATAATGAAGAATTGATTGGTTATACAGATAGTGATTGGGCTGGTTCCATTGATGATCGTAAGAGTGCAACAGCCTACATTTTCTGTTTAGGCACTAAGATAATATCATGGCATTCAAAGAAACAACAAACGGTAGCACTTTCTTCTGCAGAAGCAGAATACAATGTCTGCCACTGAAGCAGCATGTGAAGCAGTTTGGTTACGAAGAATTTTAAAAGACATGGGTCTTCAGCAAGAAAGACCCACGATGATATTTTGTGACAATATGTCTGCTATAGCTATGACAAAGAATCCAGTGTTTCATGCAAGAAGTAAACACATTGAGATTCAACATCATTTCATACGTGAATTAGTCAATGAAGAAGAAATACAACTCGAGTTCATCAATACTAATGATCAGCCAGCAGATATGCTTACTAAGCAATAACTACAGAAAAGCTCGAGAAATTAAGACTATACTAAACATAGCAAATTAAGAGGGGGATTTATGAGATAAATGTTAATTTGCAATTATAGGATAAAAAAAAAACAAGGAATATCATAACAAAAATAGTAAATATAATAAATATAGTATTCAATGTAAGGTATAGAATTCAATTTCTACCTCTCTTAATTTAGCTTATATATATATATATATATATATATATATATATATATATATATATATATATATATATATATATATATATATATATATATATATATATACACACATAATGATGTAACATTTGATATCATTACAAGAAATAAATTTTTTATCTTGAGTATTATTATTTCAATATATAAAGTAGGTGCTGCAGCTCTAATTATTTCTAATATAATTTCTAAATATTTTTTATTAATCTGATCCAATTACCCATTATACTTCCGCTGTCCCCAACAAGATCAAACTCTTCTTTACTCGGAAAAAAATAAATAAAATAAATAAATAAAAAATTGAAGGAGATCAAACTCTTGAGCTTTGGTTTATAATAATAATGAAAAGTGTACCCAAATGCCAAATCATAATGCGGCTAGATGAGGTAACGAGGGAGCTTACATGAGCCCCTTGGGCTTATTCTGGTTAAATCACCAGAAATCAATGTGGTGGCATTCTGAAATGACTATTGAGATGGTTCTTTTAAAAAATAAGATGGTTTCTAACAGCCTGAGATTGCATCGAAAAATACGGTATATGATTTTAGGAAATACAATGATTGAAGCAATGATGAAAACGAGTATAAGAGCTTCATCGCTTGAAGAAGGGTTGTTTTGAACAACCATACTTTTTTTCCACTAAGGTTAGGCCACTTGGAGATGAACTTTGAGTTCAAGAGCTTTTCAATGACTGATCATGCCCAAATGACAAAATGGAAGAGATTTACATGCTTTAAAATGATTTGACTGAACTGTCCAATATTGACCGAACTGCTTGGGTCAAGCAACCTCCTGCAACATTTGTTTTTCAGCTTCTCCATTACCAGACTGGCCAACTTAATAGGTAAACTGACCCAGTCAGATAACTTATGCTGATAGCATGCAATGTAGATTTTCTTCATTTTTACTATTATTAATCTTAGCTCTTAATATATATCTTGTATGTCTAAATTAGAAGTTGATTAGGGTATCTTTATGTTATGTAGCCACACCATTAATACGGATGGATTGTCCTGTAGGATACAGAGTATGATGCAAAAAGGCTTGTTAGCTTTAGAGCCGAGTCTTTCTTCCTCGCCTTTGGGTGCTTTGAGCCTTCACTAGTTCTTGGTGAATTAATGATGATTTCATTAGCTCATGGTGGATTAATAACGATTAATCTACGCTTGGAGCTTGACGATAGATTTACTTCTTTGTTATGATTTGATTGTGTTAATATTATAAATTTTTGATTATTTTTCTTAGCAAAAGTTTTGTTTGGTTCAAAATCTGAATTAATTGTCCATGAAGATTAGAGATCATGAGGAGCATGAAGCACACTTGCCTGTGTGACCATATCATCTTCCCTAGTATAAAAACACTCGACTCAGTGAAGTGTGATTTAAACGATAGAAAAAACCTATAGGTTCAGATGTAAATGAGACTTGCCTCGTAAAAAGAAACTGGCTGGGTGGCACTGCTAGGTGTATACCCTTAACACACAAGTTACTATTTTTCCTCTAGGCTGCTTCATGTGTATAGAAACACAAATTTCTAAAATTCAAATACCTTTTGCTAATAAAAAAGATATTCTCAAGGTCAAGGTCAATCAATAAGGTTCCAAAGCTTGCATTCATAAGATAAATAAAATAAAAGGTTCCTAAGCTTGGCTCATTTAAGATTTAAATTAACAAGGGGATAAACTTTAATTGCCCCATTCACCAACACAAAGGTTTTCATAAGACATAAGCTTCACTCACCAATTCAAGAAGAAGACGCAAACAAAGAAACAAACAAATAAAACACAAACCACCTTTTAAAACACAAATTATGTCACAAACCACTTAATAATTTTTTTTTTTGGTTAAAACACACGTATTTAAAAATTTTGTTTTGTAAATCACCAACTTTACCAAGAATTTTATTGTTTAACCCAATATTTCGGCGTTGACCACCCTGCCACTCACTCCACCTTTGCCGCCTTAACTACCTCGAAAACACCCCTCACTAGCCCAAAACCCCTTAGTAACCACCCGGAAACCGCCCACCGGCCCCACCCAACCCAACACCACCCTTGCTGGCTGAACCCCACCCTAACAACACAAAAACCACCGTTGTCACCCCGACACCACCCTTGCTGGCTAAAAACCCCACCCTAACAACACGAAAACCACCGTCGTAACCCCGACACCACCCCTCACCAACCAAATTCTCCACCATAACCACTCGAAAATTGCTCCAGCCATCTTGCTGACTAAAAAATTAGACGGAGAAGGGTAGTTAGGGGTTGGGGGTGGTTAAGGTGGGGTTTTAGGCCGAAGAAGGGTGGTTTTCGAGTTGGGTGGGTGGCTTTTAGTGGTTAGTGTGGGGTTTTAGACTAGTGAGGGGTGTTTTGAGTTGGGAGGGTGGTTAGGGCGGTGGTAAGGCGGCAAAACTGGTGTTGGTGGTGGTGGGAGAGGTGGTTAGGGTAGGTGGTAAGGTGGCAAAAACTGGTGAGGGTGGTGGAGAGGTGGTTAATGGGTAAAGGTGGTTGTTGACAAAAATATTTCTAATCAGTTATGTTCTACCAAAAAAAAAAAAAAAAAAAAAATTATAAGGTGGTTTGTACAAAATTTGTACTTCCTTTGTTTTTTTAATTGCACCATTTGCAATTTTGCACTATTCACACAATCTCTTTTGACCATCTTTTATAATATATACGTAAAAAGAACATAGTCATGTGAGATCTCGTTAGATTGTCTCGACGTCTACTTTTCAAATATCAACTTCTTTTAATTTTTACTTAAATATAATAAAAGATATTAATTACCAAAGTATTGCATCGACAAGCGTGAAATGGCATATGGTGCAATTAAAAAAAACGGAGGATGTATTTTATAAGATGGTCTGTAACAAATTTTTCAAAAATAAATTAGCAAATTTCAAGATCTTCGCATGCTACCAAACTAAACTTGAAAGTTTTTGCTCATTTTGAAATCTTAAAATGAGGAAAAAAAAAATTAAAAAGAAATATATATATATATATACAATCTAATGAACAAAAAAACCTCCCTTAAATGCACCTACCTCTATCTGGAAGTATATAAAAGGTTATGAACAAAGCTGGAGATACAAGTCATATTTTTCTTAAAGGAAACAAATTTCAGAATCAGATGAAACAAAACATATGGTTCACTTAACCAACCAAAACCTATTCACTAATGAAAACATATGGTTCACTTAACCAACCAAAACCTAAATCATAATGTATGTATATTAAATTTATAAAAAATAAGCTACCCCCTTATACACTACACTATATATCAATGCGTTAAGCATGATCTAGATGCAATTAATTTATCTCCAAGAATGATGACGAATTTCACTTAATTATGTTGTTGACCAAGATAAAAAAGTACCACATATTTAGCGAGGTAAAAAGAATTTATTCTCCTTTATATTTTAGGGACACATGCATCCACCTCAAATTCCTAAACCCTTCAAAAAAACAAAGGGTTTATTGGTTGGGCCTTTTCGAATGGGTTAGAAGGAGTTATAATGCATTCTATCCACGTTAATGTTTGGTTAAGCTTTTTAGGTATGGAATCTAAGAGGTTTCTAATTCTATCCCACCCGCTAGAATCTCATTCTCACTTCAGTCATAAGATTCACATTCCATTCTAATAATGAAATGGAAAGCCATTCTAACATATAAACCAAACAACTTCAAATTAGTATGGGATTAAGAATCCATACCTCCCTAATATGAGATTTCACCCCAATCTAACCAAACTTAACGAATTAAACGGCCCCTAGGTAGCAGCATGACCTGCATCAATTTCTAATTATCGCTGCTGGTTCTTTAACTAGTTCTGGTCTTCTAGAAAAACAAAAGGCTATAGAGCCATCCCACTAAAAAGATGCACCAACTACTCGATAGATAGCTGCATTAATGTACACCCAAAACTTCAGCCCGTCATAGCCATTTTTAAATCTAAAAGCACTCTTCTCTCTTGGAATCTAGCATATTTAGTTACTGTCCATACATTGTAAACTATTTTAGCGCCAACAACCATGAAAAGAAAGACACCAGATGCTACATTTTAGATGCATATTTCCTATGTCAAACAGACCCACTTATAATTCTAGAGAGGAGAAAAATATGCGTCCATGAACCCATATGATAATATATAGATCCAAACTCAGATTCTCCTGTATCACTGCTCCCATCAAATTGTTGATCTAGATTAATGATTGACCTCCCAATAAGCTAACAAAGGATACGTACAGGGGATGTGTTTACATCATTTCTCCAGACCTATTATTAGCAAGTATTAGCAGGAAATCATTACCTGCATTCCTTCCACACCACTGATACCAACTCCAATATTAGCCTCTTGAATCATGCCAACATCATTTGCCCCATCACCGATTGCCAGTGTTGTTTTACCTGTTCGTACTTTGACCAATCTTGTCACCTGTATATTTTCTAAATCTTTATCAGATTATTTGGGGTCAGTAGCACTTGCAATATTTGCAACTGACTGTAAACAGATATCTAAAGAAAAATCAAGTTTCTTCAAGTAAGAATCTTACAAGAGCTTTCTGTTTGGGTGAAGAACGACAGCATATAACAGAATCACAGCCAGTTGCAATGTCAAGAAAAGATTTTTCTAGATTTTTATCCAGAGCGTAAGCTAGAGATTTTCCATCAATTAGCAATCCAAATTCAGTGCGATCTTTTGAAACACTATTTTGAGACTTGGCAATCCTAAATTGAGAATTGGCATGACTAATTAGAGATTTGGCATCACTCAATTGCTTTCTCACACTCTCCAGGGAAGCCTGTAATGTGTAAAAATTATAAGCAAGTAACAAGAAAAAGTTTTAATAATTTACACATTTATGCTTATATCAATTGACCTTTGCAATGGCTTCCTTGTCACCATGTCTTTCCAATGAAATTATTTCCGGTGAATCCAGCGAGATCACAATTTGCTTCATACCTTGCCTTAATAGGCTACATGCATAACTGCAATGGTTTGAATTTGAAGCATAAAAAATCTTACACATGATTAGACTCATCGAATAGTCTTTTCAAACATATCATAAGCAAACACATAAGAAAATTCATTAGTATACAATGTCACCATACCCAATATTAATTGCTGTTTCTAACTTATCACCGGTTAGGACCCATATCCTGATGCCTGCCTGGGCAAGTTTCTCAATGCATTCTGGCACCTGTTGCACAAGTAAGAAAAGAGGTCAATAGTTTTTTAAACACAGGAGAAATTATACTTCAAATCTTAGCTCTCCTCCACTGGAATTATAGCAGTAGGCACAACAATAGTTTTTAAAAGAATTATTTTTTTTTTTTTAAAAAAAAAAAAAAAAAAAAAAAAAAAGAAGGCTGATTTCCGATGCCAGCTAAAAACATCAAGAAGAGGGGGAATCTACAAAATGGTTAGATCATATACCCCCTTTTGCAGTTTATCCTCAAGAGCTGTAGCGCCAAGTAGAATCAACTGCTTTTCAATCTTATCAGCAGCTGCATCAACCAGTGCATCTCGGTCAGCACATACAGAAGTTTTGGCATTCTGAAACTCCTCCTCCCACTTTGCAAATTCTTCTTCATTAAGCTTGCGATATGCAACTACCAAGGTTCGTAAACCTGCCTCAGCATATTTCTTGATATGAGCCTTAACCTCAGCTTCAAATTGCCGCCCTTCTTCAGATAGTCTCTCAAACATTACACTACAAATACAGATAATTAAATAAAAAAGAAACCTCTAGAATAAAACTTATATACTCATAATAAACGAGAAAGAAAAAAGAAAAAAAATGTTCTGTCTCAACCTGTCTGCCCCTTTGCACAGAAGGAGAAGCGTTTTTTCTTCATTTCGGACAATTACGGACATTCTTTTGCGTGAGCTACTGAATTCTAGCACATGAAGAAGTTCATACACCCTGGAAATAGAAAAGTCCTTAAGAATCAAGACAAATAGCTTATCTTTCTAAACAGAAAATTTAGAATCTAAAAACAGCTTGAATTTCTAACTACAAAAAATGCATTTCACAGAACAGAACAAGCACTGTAAGCAAGACCAATAACTGAAATAAAGGACGAGTGTATTCTGAACTGGAATCCATTGATCAAAATAGATGATCACCCCCAAGCTGAATTGGCCTTGAAAATGAATTCAACAAAGCAATGTAATAGTCAAACCTAGTGTTCTGCATTCCACCTTAGCAAAGAAAGAACTTAGGATCAATTATATTTTGTTTACTGAACCAAAAAAAATAAAAAATATAAAAAAAGGATGAATATTTCTATTATTGATACAATCACTATTTCCACATAAAACATGCTGCAAATATTTAATGGTTATTATAATAGGTTGATATTGTAAAAATATACTTCATGATGAACTAGACCTCACATGACTGTATTTTTCCTTCAAGCATAAATCACAATATGTGGTAAAAGAGGAATGTGTGAATATATAGTGTCAAAATTGCAAACTTTGCAATGTTAAAAAAACAGAGCAAGTTTTCTAACTTCTAAACTCTCAGATTCAGTGAATCAAGTATATGTATGGTGAGCAAGTATAATAATCTGATTCACGATAATACTTCAAAGCTGACAGGGCATGGTTCACATATTTTGACTTAAACAAACAAGAATGAGCTTATTCTCCATATATTTGTACGCAAATATTGTAACTCTGAAAAGTATTAAAATGCCAACCAAGGAATATAGAAGCTCACCTATCTATCATTTGTCCATTCTCATGGTCCAACTCATGCAAATATATGCTCGTCTGTGTCCTTCTGAAAAACTCAAAACCAAGTTCCTTTGCAGATATGACAAGCGCTGCTTCGTCAGGCGACTCAGCCTCATAGGAAATTTGACCTGTTTCCTCATGGACATCAGGAATGGCTGTATGGCAGATTGCCAACACTCTAAAAAATTTCTGTATCACATCTGAATGAGGTTCATTGACCCACCTTCCATTCATGAGGCGTTCATCATTAATATTAAAAGCTTTGGCTGGCTTATCAGAGGTATTGTGGTCACGTACTGCACCCAGTGCCCCAGGGGGAATTAGTTGCCCTTGCCTTTTGGCTAGAGCAGCCTCTACTTCAGTCATCCCTTGTCCATATGATATACCAGCTATGGAACATTTGACAAATTCCATAGAGTTGCATGTTAATGTACCGGTCTTATCAGATAATATAGTATGTACTTGACCGAGCTCTTCATTCAAATTTGAAGTACGTGCATGAGCAGGCTTATCAGTTTCCTCACAATACATATGCTGATCCTGATTTATGAAAATACACTGTAGGACCTTCACAATCTCAATGGATATGTACAACGAGATGGGGACCAAGTAGCCATAAAGCATGAGGTCAGTTAGCCAATGTAGAAAGGCAGCTAAAGCTGCTCTTTTTGGGTCAAAAAGAACAGTAACCTTATCTGGTCGAAGATACCATCTTCTCAATTTTCCAGCATAAATATCCTTTTTAGTTGTAATGCCAAAGAAAACAGACCCAGTAAAGGATATCACTATAACAAAACTGAAAAGGATATAGATGACTTTATCCAATCGTTTTTCAATCCCACTTCTCTTTGATGGTGGGTTGATAGCATTCTGCATTACTTTTGTGTCATGTCCAGTGAAAATCACCACACCGTAAATGTATTCAGTATTCCGGAGTTTAGAGTCTCTCAGAAGAAGTTGTTGTAGAGAAAGAGGATACTGCTTTCCATTATAATATAAGGTTCCAACAAAAGAGTACAGATTTTCATTGGGATCTTCACACTTGGTTACTGCCTTAAATTGACACAAGGAGCTTTCATCTTGCAAGCAGGATGTGACTTCCAAAGCATGCTTCAATTTCAGACTTGTTTCTCCATCAAGATTCGAGGTCTCTACATAGCAGATCCCATCTTCATAATTTGAAGAGAGGAAGAGCAAATCAGCTGGAAAATGTTGATCCTTATACACTTTAACAACATCACCAACCCTAAGTTCTTTCCACTTAGATTTAACAAAGATATGATTGCTAACATCAAATAACTCAACCTGCCGATTATTGGCCTCTATGTCCTGCAAAATTAAAATAATTTAAATTGATTAACCGGACAATAAATCAATGTAAAGGGAAAAAGTATGAAACATCGAGAGATCTTTATAGATTTTTATGAAGCATGGGTCAGAGATATCACTTGCATGATATTTCCTCAGTACACTCATTTTAGAAATGTAGAATAGCTTGGAGTAGAAGACAAAACAAATTAATGCACGTAACATAGAATAAAAATAAAATAGATAAAAGAACATAATGAGCCAAGGCAAACACTAAACAATAAGAAGATGACATCAGATTTTAGCAACAATTCACATTCATGCATTTTCTATTGAGTATAGAATATTCTAATTTAAATTTAAAAAACAATTAAGCCTCAACAAAGAATTTAACGATCTCTGTGAGAGATACATATAATAATATAAGCCTCCAGAAATATATTTTAACATATCAAATTTCTTGACACAACTAGTTGAAATGACAGATGGATCTAAGAGGATCTGTTAGTCTGAAATTTTACTCCACATCTAAAATGTAATCATTTAATGCTTAATTAAAAAACGGTAAATTAGCTAAGTGGCACTGATTGAGAATAATCACACACTAGCAACATCCTCTTTTGTATCATTGATTGATTCTAGCCAAAAAAACGATAATGCTTGACTAGTTGACTGACGTAAATTATACTCAACATTTTTTCATACCTGAAAGAAGAGATCGAAATTCCCTCAAAGAAACCATTGAGATATCATACTGAGATTATGGACCCAAAAGTTGCATGAGATATGCCCACAGCTTCATCGTTTTACAACTGACCACAATAGCAACATCCACTTTTCAATTTTTAATCAATTCTACCCAAGCCATGATGATGTCTGACTAATGAAAACCTTAAGATATTATACTATAAACAAATGTACCCAAAGTTGCAAAAGATAAGCCCATGGCATTGAATAAAAAAGATCAACCAACTTTGTACCTAAGTAATTGTAAACAACACTACCCCAATGCTACAAAGGAGCCTAATTTCTACGATAGATAAGAGAGCTAAACTAATTTACATCACTGAAGTTGAATCAAAGGGAACTTGGGTTTTAAGATTTGATTAGTTTAAGAATTCTGATTTTTACTAAGACCCAAAACTAAAACATGTTCCAAGATGAAAATTAAAATACCAAATTATTTCATGAGCATAGAATGTAGACACCATACAGACCAAGTAAAAAAAAATTGGTTCTTCTATATTATATACTGATATTATCAATTTTTCTAAGTTGTACCCATTGTTTTTGAAAGCTACACATTGTACCCCTCAAGTCCGGTAATTGAACATACCACAACCTTGCCATCAATTCAAAGTTAGGGTTTTTCATTGATTTACTATTCGTCATCATCTTCCCAATTTCGCTCAACCAAATCACTGAAACACCATCATAACACCCTTACTTCCTCCATTCCTTTCCTCATTCCTCTTCTCCTCCTAATTAAATTGCAATTAACCTCCAAACCTCTTCTAGCACGACTAATACAGTCACCCCACACCCACTCTCTTAACTGCAACCACCATCACAACTAGCACCTTAAGGTTGTTCTATCATACCACCAATAAACTTGTTGTCATAAAAGAAACTCCGCCGCTGAACAGTTGCTACTAGGTAGTTATAATTATTCACGAACCTATCCCACTGAAAACTCACCTATAAAAATAACATATCAATCCATATACCAAACTTATATTCAATTTTCAGCCCATTAACTTGCAAATTTATTGAATAAATGACAACCAACAATACCCAACTGCAATTAAGCAAAATTGGGGTTATCCACTTTGTAAATTTGAGCAATCTCTGTTCCTTCTCTAACTTGAACGAAAGCTCAACAATCAAACAAAGCGGATGAAACCCTTGTCTTTTTGGGTTTATCATACCGTCTTTTTGGTGCAAGAGAGGAGAGTTGGGAATGATGGAATTAAGGAGAGAGAAAGGAAGAGGGGTTTAGGGGAGTTGGACTAGGAGAGGACACTATTGGTGGCCGTGGTGGTGGATTGGGGGAAAAGAGAAAAGAGAAAGGCAGGTGGTGGTGGATTGGGGGAAAAGAGAAAAGAGAAAGGCAGGTGGTGGTGATTATCACGGTGGGAATGGATTAGGGATGGTATTGTTAGATTTTGAAAACTTCCGTTCATATGCAACATTGCAAAGGGTACGATATTTTCAAATATTGCTACTAAGGGGCGTGTGTTACTTTTAAAAACATTGGGTACAACAACTCAATAATACAAAGGTATAATATAGAAAAACGCAAAAAATCAAAGTGGCAACTAATATATAACGGATGTAGTACATGATCTTACAAGAAAAATATAGTTACACCCGAAAGATGGGACTAGGCAGAGGGCAAGGAAGATAATGTAGGTTAGAATTTTTGTGAAATGAGAGCATTTGATTTCAATTTAGTTATAATCATTCATCAAAGCTACATAACTAGCAGCTCATTCCTTTACACTTTATATTTTCTTAATTGACCTTCATTGTCATACCATCAATTAAAGAAGTACAAATTTTCATACCATATTTGTCCGATTTGTTGGGTACCTTCTCAGAGAGAAATTATGGGAAGGTTTTTTTATTTTCTATTCCATATTGAAAACAAAAAAGTCCATCAAGGAGAACATGCAAACAAACAAATTTGAAGTGAAAACTTCAGTTGGATTTTCATTCTATCATTTCAAAGAAAAAGTTTTTGTGATTTCTGCAATTTAAGAATAAATTTGTTGAACATTCTCACTTAGAGACACTATCTCGAAACAAAGAAAATTATGCAAAAAAATCAAGTTAGAACGATGAACACAAAAGAATTCAATTCTTACCATTTAAAATGTTTAGCTCCAGCCTTACCCCTCTAGGCCATAACATCAAATTCTTGATCCTAAGATTCCAAACTTTAGGCAAAAAATTGAGTAGAATTTCAAAATTTGGTGTTGACATGACCCTTCCCCCTCTAGGCCATAGCATCAAAATCTTAATCCTAAAATCCATAGTTTAGGGAGAAATCTTAGTAGAGGTTTAAACATCAGTGTTGACATGAGTGTCCTTTACCCATCAGGTCCATGAGTTATCATTATAGTTCTTTTTTAGCATTAAGTGGAACATCGGCTCAAAGATTACTACACTGCCTTAATATACACAATCATCTAAACTCAAAAATCATATGCCAAAAAATAATAAATTAATTATTATAAACCTAATATTATTATAAAGATGTCTTTAAAATATATAATCAGAAATCAATGACTCAATAAATGCATATTCATCCACTCGTTCCTGTTAAAATATCACATTCTTCCTCCAATTCTCCTACTAGTTTAGAAAGTCCTTAGTACAAGTATATAATTATAAATATATGGGTCGGACGGGCTCAACCTAACATCCTCCCCCAACCCAACACCCATGGCAGGTATGGTTTTCATCCCCACCCCACCACCTGTCAAACTTGACCCAAACGCAATTGGGCAAGTCTCCTATTTGTCCTACCCTAATGACGCCTGATGCCTACATTGCCCTTTTAATGATAAAGCTAATAATTTCATTGCCATTAATATTGAAACCTAATGTAGAGAAATAAGAATTCCTTGAGGATTTTTGTTGTTGATTTGAAAAGAAAAATAGTGGGAAGGAATAATTGAATAATGTAATTAAATGCAGAATGTAACGAGGACAGTTTTGAGGAAAATGAGCCCTGTGAACAATGACATGCTACTCACTGTACATACATCGATAGAAATTCCATCTCCAGCTTTATCAATGAACTGTATGATTAACTGGATTATATGGTTAAACTACTCAAATCCCAAGTCCTCATCCTGGCCCTTTGACTCGCTAGGTTAGATTTACAAACCAAGATAGCCATTCTAGGAAAAAAAGAGCCCCCTTACAACATCACTAACCAAACTTCTGTACAAACAACTTACTATAAAACTCCAAACAACAAAAACCTAGCATAACATGAGCAACACTTTCTAGCAACAGCAACCACAAGATTCCAGTCTACATATATTGAGTGTTTGGTTGGGTGTAATATATTTTCCAAAATTATGATATTTCTACGTTATATTCTTCCCATTTTCCTTTGTTTGGTTTGTGAAGAAATGGAAATCGGTTTCCCCAAAGGTGGAAAATAACTCGCTCAAAAAATAAAAATCATATTCCTTTTGTAAAGAAGGGAAAGCCACATATTCCCCTTTCCTCATTACTTACTTAATTCTCTCCTCCCATCCATCCTTACAACTTTTCATGTAAGAAATCAAACAAAGAAACTCTAGGTTGTTCCTTGTAAAATTATTTTCCATGGAAAGTTATTTCATATTAAATGTTTTCCATCAACCCAAGCGCAGCCTAATTTCAAATCCAAAAACTCAACAATAAAAGCCGGTTGATATGCTTTGCTCCAAGGAAAACTAATTTCTTGTCTACTTAATCACGATTCCGTAAATGCAAACCAGTATTCATTCTTATCTCAACACATAAAGTATGTATTCCACAAACATTATAATCCCTACAAAGCTTACAGTCCGAGAAAATCAGCAATTGCAAAAACTATGAGAACCAACCAAAATCATATACAAGACTATAAATCCATAACATCAATTCAAAAGTTAAATTAAAGAGAATGTACCTGCTTTTTTCGCCTCCAATCTTCGACAGCCTCCTTCGCCATAGTAGCTCCAACAACAACAGCCAAAGGGAAAGCAATACTAACAGCAGCATAAGGTGCCAAAGGACTAAAAGATACACAAGCAACAATAAGAAAATACAAATTCGCAACTCGACGAAATTGCTCAAACAATGATTTGGGTATGAAATTAACAGCAGTATATTTAGTAGTAGATACATAATTCTCCCTATAATTGAGCTGAATTGCTTCTGGGTTATCTGGATCATTACAATGCACCACTCTTGCATAACCCCTTTGCCCAATTTGTGAATGTTCTTCATTAAAACTTGGTTTTATACATCCAAATGAATACAATTTGCTAAGTAATACATCCCTTTTTCTGCTCCTGCCTTCCATTTTCGTTACAACCTTCCAAATCGTCGATAATTATTATAATCGGAAGGAAAACAAACAACAATTTCTTTGTACCTTTTTGGTAGATCAACTAACATACCCACATAATTATTGAAGCTTCTACCATAGTCGTCGACTATAGACGACTTCTGTAACACAAAAGGATCTCATAAATCAACCAAAGTACAAAACTGTGAAAAAGGGCAATATTATAGGGGTGGGACTTCGGTCAGGCAGTTCGGTTTGACCTCAGTTTGAAACGGTTTCGGTTTGAAACGGTTTCATTTAGACGACGGATCGGTTCAGTTCGGTTTTGATTAGTCACAGGTCGGTTCGATTTCGGTTTATTTTTGTACGATTTAAATTCGGTTCGGGTCATAAACGGTTCGGTTTATAAACAGTTCGGGTCATAATCAGATCGGTTAGAAACGGGTCGCTTCAGGGGCGGATTTACTCGGGTCAATGCCGGTTCGGTTTTTAAACGGTTCGGTTAATAATCGGGTCGGTTTGAAACAGGTCGGTTCAGGGGCGGGTTTACCTAGGTCAATGCCCGTTCGGTTTATAAACGGTTCGGGTCATGATCTGACCGGTTTGAAACGGATCGGTTCAGGGGTGGTTTTACCGGGTCAACGTCGGTCCGGATTCATATCGGTTCGGGTCATGAACGGATTATTTTGAAATGGGTCGGTTCAGGGGCGGGTTTACCCGGGTTAATGCTAGTTCGATTCATATCGGTTCGGTTTATACTCGGTTTGGTGCTAAAATCGTTCGGGTTAGTTTGGTAATCGGTTAAATTGGATCGGGTTGAAATCGAGTTCTAAAAAGTGGTTTTGACCATTTAGCGCGTTTTGTTTTATATCAAGTTGGGACTAGTATTTCCATTTCATTAGTGGGTCGGCATAGGTTGGTGAAAAAAATAATGGATCGAGTAGAAATTGGGTTTTAAGAGATTTTTGACCGGTTAGCTATTTTCGTTTTATATAAAGTTTGGACTTCGTCACTTTATTTTCAGACATCGGATTATATACAATTACACAAATCTTCATTTATTCAATTATTCTATATCATGTTAATATGTTATGTTTCAAGTTTGGTTATACTCTTGTTGTTGTTTATTCAATATTATCATATTAGTCTATTACAAATTTATAATGTATTAATGTATTATTGTTTCATTATTAAATATATATTATTAGGTTATCAGCTTCTTGTTGGATTGTTTTAGATATTGTGTCATGACCATGTTTTGATGAGTTGCTACTTTGAATACGATAAATCGATTCAGATATCAGATTATATAGAATTACAGAAATTCTCATTCATTCTATATCATGTTAATGTGTTATGTTTCAAATTTGGTTATAGTCTTGTTGTTGTTTATTAAATATTAGTCTATTACAAATTTATAAGGTATTAATGTATTATTGTTTCATTATCAAATATTATCAGGCTATCAGCTTCTTGTTTTAATTGTTTTAAAGACCGCGTCATAACCATGAATTGGTACTTTGAATACGATAAATCGATAATTGATATTGTAATAAACTAATAATTTAATGTTACGGAACTATATTTGGATGTTTAATTAAAATCACGATTATTCAATTTCCCATTAGTCTAATAAAGTAATAATTGACAATTGTTTGTAACTATTCCATAATTTTGGTGTTAAAGTTATATTGCTGAATTACTTTGTTGTCTTACCCTCTCTAATCACCTTTTAAGATTACGTGCCTACAAGGCTGCAACATATATATGTTGCAACTTGCAAGTTAAAGAAAACGGGTGGGGAAGTAGAAGTATTCAATTAGATCGATCATCAACTGTTTTAAGTTTTAATAATCAGATACATTTATCGATTATCTATACATACCAATGATAGTATGATACCAATCGTACCATACATTATTATTTATTACATATACTGATATACATATAACTAATATACATTAAATATGTCATATTGAATCAATTCCAATTTCCAAACATTTGTGTTTCTTACAATTTATAAGTTACATAAAGTTAAGAGTACAGTAGTGTTTTTATTAGTACGTAGCTATGAATAAAAAAAAACATACTATCCAAATCCATTATCCCATGATCCGTGTCACCATCTTATATTAAATATCAGCCATTGATTTGCATGTCATCTAACGGCCTATCATCGCACACATTCCAATTCACGATCCGTGTGTTTCCTTTTCCACCAATCAGATCACTCTTACCATCGTCTCTTTAGTACTCTTTTTGATTTCTCTCTCGTTTTCTTAATCCTCTTCTGTAATATTATCAATTTTTTGAAGCCATGGCTGCTAATATGCTCACTGCTCTCTCGTTTTCTCTCTCATCTCCTCTTCCTTCTTCCTTTCTTCTTCTTCCTTCTTCTCCCTTCTTCCGTCTATGTTCTCCTTTCTTCCATCTCGTTTCTCCGTCTCCGTCCACCGGCACCACGCACGACGGTTTTTATGGTCAAATTCGACCACGAAACTCTAGATCAAGTTGTTTCATGATCGAATTTGGCCTTTTAAAACCAAATTCGAGGCCAAATTCAGGATTAATATATAAGGTGTTTTCGTTCTTCCTTTTTTTATTTTCTGTTTTTCTTTTTAATTTTTTTTCAAGTTGTGGGCAACGGAGGGGGCCGAGTTAGGGTGGGTGCGGTGGCGGTTAGACTGGGTTCGGGTGGGTGGGGAGGGAGGATTTTTCGAGGGAGGGAGGGAGTTTTATGGTGGGTGAGCAATTAGAGTGAGTTGGGGGGTTTCGAGGATGTTGGGTTTTGTGGGGGTGGGTGGGGTGGGGTTACGGTGGGTTTGGGTTTTTTTTCGATTTTTTTGTATGGGGTGGGGTGGGGTGTGTTACGGTGACGGTGGTGGGTGTGGTTAGGGTTGGGTCTGGGTTTTTTTTTTTTTATTTTTTTTACAGTGACGGTGGTGGGTGGGATGGGGTGGGGTTTGTTAAGGGGGTGGGGTGGGGTACGTTACGGTGATGGTGGTAGGTGGGGTGGGGTATGGGTCTGGGTTTTTATTATTTACGGTGACGGTGGTGGATGGGGTGGGGTAAGGTTTGGGTCTGGGTTTTTGTATTTACGGTGGGTGGTGGGGTGGGGTGGGTTACGGTAATTATGGTGGGTGCGGGGGTGGTGTTAGGGTGGGTCTGGGTTGACGTTGGTGGGGTGGGGGTGGGTTACGGTAACGGTGGTGGGGTGGGGGTGGGTTACGGTAACGGTGGTGGGTGGGGGTAGTGTTAGGGTGGGTCTGGGGTGACGGCGGGGGTGGTGTTAGGGTGAGTTACGGTGGTGGGTGGGTGGAGGGTGGTTGGATTGGGTGGGTGGCCAAATTTTTTCATTTTCTTATTTAATTTATAACTCCTAATTTAGTTATACAAGAATATAATTTTAATTTTATAATAGCAAAAAAATTTACAAATTTAAATCAATAATTATATGTAAAAAAAATTGTACTGTTAAATTACATTAAACATCAAATATATTTGTGGAATTCTAACAAATTGTTAAAGGCTGTAAATAGTTCAATTTGAATGGAACGGGTTGTAAACGGTTCGTTTTAAATAGTTTGTAATCGGATCGGTTTAAACGGGTTGCGGTTTGAAAATAGTTCGGTTTAAACGGTTTAATGGGTTATAACAGTTCGGTTTAAACGGTTAGCGGGTTGTAAATGGTTCGATTTAAACGGTTTTTTCCTACGGTTTAAACGGTTTCGGTTTATAAACGGTTCGGTTTAAACAGTTAGCGGGTTAACATTAATCGGTTCAAACGGTTTCGGTTTATAAACGGTTTGGTTTGTTATTGGTTTACGGTTCGTAACGGGTTAACATTAATTGGTTCGGTTCGATTTCGGTTTGACATTATACGGTTCAGTTCGGTTTTCGGTTTAAAATTAGCGGGTTAGAAACGGTTCGGTCCGTGATGGTTCGATTCGGTAACGGACGGTTTCACGGTTCGGTTTGAAAAGTCCCACCCCTAGCAATATATAACAATCAACATCTTATTTGGTTTGTTTTTTTAGAATGAAAAGGACCTAAAGCAATGTATGGGTTTTGAACGTTGAATTTGTCTGCTTCAGTAACTAAGCAAAAATCATAATAAAAAAAATTTAAAAAAAAGATAAAATAGTGTGAAATAAATAATAATAATACAGGGGTTGTTGTCAAAATAGGGGAATTTTGATTACTTTGGGAAGAAGTTCGGGAATATCTCTTACTTGTTGTGAGCATTGTAGGTGATTGAAGAGAGAGAAAATTGAAAAAGTGTGTTTGGAGTTGTAGCTGAAAAAGCACTGACACCTGCCCGAACCAAAAAGTAGCTGTCCACAGTCCACACTCAATAGGGAAGCCAATCGCTACATCCTACACGGTCTTGGTCACTGTATTTACAGCTAAAGGGATGGATGCTTCGTGTCAAAAATGAAGAATTTTTTCCAAACTAAGCCTTGTTGACAAAATATTTTGCAAAATGAATGCGTGGCAAAAACTATTTACCAAATTAAGATTTTGGGGTTCGGACAACGTTTTATACCCCGGTTAAATTTTAAGTATAAAACACTTTTCGAGACAGCGTTTTTACTTGTTGACTTTTTTTTTTGTGATTTTCTTAATTTCTGGTTTTAAAAATTAAAAATAAATAAATAAAAAATTCAAATACACACAAGACGCTGTCCGAGGCAGCGTTTTATGTACAATTTTTTTGTACATAAAACACTGTCTCAGACAACGTTTTTCTGCTAGACTGCAGTACCAACAGCCAGCAGCCTCCTCACTCCAAATTCTGCCCTCAACATACCACCCCCAGCCTTCAATCAGCCACCACCCTCAAACACCACCCCCACCACCAACCCCTACCGTCCCACCACCGTCGACCACCACCAACCACCACCTCTCGCCACTTTCGACCACCCTTATGCACTTCAAAACACTCCAACCACCCCCAACAACACTACAACCACCCCCACCACCAACCTCAACCCTACCACCACCATCGACCACCACCAACCACCACCTCCTGGGACTTTCGCCCACCCTTAAGCACTTCAGAACACTCCGAACACCCCAACAACACCAACCACCATGAGCCACCACATTAACCACCACGGGCCATCGCTTCTACCCCGTTTCTCATTATGGAGCCTAAATGTCTTGTGTTTGATATATATCGGCCTAGAAGGATCTATTTTGACTGACATAAGTCCAATTTGGACAAATAAGGAAATTAAACTTCAAACCACACATAGATTCATTCAAAAAATATTTATTATATTAATAATGTAAGTGTTATATACATCATTCTAGAAAATCCGGTTACAACAAATAAATCAAAGAATACTATCCCGACTCATTTATTCGGGGTAATGGTTCTTTAACCTATCTGTCGGGCCTCCGTTTGACAAGACGCCGCCTTTAATGAGTAATGGTGGTGAATGGGTCTCGGGGCGATGGGGTAGTCTGCTGGCTAGACGAAGGGTCCTCCTGGGTAGGGGTGCGCAAAACTGTGGATGATGTAATCCTCTGCGTCTCTGGGTGACGTAGGATCACCTCCATCGCCACTCTGGCCGAGCTCGAACTGTGAATGGACGGAGTGGCCATCATGACCGTCCCGCTGGTGGACGAGATAGCCGTGACCATATCTCTGTAAGGTAGCCACGCCCATATCTCGCACCCGCTTGACCTGGGCTCTAGTGGGTCCGTCTGCAAGGGCGATTGATAGTGCATCAACCATCGCCACCATATCCGCCGCTTGCAGTAATCATCGATCAGTCAGTTGTATGATATAAAAATTTAAAAATTGATGAAGATAAGTAGAATAAAAGAAACTCACATATTCGCTAATGACGTCATATGCTGGATGGTAATGTGTGGATGGTCGTGTGTAGCTAGGGCTGATGAAACGTCGTGTAATACGCCGGTACCAGACCATGTACGGATCGTGAGGACCCATAATGCCCTACATCGGATCACCTCCAACGACCAACTCCAACCGTCGCTGCCATAGGTCAATGTAGAGCCTATGCTCCACTGACTAGTTTGTCTCCCCCTTTCCCCGACGGTCAATGCCGTGCAGGCGGATACTAGTGTCACACTCCATAGGGACAGGCTGGCGTAGTCCAAACTGTCTCATGACTCGGTCGGGTATGTGACTCTCCACAACCTCAAAACATATCATGGGGGTCCTGGCACGCCACTCGTCCTGATGATCCAGCAGATGAGCAGGCATGGCATCAACCAAATCAGCTACATACGGATCCCATGTCACCTGCAAAAACACATCAAAATTAATACCGTAAATAGGTTAGTGCACTGACAAGAATCATATTAAATAAATGTTTACAAATTCCTTTTAAGTTACCACCTGATCCTCGGTGAGTCGGTTAAGGGAGTCTCGGTAGTACGGAAGACCCCTCGCCGCATGCGCAAGTGTTAGTCTGGGGACCACCCACCTAATACCAAAAAATGTTTTAGTTTGTCAACTAGCATAATAAAACCGTATGAAGTCTAAAGTAATGACAATTGTAACAAACCTGCAATCGTACGCCTCGTCAGGTTTAGGGAGCGGTGGAGCATCGTACGCCTGGTACTACTCATCCCGGTCTTGCTGCCCCTGACGATGTACAACAAGCCTACCTAGTCTGCCTACATGGATATGCTCCCAAGCCCATAACTGTAACACAAAAATACAAAACTAGGTTAAGTATAAACTACGTAAGTAACAGACAAAATAGGTTGTTGATAATTAGGTGAGTTACCTGAAGCACAATCAAGGGACCTCCGATCTCGCCAAAACCAAGGTGGGATGCTCTACACAGGTGGCGATACAACGTCGCCAAACAAGCACTACCCCAGCTGTAGCCACGGATATGATCTCAGTCGTGGTCTAACGGTTGTATGTAAATTAGTTGCAGATGGCTCCCGCTCTTGTTGCCGAACAACACACCCGAGATGAGCAGGAACAAGTATGCCAGAGCGTGTCTCTGAGCCATGGCGTCATCAGCGTCCGGAGGCAGCACACGGAAAGTCTCGCGTATCCAGCCGGTCCTCAACCCGGACCCCCTGATCTCGTCGAGACCTGGCTGAACCCCGAGAACCCGAGTTACCAAACCAACGGGATCGACTAACGCATGTCCTGTCACCGCAGTCCCATGTATAGGAAGGCGCATGAGTATCGCGACGTCCCGCAACGTAACAGTCGTCTCCCCAACAGGTAGGTGGAAGGAGTGCGTCTCCTGTCTCCACCTCTCCGCAAGTGCAGTGACAAGCGCTCGATCGATCTCCCTAAACGCCATCCGATGAATACCACCCAAGCCAGCCAACTCGACGTACGCAATAACGCGATGATTGACAACCCAGTCCGCCATAACCCTGGTAGTCTAGTGCCTGCAAACCAGCTGCCTTGCTAGATCAACCTGATAAAACGTAATTAATATCAGATAGTATATCAATTTAACATGCATAAGTACATGAAGTGACGGATGAAATATCACCAAGTGGTCCCATATGTCAATGCTCCGATGTTTGTCCTGTAGTGTCAGGACAGAAGGGTCAACAAGTCCGGGTGTCCTATCTTGTTCGTCCATGAAATTTGTTCATTAACAACGTTATACACCAATTATCAACACAATTACTAGATCATCAATTAAACTTGAGCTGGACGAGTTAAAGGCATCGACGAAAATTTTCAAATAACAACATTCAAAATAGAAATGATCTAAATGTTACAAACGTTACAAACTTAGGTCCTGGTCGGTCTAGATGGACACGTTGTCCGATTGTGACCCTGATGGTGACAACGGGTGCATTTACTCGGGGGTCGGTTAGTCTCATCCATTTCATTGCGTATGCGCTTTGACTTTGGCCAACCTTTTCCTCGTAACATGGTGTCGTTCGGAATGAGTTTAGGGTCGATGTACTGTGTTCAGGTCGTCTCACAGGGGATAGGCCAGAACTTTGGTGCATAGGTGTTCGTATAGGCCTCCGATTGCAGCACATGGTCCACCCAAAGCCGCTCTGATAGTGAGTACGTCGCACAGACTGCTAGAACATGAGAACATGGGAGATGAAATATCCGTGGTTTGTTGCATGTACAAGTTCTCAACTCAATGTTAACAGTATGTTTATGGCCTCCTTTTCTACCAAGCTCTCCCCTTTTTGTTGTAACTTGGTAAATATGCAATCGGAGGTTATACGCATCCACTGTGATATATGGCTTTTGTGGTGTTCTCCAGAATGGCAGTGACCTTGGGGGGTATGCAAGTCCCTGTTCAGACCTAGCCTCAGAAGACTCCCTTCTTAAAGTGAAATACCTGTTAACTCTGTGGAAAGTTAACTCGACAAAGGACATGATAGGTAGAAATCGAGCTCCCTTCAACACATTGTTAAATGTTTCAGAGAAGTTTGTAGTACATATCCCATATCTGCGACTAGCGTCGTGAAAGAGAGACCACATAGGAAACGAGACTTGAACAATATACTCCATGGCCTTGGTACATGCCTCACCGATGAAACACATATCAGCTTGAAATTTTCTTTCTAGCCTTTGGTACGCAGCAGCCTTGAACATATCTCTCATGTCGTTGCTTCGCACGTGAGTCTTCAGGTTAGAAGCTATGTGGCGAACACATAACCTGTGATAGGCTCGCGGATCGGTGAATCCAACGTTAGGATCATTCATTGCTGCAATGATCCCAGGATGTCGATCAGATATAACACAGAGGCCATCTCGTTGCGTGACATGAACCCAAACGCAGCCCAGAAAACCAAGACCAGCTGGAAGTATTTTCCTCTTCAACCAACGCAGATACTAGTGGAAATACTTGGAAGCTTGCACCCACACTTGTAGTAACCAACATTGTTCCTTTATACTTCCCATACAAGTGCGTCCCATCGATATAGATAACAAGCATACAGTGTTTAAAACCGTCGATGCAAGGAACGAAGGCCTAAAACACTCGTTCAAACACTTCCATGTTGCTGGAGTAAATACCATCCACTAGAGCTTTGTGTTTCCATACAACAATGGTTCCTCGGGTTTGACTGTTGGAGTGCTTGCATAAAGTGCGGAAGTCTGCCGTAAGAACTCTCCCAATCCCCAAATATTTCAGTTATAGCTTTCTCCTTGGCATACCATGCTCTTCAATAACGGAACATCGAAATGAAATTGCTTGGAGATGAGTTCTTGTATGAATTCACTTTCAAGGAAGGATTTTTTTGCACAAAGGACTTCACATACTCTGATATTATGGACAAATCCAAGTGTGGGTGATCAGTAGATAGTACTTCAGTGACACATTTCTCCCGGTACGAGCCTTTGCACGTGACTAGGGTAAAGCCACGCGAGTGCTCACTTGATTTGGTACTCTGTAGTGACCAACCACATTTCTTCTTGCACCGCAGATGAAGGACACTCTCATTCAAGTTCACTGTGGTGTAGAATTGATTCCTCTGTATAGAATACATCTTCACCATTTCTTGAAGCATTTTCTTACTTTCAAAATACATGCCCTTAGTAAATTCTCCCCCGGGAACAAACGATGTATGGCAACCCGATTTGGCCCAATACTGATCAACTTCATAGTTCTCGTTTATCTGACTAAACCAAGGTATGGGAGTTCTAACCATGGGCTCGCCAACTTCTATGTGTGCGGGTTCAAAATCCATGTTCTGAAGTCCATCTTCCTCCTCTCCGCTCTCGGCCTCATTATTTGTTTTCGCATACACATCATACACAGACAATTTATTATTTACAATAGTGTCAAGATGATTTGGCACAGGTTGAGAAGGTGATGCTTGAATATCATCTTGCATAGGCAAATAACTATACGTAATTGCATCGTTGAAGGTGTGACAATGTTTGATGTCGAAGGACCAGGTTGGCCGAACATGGTCACATATGCCCCCCATGTACAGGTGAAGCTATATGAGAACTAAATGGCATGTTAAATTGATCATCGTGCAACATTCTACTGAAAGATCCCATCCCATATTCATTCGATGGAATGTCGTGTGAGGGCACTTGGAAGGACTCTGTGTTGTAACCGGAAATATATGTAGATTGTTGTTCTGGCCGAGTACTTTGTTGGGTACATATAGGCACCATTTCTACATATATCTCAGTGGGAACACCCTTCATTGCAACAACGCTCCTTAAATCTTTCAAATGTTTATTCGTACAAACAGGTAACACTTGAACCCCATTGCCAGGCCAATCTCAAACCTCATTTTAATGTTTAGTTCAACATTCCTTGGGTTTAAACCAATACTACTATGAACCTCGTTCATCATATCATTGAAAGTCATGTTCAGTTCAAGTGTAAGTGGTTCCATATTTCCTCCACTATACTCGACACGGGGTCCATTGAACAGAATTTCACCTCCCCACCGACATAACAACACAACATTTTGTGCAGCCATTCTACATAACAACCAAAACACATTACACTTAAAGGCACTAAATCATCCCTAAATCGCCATAATTAAACAATAATGTACATACTTTTCAAATTAACACAACTTAGAAGCACTAAATCAACATTAATAAACAACAATGTAGGCTATCATAATCACTCAAAAACTAACAATTATCAACTATTATCAACAATTATCTACACTAACAATTCAACATTTCCAACAATTTTCTACACTAACAATTCAACATTACCAACAATTATCAACATTAACAATTCAACATTATCAACACTAACAATTCAACATTATTTTTACTCCCATGAAAACCAGGGTATACGTGCTATACTTTTTACTCCCTCCGTTTTACTGCAACTTTTAAGGTCCTATTTTCGTTGTTTATTTTTAATAAAATGAAATTATTTTCATTGAATTAAATTATGAAAATATTTATTTTTACTATAAAACAAAAATAAAAACTCAACATTATTTTGGAAAAGAGAACGTATAAAGTGTGACTTGCCATATAAAACACTTCGTGCGTCAAAACACAAACCCAGCAATTAAAAATAGAGTGCAGGTTAGAAAGCCGGTTGTACCGGGCTTTGTGGGCTCGATTAATTTCTTACCCTTTTGTGAGGAGGGTGTGCCCGTCATTGGGGATCCTCTTCCTCTATGCCTATGGCCCTTTAAAGACTTTACACTTTTTAAGGTGTATTAGGATTTGAATTCCTGATTGTTTGGGGACCTTGAATTAGAATTGATTCTATATTACTCTTTTTGTAAGAAACTAATAGGGAGCCGCCAATGAGTTTTAGGAAAACTCATGAACCTCGTTCATGTCTTTCTCCCAAGTAGAGTTCAAGGGATATTTAGCATAAATCATAAGTTTACCCATGCCCAAATTGGTCTATTTGTACCAGAAATGAGTTCGGGAGCGAGAGTACTAAAATAACGTTCCCTTTAGTGGGGAATCGCTATCCTAGCCCAAGTGCGGCCTCTACTAGCTCTTCCTTTTTCACAATTTCATCACCAAACAATATATGCAACTTGATACCTAAAACTAAGTTAGTTGATTTTATTTACTCGCGTCAATCACATAAATATTACATTGCAACGATTGTCGTTATCCTTATTTATTCCAAATTCGTGGAAAGAACAATAAATAAACAAGATTCGCCTTGGCTTAGGTGATAAAACAATCAATTAATTATTCGATTCTAGTCTTTAATTAACGCAACAACACTATGTGAAATTAAATAATTAAAGTTTATTTAAAGTGATCAAACAACACTACTTAATTATTTATAGTTATTTAGGATAAGAAAAGTAATGTGATTTATCTAAGTGCTCAGGAATTTACCACTTTTCCTTGCTAAATCTTCGTTTAGAACACTTATGGACTCCTTCTTGTTCGGGAACCTCTAGCGTAAGAACAAAATAATTAAAAGGGTGAGTGTTTAGGACAAGAGGGTTGATTATTACATAAGTTCACAAAGACGTTAGCTGACTTTTAGGATAATATTCTATGTCTTCAAAGCTCGTATTGGACTCCTATTTATAGGGAATGGGTGAGTTTGGGGCTTCGGACATTCTGCCGCAGCAGGCGGCGCACGAAACTCAGAAGGTTGTGTGCGCCTGCTGCACGTAAGTGATTTATGGTAAGATTCGATTCAGTATATTTTTGAAATTCTGAATCTTCTACAAGCGCATCTCTAAGTGTTGCGCTGGGTGCCACGCGCAACCTTGTGAGTTGCGCGCTCCAGGCGAGCGCGAATCCTTGACTTGCACGCGGATTTTTTTGCGGCAGCCCTAGATTTTAACCTAGGCGCTCTAAATCTGTCCAAAATTAGGTATGATCTCGGGATTAAGCCTAATTTCTAATTGGGCTTAGTATTAATGAGTTTTAGTTCATTTCGTTTGGGTCAAGCTAGTTAGTTTTATGTGTTTAGGCCTTAATCAGTAGTTCATAAGCATTCCTTACTCCAATCTAACACAAAGATGGAATTATTTATCGTCATAACATTTCTGGTCGGGATAGGGGACCAAAAGTAGATGTCTACACTTTTCACGCTAAATTCAACTTCTTCACTTGCTTTTTCTTAGGTTTTCACGATATTTTAAATTTCAACGAAGAAAATCGAAGAAATTAATCATTGCTAATCAAAATAAATCAATTAAAGATCATTGATTGATTATTTTGAAGAAATAGATCAGCAAAATCAACCATGATAACCTCAACAAAATCAATTTTATATCAGTTGAGTTTATCCAATTGATTTTAATGTTTCTTTTTTTTTTTGGTTTGTGTAGTGGCTTTGACGATGTATACAAATTTACCAAGCTTAATTTGAAATTACTTTCAATGATGAGTGTAAAAATGGATTGGTATGTATGTAGTTCATCGTTATATCATTTTCTATAGTGTTTCTTGTATTAAGACTAGATGAAATCCTTAAAAGACTGGATTATATCCTCCAATGACTAAAAGATATCTGATAGAAGGTCTAAACACGTCGTTAAATGCTTAAAACCTTATCAACAAAATATATAAACACTCGACCAATCCTAAACCAAGTATATCGTAAGTCAAGGATCGAACCACGAGGAATGGGAGAAAAGTTACTATAGCCTAAGGTCAAGCTATTTCGAAGAATAAGAAGGATGTTGAATATGACTAACTATGGTCTTAAACAACTAGACTAAAGAGGGAATTCAATATCAAAAGCACTAGGGACTATGCTCCACACACAATCATGATGATTATGCCAATTTAGGGGAAATCAATCAACCAAATGTTGTAAAGGAGGATAGTAATTGCAATTAAGAGAACTCAAAGGGTTATCTCCTAGAAGTCAAACCGTTTCCTCTATGAATGATTAGCAAGAAGATTCACAAATCAAATTCAATCAATAATTGTAATCCCTAAATTAATGGTTCGTGTCATTAGAAATCATTATGCTATCTAGCTTGAGAATCAAGGTTGATCACTCCTTAACAATTCAACCACATGCACAATTCTATTAACCAATTTAATCACAACATTTCATCAATCAAAATCCATCAATTAGCAATAATCCATCATTCATGCATGCTTCACCGTATCCCTAGCAAGGATTCTACTCACTAAGCATATTGAAATTGAAGAACAAAACTAAGTAAATCACAAATATCATCATCTTAAGCTAAATCAAGTAGATATTCAAATCAATCAAACTATTAACCAAAAGATCAACAAATCAAACAATCATTCATGAATCAAAAGCAAAATCAAGCAATGGAGAGGAATTAAAGGAAGAAAATCTCACTAATTATCATTGATTGGAGGAAATCCAAACTTGATTGAAGCAAAAGTTGAAGTACAAATCAAAATCCAAGAGTTTCTCTCTCTAAAATCTAGGAATCGACGAGACGATAAATAAGTCAAATGACAAGTCAACAACTAGCCGTAGCCTCACAATGGCCTAGCTAACAGCTAAGTAGGGGAGGGCTAGGCTAATCGAGCTGCCTGCTGCAAGGTAAAGCTTGGCCGCAAGCCCAACATGCATCGCATGCCATGGCTAGGCGAGCTAGGCCGAGCAGCATTGCAGGCAAGCATTACTAGCAATAGCAACGCCCATAGCTAGCAGCCCGCACTTGCTTACGAGGCTTGCTAGCAGGGGATGCTGCCTTGCGGGCTAAGCCTCGCTAGTAGCAGCAAGCACACCAGCCCGCCATTGCACAAGCACCAGCAGCGCTTGGCTTATGAGTGCAGGCCCAATCAAAGGCCAAGGCTGTCAACGCGGCATGCCTTGAGGCCCAAGTTTGAGGGTGTGTGCCGTGCTCATGGGGATGGTGTGAGTTGGTGGTTTTTCTTGCTCCCCAAGGGAAAGGGTTTGTGGTCCATACCTAACCCCTCCCTTTCATTGCCACTTGTCATTTACTTATTATTTATGCTATTTAATTTAATTTAGAATTAAATTAATTGCTTACTTTTTCTCACTTATCAATTCTCCCACATGGAAATATGATTGAAGTTTTTGGGAGCCTTTGCCTATAAATACCAACCTTGGGAGTTGGGATTATTCACTTGGGTTGAACTCATTAAGGTATCTCCCAAAAGCATGAGTTAGCCTTTAATTTCGTAATACTCTAGTTTATTTTGGTCTAGCCTCGTCTAAGCTACGAGGTAGAGACCCGTTCGTGAAAGGATTAGTGTCCTTCGAACAAGTGTATTATTCCGATAGAGGGTTCAGAATTAATTAGAAAGCTAATTATTCAATGAGGTCAAGTGTCGGAATGCTTAGCTCGAGGTCGTTTCCGATCAGTAATATTAATGAATAATTAATATTACACCTTAATCTTGACTGAACCCTTCGGGTCACACCCAATCGTGTAACCGAACCAAAGCGACAAATTAATCCGAAGGATCAAATGAGTCAATAGAGTTTTTACGAACAAAGATGTCGGATTCCGAGCTTAGAGCGTCGAAACTGAGCGTTGTAAGTCGAGTCGAATTTAGGAAACGACAAGACGGAAAAATCTGTCGAATTTTGTAAGTCACAATGTATAGCCCTAGCCTCGGAATGGCCGAGCCATCCGAGGGCCAGGGCAATATGGCTTGCAAAGGCTGCCAGCATCCGAGGCATGGCCACAAGCCTTACCGCAGCATGCCGAGCTAGCTAGCAGCTAAGCATCACATGCTAGCATTGCTGGCGCGCGAGGTGTGCTAACATGATAGCAGCGTAGGCACTTGCACAAGCAACACATCAGCAGCACGCAAGCTAGGCTTATGGTAGGAGTGCCCAACAGCACCCAGCAGCTCGCAATGATGCGAGGCATGTTGGTGCGGGCTGCCAACGCATGCGATCGTGGTAGGCCCAACCAAGGGGCCAGGTCGCCAGCGAGGCGGCCTTGGCGCCCAAGGCAGGCCACGCCAACAGGCGCGCTGCGAGTGGCCGTGTGTTTGGGAGGCGTTTTGTGGGTTTGCTTGGGGTGAAAGGGGAAGGTGGTCCTCCCCTTGTGGTCCTCTCCTAACCCCTTGCTCTCCTCATACCACTTGTCATTTGGTGATTCATTTGGCCTTTTAATTAATTTGGGATTAAATTAAATCCTATTTTGCCTTTTTACCAACTATTCCACATTGAAAGATGATGGGATTTCAAAGGCACTATTCCCTATAAATACCAATCATTTGGCATTTGGGAAAGGAACTTGAGTTGGTGAACTTTAAGGGATCTCCAAAGTGAGAAAACCTTTGTTCTAATAACTCTAAGTTTTTTTTTGGTCTAGTCCCGACTAAGCTTTGGGGTAAGGACCGGTTTGGTCCGGTAGCGAGCGTGTGAGCCGTCGGAGGTTCTCGTACTTGCGGAACTTGAAGATTTCAAGTTTGAGCTCAACGGTTGAGCGAAGCACGGTATAAGGGTGAGCATTCTTTCTCTCTCTTCTCTTATGTTTATGTTTATTTTGTATGCTTTTGTTTATGTTGTAATTATTATGCATGCGATCCCCAGTCATCGGGTTTTGTTCCGCGCGGTGTCGGACACCGCAAAACCCAACAACGGTATAAGAGCCTCTTGCATTTAATTTTTTCAACTAAAAATTAATTAAGGTGATTTAAAATGGATTTAAATTTCTGGTTTAGCATCCTAATTAGATTAGGATCTCGTTTTTAATTGGATTAAAATCATATTTATGCTGATTTTGGATTACTAACTTTGATTTTGACTCAAAAATAGTGAATTTTGGGTGGAATTGAGGTTCTATATCAGACTTTGTGGTTAAAAATGGCATTCCAGAAGCCAAAATCCACCCAGAAAGTGGTTTTTCGTTTTTAACGAAATTTTTCAAATCTTTAAACCTTGATTATGGCATGCAATTGTTGGATTATGTGTTTGATTATACCATTAATCTTCTTTAATTTTAACCCTTATTAAGCATGTTTATGAAGTCATAGTTGGTGCTTAATTTGGTTAGCTCTTATTTTTACATAAACTTGCAATTTCACATTTTGCAAATTAATTGCTTGGAGTGTGAATGTTTATGGTGAAAATGTATTTTTGAAGCCCCTAGAATGTTAAAGATTCAATCTTTAATTGTTTATTTTGTTGGATCTTATCTTTCTAAATTCCATAATGAACTAATTTTTAGTTTTAATCAATTTTGAGTTGATTAAAGTCTTAAATGTTCAAACTTGTGATTAAAATTGATTACTCTTCATGTTGGAAGAATGTAATTTTTCAAATTTGCACAAGTTAGTGTTGGAGAAATTTTTCATTGGATGATTATGTTTATTTTTCCAACTCCTTTTGTCAATTCTCATTGTAATTTATGTTGGTTAAATTAATTGTGAGAATAGCTCCATTTTTGTAGCATCAAGTTGATCCAAAAATAATTTAAAGAATGATTCTTGAATTAATTTTGGTTTGTGCACTAAAATTTAATTTATTTAAGTTGGACTTCTTTATTTTCATATTGCTCAATATTGGTTCTAAAAATAATATAGAATTAATTTTTTATGTCACATAAAAATCGGAATAAAATTCCTAGGCACAAGCACGCAAATTGAGGCACGAAGCCTCGAGCATAACTCTTAGCCAGCTGGGTTGCTTGCGCAGCCCGCATGTGGCTGCCAAGAGTGCGCGGCGTGCTAGTGCATTGGTGTGTGCAAGCAGCTCCCTTGGTGCAGCAGCTTGGTGCAAAGTAGGCTTGCGTGTGGTGCGGTATGCGGCTGCTAGGCAGCATGAGCCCGCACAGCAGCATGGCTTTTGAGGCCACCACTTGTGTGCGTTGCAAGCACGCTGCTAGGGCAAGCATAATGCGCGAGCGATGCTGTCAGCCACTAATAACACGTAGCTTGGCGCAGTAGTGGTTGTGCGGGGCAGCACCCACGCATGGCAGCCCGGGGTTTGGTGCCTAGCAAGTCGAGCCTCGTGGCTTGGATACTAGGCACTCGGCCGTAAGGGGATATTAAGTCTGCAATTGTGCGGTTTTTCGTTTTATTTAAAACGAAGCTAGGCCTTGGTTTTTCCCGGCACTTGCAAAATAATTTGGCAAAATTTTGGGTTAGCCGGCTTAATTAATTTTAATTGGATTAATTTTAATTAAGTTGGATGTGGAATTTAGTGGGAGCTTCATTAATCATTTTGAGCTATTATTATTGCATTAATTCACATAATCAGATAACAATGACTAGTTTTAATTAGGCGCATTAATTGGATTAACCACCTAAGTTAGTAACTAGTTTTTGCGCTCGTTTTGAATTGTTGCTTGAATTATTTGTAAAATGCATGGGCCATTCACGTTAGTGAATGGATGAATGGAATAAATATTCTAATGCAGGTCTTACAAAATGGCAACTAGTGGGGCCCGACTAGGATAGTAAATACGGACTGCGTTCCGTTTTGTATTTTTGTAAATCTAAATATGGACTGTGTACCGTTAAGTATTTTTGTACTTAAATTATTTAGATTAGTCCTAACTTTTCCAGTAGTTGCAAAATTTGGTGGTGATGTCTCGGAGACGGCGTTCCTAAGAAGACAAAGCCAAGAGGATGCAACGAAGGCCCTTGAAGATTAGAAGGCTCAAGTTCAAGGGGTCATGCTAGTTGCCAAATGCATCTTTAATTATGCTTTATATATTATGCTTTATATATTTTGCTTATATAATTGCGATATTAGATGCATGTTTAGGATTTCAAATGTTGAATGATTAGTTTAGTTCACTTAAATCAACCAACATAGAAACCCTAAGTCCCAAAGAAAATTGAGTTAAATCTACCATTCCAAAATGACACTTACGGAACTAATGAGAATAGTAATGGGCTATGCCAAAGCAAGGCATTATTACTTTCCTAGGGAAGTAAGGTATGTTAGTGCGCTTGCCAAAGCAAGGCATCACATACACGTTAGTTTTAGTTAAACTCAACGATATCAGTAAGGAGTCCTTAGATGTCGTGGAAATGGAGATAAACGTCAAAAAATATTAGATGCGACGTTTTATCGAACCAAGAGTAGCTTAGAGCTATTAGCAATTGGATTTCTTACCTTAAAATATTAAGTGTTAAGACAAGCCAAAGCATGCTTAATCACTTTTTGATTGTTGGGGTCTTGGAATCGTTTTATTCTCGCCTAAAAGGGACAATTTTAAATGTGTGGATAAAACGCTTAATAAGATTGAAAATTTGCATGTATGCTTTAAATTTCAAACTTATTGGTTATATGAATGGTTTTTCATTGCAAATTCTTTCAATTGTAGAAAAATGTCTACAATTAACAAAAACATCTGTCCGAAACTCCCCGACAAGTTGGCTTTTAGCCTTAACTTGGTTAATTTCAAGGGATGGGAAGAGGAACTTCGGAGAACTCTACGGAATAGTTCCATGGAGTACATATTGGACACTCCCATTCCAAGCTTCTTCACTAAGGGACTCATGAGTGATGAAACTCAAGAAACTTGGTCCTTGCACTACTACAAAAAAAGCCTAAGAGACCTGCTAAAATTGGCCAAAGAGACCTCTTTAGAGGAGGTCTCTAGCTCACAGGTCTCTTTGATAAAGAGACCTGGTAAATAGAACAGATCTCTTTGTGATAAATCAGAGACCTGTTGAGTAAGATAACAGGTCTCTTTCGTTGAACTAACTCTATTAATTTTAGTAGGCAAAGAGACCTGTTTTCTTACCTAACAGGTCTCTTTGTTGTATATAAGAGATCTGTTAAGTATGATAACAGATCTTTGATGACGTGGCTTGGCTCATTAATACACTGCTATAATGTACCCATGCGGCTATGCGCCTATACCTGTATATATTTATATGTCGATGTATTTGTATAAATTAATTTATCCGCTACTACATGTTAATACTCCAAAAAAAAATTGCCATAGTTTTATTAATAATAAGCCAAGTCAACTAACAAACTTACATTCAATAAGTTTAATTTTACCATCTAAAACACTATACAAAAACTTCTACAAAACTCCATTTTTGTACAAAATTTGACGACAACCCCCTCATTAAGGAATGTCCATACGTCTTCATTCTCTTCACTAGCATCATCTTTTTAAGGCTTGAGAGCATATATAACCCACAAAGTCTTGATGGAAAGAACTGCAAGGTAAGCAACTACAAATCATAACTAAACGATCTTAATTTGTCAATTTAATAAAGGTAAGGTAATAAATATTCGATTTCTGAGTATATGCTGGATCATCTAACCTCTACAATGAAAATGCATTTATGTAAGTAAAGGCAAAGTACAATTACTTTTTTCTAAGAACAAAGAGTACAAAATTCTCTTTTTAACATTAAAGTAAGCATACATTACTCCTTAATAACTGAGATTTCAATGCAAAAAATCAACATTAAAAAAAATAGCTATATCCTAAGAGACTCAAGAGACTTATTTATAGGGAGAAAAGAACACATATAGTTCTTCAGAATTCACATTTCTTGGCCATAGAGTGTAGTAGGTCAACATATTTTTCATATTGGTAACAACTAGGGATTAATGAATAATATAAAAAAATGAGACATGAAAATGAGAAAACTTTAGTTAACAGCCCAGAATAAGCCTCATATACTTTTAATGTTTACATGGCTTTCACAAAATCAAGGGCCCACATTAATCCTAAGTGGGAATGAACTCAAGAAAATGTTTAAAGATATCAAGTTCTCAACATAGAAGCAGACTAGAGGGCTATCAGAGGATAGGTGTGCCGGTGTGGCAATGCGAAAAAGAAGAGTTTACAATCCTAGCTAGGATAAATTCTGATTGTCCCACAAAATGAAATCAAAACTAAATATAAGCTTATCTAATACCTTCTATGTTAAGTCATTTTTAAAAAAAATTAGCTAACAGCCTATTATTAACTAATTAACATGTAAAACAGAAGAATCAGAGCAGAACTAGCAACATAGCATAATATAATAATATTTATATTTCAGCTACACTCAAATATCACTGCAGGCTTGGTATTACACAAACACGGTAAAGGTATATATAATGCACCACATTAGAAACTCACATGTTTTTCCTTCCAGTTAGTAGGATTCCTTGGTTCTTGACAGCAGTTTACCTTTGCTGGCCCATGGTGATCTGCAATGAATAATACAACACATCATGAACATGCATATACCTAAACGTTTAGAAGCTGACAACATTTTATAAGTGGCACCTGATTTTTGGGTCTAAAGCCAAAGACAAATCCACATTGAAGTTTTGGCCAGGAAATCAGGTTCCTATTGGATCTCAACCATAACATATATCATATAAATATATGCCAAGAAGTTTGCAATTCAAAATGGAAATAAAAAATTTCAAGAAAATGTTCAGAGCTAAGCACACATTGTAGCAAATCAAAATCCGGAACAAGCTCTTTCGACTCGAAACTTAACGGCTCAAATATTTTGCAAAGTTTCAATTGCAAACCAAACACTAAAGTACTAACACTTTAACCGATTCAAGAGCAGTTAAGTTGAGCCATTATCGCCCAAGGTCAAAATATAAATCTCAAATAATCTGAAAAGTTTCAATTGCGTGCAAGGAAAAACCCAAATTACTAGTAATGGGTTTCATTGTTTGTTAGCAGTTAAGTATTAGCAGCACAACCTAGCAAATTACACACAAGAATAGCCAGTAATTAACTAATTTTTTGGCATGAATTAATCTATAAAACCAATTTCAAGGAGTTAAACATAATGAAAACCACAAATTGACACTTTCATAATTCAATACCTTAGCCAATGTAAAACTTAACCGAAAATAATATTATCTTAATTTCATAAAGTAATGCAAATTCATATTACACCTAAAAAAAGTACGCAATTTAAATTAGCAATTGCTCTGGACGAGTTTTCATGTGTTGATAACGATTTACAATATCATTTTGTGGAGGAGGATGATTTAGAGAAGGCACTTTTTTAGTAAAAAAACTTGAAATATCTCGAGTGTTTTTCATTTCATTCTGAAATTGAAGTTAAAGGTTGAATTAGATAGATCAATCTAAATAATTCTTGCTAGTTTGTTACTAAGACATATAAGTATAAAGTTAAAGTATAGAACCATATAAATAAGGATAAATAGACAGCCACTCCCCAGCCCATATAAATAATTCTTCTTTAACAACTCTTAATTCTACACCCAAACAACACAACAAGAAGCTGAAAGCGTTTCTTGCAGTCAAATGGGCCATATAATGAAGTTTACCATAAAAGACATAAATTCCGAAACTCACCTTCTACAACAGCCATTAATCAAGACCAAAACTTTATTATACTTCATTAACCCAATCACTTCCCATACTTAAAAATCTCAAAACCTTTATGTTCTCAACATGTTCTTCAATCAAGCTGCAATCTCCAATTAAATCATATAAAATTGAATCTCCCAAACTACATTGCTTAACATGGCATCAAAATCAAACCAATCAAAACATACAAACAATCAACAAAGCTCAACCCGAATCCAATCATACACTATCAAGAACAACAATCCAAAATCACCCTTTAAACAACCCCTAAACTCAATAAACAAGTCTTAAGCATCACTTAAACAACTAGAAGATGAGAAGTATAAAACCATTTTATCTCAAATAATAATCACAATTTGAAAAAGTACCACAATAAAACCCTAAAAAAAGTGAAATTTTAGGAAACAAAAATGTGAAGAAAAAAAAAATCCAGAAATGAATACCAATTACTGAACCAGAAGAACTTAAAGTAATTAAAACATGAAAATATGAAATCAAATCACCAGAAATTTACAAATAAATTCAAAAAAAAAAATTGACAGAGAAAATGGTACCTCGGCAGCAAGATACTCAAGGACAGCAGAAAGATAGATAGGAGAACCAAAGCCAACTCTCTGAGCATAACGACCCTTCTTCAGGAAGCGAGCAATACGACCAACAGGAAACTGAAGGCCAGCCTTGGAGGACCGAGAAACCGACATAACGTCGCTCTTTTGCTGGCCCCTTCCACCGGTGCTTTTGACAGCGGCGCCATCTTTGCCAGCCATTTTTGCTGATTGATTTTGGAGAGGGAATTATCCAACTTCGAAAAACCCTAAATTGAGTATATAGTGATAAATCTGACAAGAAGAACGCTAAATTAGGTCAATAATTACAGAAAAAGAAGATCTAACCTTTGAGACTGCTTCAGTGGAGGAGAGAAAGCTCACAAGCCCCTTCAATGGAGATTTTCGAGTACGCTTCAGTGAAGGAGATAGAGTGGAAGCGTGTTTGTGTAATTGTGTTCTGGCCTTCTGGCTTCTGGGAGAAGAGAGACTGAGAGAGAGGAATGAGCGTGAGTCCGTGAAAAATAGATCTAATTTTTTTTTTCAAAATCAATCTTCTATGTGGGCCCTTTGACACATTAGAGACCTGTTATCTCTAATATCAGATCTCTTATGTCAAAGAGACCTGTTGTATTAGCCAACAGGTCTTTTATCATAGGTCTCTTTGACCATTTTTGTAGTAGTGTTGGATTGTTACAAGGTCACAAATTTGATGAGGAACTCCCTTCCGGAGGATTGGAAGAGGAAGTTCACCTCATACCTTCTGGACATGCTTCTTAATAGTCTTAAGGAGCTAGTCAACATGTCTTTTAGGACTCGGGACTTGAATGTTCATAATTTGACTAGTTCATTTGTGAACATGAAAATCAAGGCCCCGCAGAAAGGTTGCCTTGCCTAGGAAAGGCACCGAGTTTGGTTTAGGGTCTACAATACCAAATTAAGACCCAGTATGCCCCTCCAACCTCATGTACTTAGAATGACTAGGCTCTTCAAACACATGGAGCTACTTGGAATATCATTAGAGGATGAGTTGGCGGGTCATTAGAGGATGAGTTGGCGGCTCACTCCACCCGGGCTTTGATGCACTTAGGATGCATATGGCAGCTAGGAAGGAGTCATACTCATTGAATGAGGTACTGCAAATGCTTCGTAAGGCCGACTCCTATGGTTCTACCAAGATGCCCTTGAGAGTGAAGAAGAAGGAGTTCAAGAACAAAGCAAAGATGCGATGCTTCTATTGTGGTGGGCAAGGCCACTACAAGAGGGACTTCAAGATCTTCCAAGAAGATGAGGAAAAGAGGAATGTTCCATCTACCTCAGGTATCTTCATTAACACTTGTGTATAAGCTATTCATAGGTATTGGATACCATTTATGACTCACTTTATGCTCTTATGCAGGGACCAAATGAGAGGGCTTCACAAGTGGATGTGCAAGTGCGAGCGGACAATGAAGATGGTCCTTCCGTCATGCTTGTAGGCACATTATTTGTCTTTGGCTTGTAATAGAACTAATTTTTGTTTTATTATGTTTTGCTTACCATCGAACATATTTTGATCTATGGCGTTAGACGCCGAGTTGTTTTGATCACAAGACTATAACAATTTTTCTTTTAAATGTCTTGCTTATATGTTTTATGGGATCACACATTTTAAATGTGACTAGACAAATGTTAATGATACCACCAAAAGAGCTAAGACCGTTGAATCGAATCAAACCTACTTGTGGCATTGTTGTCTTGGCCACATTAACATCAAACGCATCAAGAAACTTCTTCATGAAGGGATTCTTGATTCATTTGACTTAGAGTCGTTTGAAAACTGCGAAAGATGCTTACTAGGCAAGATGATAAAGCAACCATTCTCCAAGTTGGGAGAAAGGGCTAGTGACTTATTGGGTCTTATACACACGGATGTATGTGGACCAATGAGCACAACCGCAAGAAATGGTTATAGCTATTTTATTACTTTCACGAACAACTTTAGTAAATATGGCTATGTCTACCTTATATCGCACAAATTTGAATCTTTTGAGAAATTCAAAGAATTTCAGAGTGAAGTGGAAAATCAGCTTGGCAAGAAAATCAAAGCACTTCGATCGGATCGAGGTGACGAGTATTTGAGCTAGGAATTTGACGATCATCTAAAAGAACATGGAATTCTCTCAAAATTGACACCTCTCGAAACTCCACAATGGAATGGAGTGTCCAAAAGGAGAAATCTAACTCTGTTAGACATGGTTCGATCAATGATGGGTCTTAGCAATCTTCCTATCTCTCTCTAGGGACACGCACTTCTAACCTCGGCAGTTACACTGAACCGCGCTTCGTCAATAGTTGTCCAAAAGACTCCATATGAAATATGGATGAAGAAACCTCCACGGTTGTCTTTTCTTAAGGTTTAGGGTTGTGAAGCATATGTCAAAAGACTCATATCTGACAAGCTTGCACCAAAATCTGACAAGAGTTTCATTGTGGGCTATCCAAAAGAAACAAAGGGGTATTACTTCTACAACCAATCTAAGAACAATATATTTGTTGCTCGAGATAGTGTCTTTTTTGGAAAAGGAGTATCTTTCCAAAATGACAAGAGGGAGGAAAATCGAACTTGATGAAGTTCGAGAAGGTGAGCAACAAATTCAAACTGACAAAACTGATTATCAAAGTGCTTTGGAAGTACCGTTGAAGATGGTCAAAGTAAAAATGACAAAGCAAATGCTCAATCTATTACCCTACATAGGTCGCAAAGGCCAAGATCTCAACCAGAAAGATACCTCGGTGTTGTCTTAACCGAGAATCAAGACATCCTGGTTATGGATGAAGATGAGCTAGCAACATACAAATAAGCTATGAAGAGCCATGACTCTGCAAAATGGCAAGAAGCCATGAAATCCGAGATGGACTCCATGTTTGAAAATCAAGTCTCCGACTTGGTTGATTTGCCCGAAGGTTACACACCTATCGGTTGCAAATGGATTTTCAAGTTGAAAACCGACAAAGATGGAAATGTATATGTTTACAAAGCTAGATTGGTGGCAAAAGGTTACAGGCAAATTCACGGCGTTGGTTATGATGAAACCTTTTCGTCAGTCTCCATGCTTAAGTTTGTCTGGATTATCATAGCAATTGCCGCATATTTTGATTATGAGATATGGAAAATGGACGTCAAAACTGCCTTCCTTAATGGGATTTTGGAAGAAACTGTGTACATGACATAGCCGGAAGATTTTGTAGATCCAACCAATGCTGGGAAGGTGTGGAAGCTTAAGAAGTCCATTTATGGACTAAAGCAGACAAGTAGAAGTTAGAATCTGCGATTCGATGTAGCCATTAGTGAGTTTGGTTTTATCAAAAATCCAGATGTGTCTTGTGTTTACAAGAAGGTCAGCGGGAGTGACATCGCATTCCTTGTCTTATATGTCCATGACATATTGCTCATTGGAAACAACATTCCAATGTTGGAGTCTGCAAAGGCTTGGCTTGGAAAGTGTTTCTCAATGAAGGACTTGGGAGAGGCACAATACATATTGGGCATCAAAATCTATAGGGATAGATCTAAGAAGATGATTGGATTGAGCCAAATAAAACTATGATTTTTACGAATCAAGGTTTACTCAAATCAAGAGTTGCCTTTTAATTCCACTCAAGGTTGTTTCTTTCCCAATACCCATGCCTTTGGTATTTATAGGGAAAGGCACCCTTGATTTCCAATCTCCCATCAATGTGGGAGAGTTGGTAAATTCAACAATTTATTTAATTCCAAATTAAATAAATAATTAAATTAATCACAATGCAACAAGTGTCAAGGGGAGAGAGAGAGTTAGGTGATGGCCAAAGGTTTAGGGGGGACCATTGCCTTGATCCCCAAGATATTTCTCCAAGCAATGGTCCCCTCATCCAAAACCGCCTCAAGCAAGGGCTGCTAGGCTGGTAGCCAGCTAGCACGCCAACTAGCAGTGCCAGCTAGCCCAGCCAGCTAGCACCAGCCTAGCCAGCAGCCTCGCATCCGAGCCAACATATGCGTATTGGCGCTAGGCGATGCTTGTGCTGCTGGTGCGTGCCAGTGCTAGGCGCTGCTAGCTACTGGCGCTGGCCCCTTGCCTCACTCGCCATCACACACGCACTGCCCCTTTCGCACTTCCCAGCATGCGTGCTGCTAGCGAGCCACGCATGGTGGGCATCGCCTCGCTAGCCACACGCACAAGCATGCGAAGCTTGGTGTTGTGATGCTGCGATGGCTTGCGATGGCCCCTAGGTATAAGCACACGCACACGCACACAAGGCCCAGCATGGTGCTGCTGTGCGAGGCTACTGCTGCGATGGTGCCTACGCACACACACACGCACAAGGGTGCTGTGCTTGGTGCGTGGCCTGCGATGGTGCAAGGCACACTATGGCCTGCGATGGTGCGAGGCATGCACACACACACACATGCACCAGTGCCCAGCACTGCGATGGTTGTGCTTGGTGCGTATGGCCTGTGATGGTGCCTAGCACCCAGGCACGCATGCTGCGATGCAGTGCCATGCGAAGGCACGCATATGCGCAACTATGCTGCTGCGATGGTGCCTAGGCTTGTGCCTAGCACGCATGGTGCGCCTAGCACACCATGGTGCACCTAGCACATACATGGTGCGCCTAGGCTTGCGATGAGCTAGCCTAGCCTAGCTATAGCTATGCTCGTACTTGTTGCTTGTGATTTTGCGACGCTCGGTCTCGACGCCCTAGGCTCGATATCCGACGTCTATATTCGTAAAACTCCGTCGACTCATTAAATCCTTCGGATTAATTCATCGTCTCGGATCGGTTGTTCGATTAGGTTCGACCCAAGGGGTTCAGTTAAGATTAAGCTGTAATATTAATTGTACCTTAATATTACTGATCGGAAGCGGCCTCCACCTAGGCATTCCGATCACTTGACCTTACTGAAGAATTAGCTCTTTAATAATTCTGAACCCTCTATCAGAATAATACACTTGTTGGAAGGACACCATTCCTTTCAATCTCCCACTTGTCCTTCCGGACAAGTGTGCATATAGTGTATAGCCCATTACCTATGTCGCTTAATGTCTCTTTGTGAACTATAAGGTAAGATTCATCGTCATCCTTATTACGTTCAGAAGTGTTTCTCGATCTCCGAGTTCGACTGTCAATAAGCAGATGATTTCTAAAATCCATCTGAGCACGACCATGCATTTTCACAGTCTCGCTCATCGAGCGGCCTTGTAAACAACAAAGACATATTCCTTGTTGTTAATAGGGGGACATTCCTAGTCTTGCATTGTAAGTTTCTCTTACTAAGAAGACTTAATCTCTCGAGTGTTCCCATTATGATCCCCAGTTATGGCAGACGTTAGGCAACATCAAAGAGATTAGTTCTCGAACAAGAAAACTTCACAATTCTCATGGTCGAGGAAACGATTTCTGATAGCTATAATGAGAAATGTACTTATGACAATTTGAATCTCTTAAAGTACTCTCATAGGTCGATTCAGTGCAGTTTCAAACTGGCACCTGTGCAAATGATTTATGACCATCATGTCCTTGCAGCACAAGAAACGGTGCTGTAAATCATACTACACACTAATCTCTGGTGGTCATCAATCGTCCATCAGTTAGATGACCTCGATTAGGGATAAATTTCGATTTAAATATTCAATGTTCATTTAACAGGTGTTTCTTTATCCAAGACATGGTCTTGATACCCTGTTTTGAATATTTCCATAAATCGAATGGACTCATTATTTAATTCTAAACCACAATTAAATAGTAATGGAGTGAATGATAATTTTGCACAAAAATTAATTACTCCATTAATGAATGGTTTCAATACAGTGTCTTACATTAAATCAACCAGTTTAATTAAAACACATGTACGGGGAATTTCAAAGCCAATCTCCAACGTGCTTGATTCCCATTGCCTCAACGTGCTTGTTGTGTTTCACTTGAGGCAAAGGTTTAGTCAAAGTATCGGCTACATTATCATCCGTGCCGATCTTACAAATTCTGATTTCACCTTCGGATTTCCATTCCCTTATCATGTGAAATCGCCTTTGGACATGTTTGACCTTCTGGTGTTCTCTTGGATCCCTGGCCTGAGCGATAGCTCCATTGTTGTCACAGTAGAGATCTATCGGTCCCTTGATGGAGGGTACAACACCAAGTTCACTGACGAACTTCCGAATCCAAACAACCTCCTTAGAAGCTTCTGAAGCAGCCAAGTATTCGGCTTCAGTTGTAGAGTCTGCAGTTGTGCTTTGCTTGGCACTCTTCCAGCTAAATGCTCCTCCATTTAGGCAAAATATGTACCCTGACTGTGACTTGAAGTCGTCTCTGTCAGTCTGGAAGCTAGCGTTGGTGTAACCTTCAACAACCAGATCTTTGTGGCCACCATAAACCAGGAATTTATCCTTGTTCCTTTTCAGGTACTTCAGGATATTCTTGGCCGTAGTCCAATGCGCCTTTCCTGGGTTTGATTGGTATCGGCTCGTAGTACTCAAGGCATACGAGACATCTGGCCTGGTACATATCATGGCATACATGATCGACCTAATTAGCGAAGCATATGGAATCTGATCCATTCTCTCTCGCTCAACAGGTGTCTGTGGACACTGTTTCTTGCTGAGAGTTACGCCATGGGACATGGGTAGATTCCCTCTCTTGGCATTCTCCATGTTGAATCGTGCCAGTACTTTATCAATGTAAGTACTATGGCTCAATCCAATCATCCTCTTAGAACTATCCCTATAGATCTTGATGCCCAATATGTACTGTGCCTCTCCTAAGTCCTTCATTGAAAAGCACTTTCCCAACCAGTCGTTTACGGACTCAAGTAATTTTGTGCTGTTTCCAATGAGCAGTATGTCATCGACATATAGAACTAGGAATGCGATGTCACTCCCACTGACCTTCTTGTATACACAAGATTCATCTGGATTCTTGATAAAGCCAAACTTGCTGATAGCTTCATCAAATCGCAGATTCCAACTCCTGCTGGCTTGCTTTAGTCCATAAATGGACTTCTTAAGCTTGCAAACCTTTCTAGTGTTGCTCGGATCGACAAAACCTTCTGGTTGTGTCATGTACACAGTTTCTTCCAAAATCCCATTTAGGAACGCGGTTTTGACATCCATCTGCCATATTTCATAATCGTAATATGCAGCAATTGCTAGAATAATCCGGACAGACTTTAGCATTGTGACCGGTGAAAAGTTTCCAACATAGTCAATCCCGTTGATTTGTCTATAACCTTTTGCCACCAGTCTAGCCTTGTATATCGATACATTTCCATCCTTGTCTGTCTTCAATTTGAAGATCCATTTGCAACCAATGGGCGTGTAACCCTCGGGCAAATTCACCAAGTCCCAGACTTGATTTTCAGACATGGAGTCCATCTCGGATTTCATGGCCTCTTGCCATTTAGCAGAGTCGGGGCTCGTCATAGCTTGCTTGTATGTCGCTGGCTCATTTCCATCCATAACTAGGATGTCTTGATCATCGGTTAAGACAATACCAAGGTATCTGTCTGGTTGAGATCTTTGCCGTTGCGACCTACGAAGGGTAATAGGTTGAGCATTTACATTGTCTGTTTGATTCTGACTAATCTTCCCAGCTGCTTCCAAAGCACTTAGATTGTCAGTTTTATCAGGTTGACATTGTTGCTCGTCCTCTCGAACTTCGTCGAGTTTGATTTTCCTCCCACTTGTCATTTTGGAAAGGTGTTCCTTCTCCAAAAAGACACCATCACGAGCTACAAACACTTTGTTCTCGGATTTATTATAGAAGTAATACCCTTTGGTTTCTTTTGGGTATCCCATAAAGAAACACTTATCCGATTTGGGGTGAAGTTTGTCCGAAATAAATCGCTTGACATATGCTTCGCATCCCCAAATCTTGAGAAAAGAAAACCTAGGAGGTTTCTTAGTCGATAATTCATATGGAGTCTTTTCAACAGCTTTTGACGGAGCGCGGTTCAGTGTTAGTGCCGCGGTTTGTAGCGCATGTCCCCAGAAAGAGACAGGAAGTTCACTAAGACCCATCATTTATCGAACCATGTCTAACAAGGTTCGATTCCTCCGTTCAGATACTCCGTTCCATTGAGGAGTTCCGAGAGGTGTCAACTCTGAAAGAATACCATTTTCTTTGAAGTGATCATCGAATTCATGGCTCAAATATTTGCCACCTCGATCCGATCGAAGTGCTTTAATTTTCTTGCCAAGTTGATTCTCAACTTCTTTCTGAAATTCTTTGAATTTCTCAAAGGATTCAGATTTATTCGACATTAAGTAGATATAGCCATATCTACTAAAATCATTGGTGAAGGTGATGAAATATCGGTAACCTTGTCTTGTAGGTGTACTCATTGGTCCACATACATCCGTGTGTATTAGACCTAATAAGTCACTTACCCTTTCTCCCAACTTAGAGAATGGTTGTTTTATCATCTTGCCTAATAGACATCCTTCGCAATTTTCAAACGACTCCAAGTCAAATGAGTCAAGAACACGTTCTTGTAGAAGTTTCTTGATGCGTTTGACGTTAATATGGCCAAGACGACAATGCCACAAGTAGGTTTGACTCGACTCGATGGTCTTAGCCCTTTTGGCGGTATCATCAATGTTATAGACTTGTTTTTCAAGAGAAAGCACATAAAGACCATTTTCTGAATATGCTTTACCATATAAAACATTATCGAAATAAAATTAACAACTATTGTTCTTAATTTGAAATTCAAAACCTTTGGCGTCCAACGCCGATATTGAAATAATGTTTTTGGTAACTCTAGGAACATGATAAAAATTGTCTAAGTTCTAAGATAAGCCTAGAGGGCAATGACAAACTGAGAGTTCCAACGGAGATGACATACATTCTTGCTCCATTGCCGACCCGAAGCTCGACCTCTCCTTTCTCTAGCCTTCTATTTATCCTTAGTCCCTGAGCATTGGAACAAAGGTGTGAGCCACATCCGGTATCTAATACCCATGATGTTTTGCTAGCGAAGTTTAAGTTTATAACAAAAATACCTGATGAAGAAGCAACGGTGCCGTTATTCTTATCTTCCTTGAACTTGAGGCAGTCCCGTTTCCAATGTCTTTTCTTCTTGCAGTACAAACATTCGGAATCGGACTTGGAAGAGGCTACCTTCTTGTCCTTGCTGCGCTTGGCAGTGTTTGACTTAGGCGGAAAATTTCTCTTTTTCCCTTTAAAGCTCTTCTTCTTGCCCGGACGTTTGAATGGCTTGCCCTTCCTCATCATGAGCATGTCATGCTTGCCCTCATCCTTGAGGGTTTTCTCGGCTTGTTTCAACATACCATGAAGCTCGGTGAGGGTTTTCTCCATGCTATGCATATTATAGTTCATTTTGAACTGATCATAGCCTTTGTGAAGCGAGTGGAGAATGATGTCAATTGCCATCTCGGTTGAATACCCTGCATCAAGCCTTTCCATGTTCTCAAATAATCCAATCATTTTGAGGACATGTGGGCTGACTGGCTCTCCTTTCTTGAGCTTGCTCTCAAGGATCTTCCTGTGGGTTTCGAACCTTTCAGTTCGGGCATGCTCTTGAAACATATTCTGAAGCTCAGAAATGATCTCAAAAGCCTTCTCCTTTTCAAAGAAAGTCTTTTGAAGGTCCGGAGACATAGTGGCCAACATGATGCATTTGACATCCCGATTGGCACTTTGCCATCGGTTAAGGGCAGCCTGAGTGACCTCCTCATTGGGAGCGTCGGGCATTTCCTCATCAAGGACGTATTCCTTTTGCTCTTGCATTAGTACAATGCCCAAATTTCTTTGCCAATCAAGAAAATTTGGCCTGCTCAACTTCTCCTTGTCGAGAATTGAGCGTAAAGAGAATTGGTTGTTGTTTGAGTTACTTGCAGACATTGTTCTACAATTGAAAGAATTTGAAGTGAAAAACCATTCATAAATCAATAAGTTGAAATTTAAAACGTTTATACATATATTCAATCTTATTGAGCATTTTATCCACGCATTTAAAATGTCCCTTATGGGCGAGAATAAAATGATTCCGAGATCCCAAAGATCAAGAAATGGTTAAGCATGCTTTGGCTTGTCTTAATCATTAAATATCTTAAGGTAAGAAATCTAATTGCTAATAGCTCCAAGCTACTCTCGGTTTGATAAAATGTCGCATCTAATGCATCCTTGACATTTTATCTCTTTTGCCACGACATCTAAGGACTCCTTACTGATATCGTTGAGCTTAACCAAGACAACTTGTATACTTAGTATACCTTACGTTCCTAGGGAAGTAGTGATGTCTCGCTTTGGCGTAGTCCATCACGTACGCGCATTAGTTTGGTAAGTGTTGTTCTTGGAACGGCAAATTTTAGCTCAATATTATTAAGGGACCTAGGGTTTCTATGTTGGTTGATTTAAGTGAACTTAACTAATCCTCACAACATATAGAAATCCTAGACATGCATCTAGAAATCATATATAAATAACAAAATTATCACTAGTAGAATAAAAGAAATAGGCAACCCCCCTATGGCAACGGTTCATGAAAACCGTTGCCAACTTAAGTGAACGCCATTTTAAATATCAGAGTTGGCAACGGTTAACTGTTGCCAATTGATTATATTTTTTTTTAAAAAAATAAATAAATAAAAGGGGTAGAGTTGGCAACGGTTAACCGTTGCCAATTTAAAAAAAAAACCCGAGTTTTTGTATACGTACCGTATACTCCCTCCCTCTTCTTAATTCAAGCAAGCAACGTTCTTCTTCAATACTTAAAAAAAAAAACAGGCGCGTTTTCCCTCCTCCCTTCTTCATCTTCTTCTCCCCTCTTTGTTCCTCCATTGAAGTGCTGCGAGCTCGAGCATTCTCACGTCCGTCCGTTGAAGACAAGACTCGCGTCGTACTCCGGCCAAATTCCCTCCATTGAAACATCTTTAACCTAAGGTATAATTAAGTAGCAATTAGGTTTTAATACGAGTTGGGATTTTGTTCTTGCCTTTAATACGAGTTGCATAATCTGGGTTTTTGCTTTACTTAAATTTCCCACACTACTTGCACTTATAAGGATTATGAACCCTAACATGAGGGGATGGTTTAATTGCTTTCCTATTAATTTCCAGCTTAAATTTTCCAAATTGTAAGCGAGTGTTGCGAATTTCTCATGGATAAAGGTAAATGTTTCAAATTTGTGTTGAGGATAATTGATTTTGGTTGTTAAATTTTTATGAATTGTGCAAATTTTCTGGTATCTTGTTCTGGTGTTTAGATTCTATGTAAATTTTGGGTGCTAATTGTATAGTTTGGTGACTAAAATGTGTTAAAGTAAATTGAAATTATGTAAATGTAAATGAAATTAGTTTAAAAGTAAATAAATTTTGTTACTGGAAGGTTAACAATTGTCAACGACAGTCCAAGGGTTGTAGCTCTGTGTAACACATAGGTATTAGGTAGTTAGCTGTTAAAATAGGAGAAAGTTTAATTAGTTGAAACTTGAAACTTGGATGTAGCTCTGAATAATACTTAGCTCTGTAAGTCTCAAGTTTTATTAGTTGAAACTTGAAACTTGGATGTAGCTCTGTATAATACATATCTCTGTAAGTCTCAAGTTTTATTAGTTGAAACTTGAAACTTGGATGTTTATTTGAGATTATAGCAAATATTGCTAATACTTTTCACGTTTCTTGTTGCATTTATTGGAGATTATAGCAAAAACACAATTTAATGCTTAATATTTCCACTTAACTTTTATATATATGCAGATCCAGCAGAGATTGGGAAGCTTTCGTTCTTCAAAAATGTAAAAAAGAAGATTGTAAGTTTAAAGAACTCTGATGAAAATTGTGTTGTATTTTATCGTCTGTTTTATTAGTAATGAAACTAACATATCTTTTTATGTAGGAAATGAGGGAGCAGAATTCCAAGAATGCATTGTAAAAGCAATACCACCATCATATGGGAGCAATGACGTATGATGAATGGAGGGATACGTGGGTGAGTGAAGGAGTATACCCCACTGCGCTTCTAGGGTCCTCCACAGCGCCATCTGACTCCACGACCAGTACTTTGGTGAGTCGTGCTGGGGATTTCTTTTGTTCTATGCATTCGCGGGATAAGAAAACCGGAAAATGGTCCATCAAGGCTCCAGAAACCAAAGAAATGATAGATAAGCTAGTAAGCAACTATGAACTAGTGAACTACATTATTCATTTGCATGTATATCACTTTATATAAACACTTACTTCATGTTGCCATTTTGTTTTTGCTACAGCTTGAGTACACTGGAGAGCTTGTTGAAGGCAAGCTCGTCCCGACGGTAGAGATGGACCCCTTCACCTTGGCTATGGGAAAGCCCTACCATCCGGGACGGGTATTAGGTGCTGGGGGGAGCTTGCTAGGATGGGAGAAGGTAATGGGTCCCGAATATACCAAATCTGGAAGATCCCGAGCAAGTGTGAACTCGCCACAAAACTTCGATGCCACGGTGGCATCAATTAAAGAACAAGTGCGCAATGAGATGCGCGAAGAGTTCAATGCATGGGAGAAGAAAATGACTTTGCCGACCATGCCCTTTTCCTCGACAACACCGGTCGACTCAAGTAGCTACCCACGAAGAGAAGGAGAACAGGAGATAAATGCACGCGAGGAGGTACATGATTAGAATTCAACTCTATAAGTTTTGATATGTTGAGTTACGTGGGTACGGTTCTAATTAATGTTTCACTATCAATACACTATTGCAGATTGGTACTCCTTCACATGCGTACTCCGACACCTCATGAATTTCCTATTCTACAGGTGATTTTTTACTTACTTGTTTGGATAATGATATTGGTTTTTGGATTGTGTTGTGAAATGGTTAAGTTGGCTGTGTTGTGTTGTTGGTGTTGCTTTGTTGATGTGATGTGTTGTTGTTGTTTGCTCCTCCTTCTCCTTTTCCTCCTCCTCCTCCTCCTTCTCCTTCTCCTTCTCCTTCTCCTCCTCCTTCTTCTTCTCATTCTCTTTCTTCTCCTTCTCCTTCTCTTTCTCTTTCTCCTTCTCCTTCTCCTCCTCCTTCTTCTTCTCCTTCTCTTTCTTCTCCTTCTCCTTCTCTTTCTCCTTCTCCTTCTCCTCCTCTTTCTTCTTAGCCATCGAGGAGGGTGCAGCAGCTGTGCAGCTGCTGCCCTTCCCGCCCGGTATTTTTTTTTTGCACACGTTTTGGGTTTTTTTTTTCTTTTTTTTGGTTTTAATTTTATTTTTGATTTTCTTATATTGATGTGACGCCTTGTTTTTGTGTTTCAGTTGTTTTTTGGTTCTACTATAATTGGTTCTTACAACTATCTTCCTAATTGGTGCAGGAAGAGACCCGTTGTTAACTTCTTCACCCGGGCGAATCATATGATGGACCTTTGAATGTTGTTGCCTATGGTAGTGCACAACCAGCCGAACAAGGTAAGGTCCATTTGCGACCTCTTCTGCCTGAGCATTATTCTGTCGGGATCCATTCTATGGTTCCCGGGTTCGAGGACATCTTAATACCTGTGCCCGTGGAGGAGGATGAGTTCACTACACTCTGGGAAGCAAAAGGTAGTTTTGTGCAATGGCCATCTGCTTGGATACGGTTGATGAACCAGGTAATTAAGATATAGATTTCACGCTTTAATCTATACCCGATTTTCTTCCCAAGAGTTGGATGGAAATCTTTTCTAACCATTTGTGTGATTTGTCTTATTAGCCATCGAGGAAAAGCCAAACTCCAAAGAAGAGGGTGGAGGGGCCAAAGAAGAGGAGTGAACATGGCTCGGTGAGTGGAAAAGCGTCGATGAAGAGCCCTTCACGAGGTTCAGCTACGCAAGCTACTCCATTAGTTGAAGACACAGTGCTTTAATCGCTATCTCAGGAGTTAGCTTATTTGCACAACCGTGTTTGCGTGTTGCCTAATGACAGCCCAATCAAAATTCAACTTCCTAAGGAAATGTTCCACTACGATGATGATGCAACGACATGGCTATTCAAAGAAGATGTGAAGGAATTTCTAAGTGGTACAATGCTTAACATTTCCCTCATTCAAATATCCATGAGGTAATTGAACTGACTGGTACTCAATTTATGTTATTCAGTTTAGTGGTGTTTGTCGTTTGGTTTTCGATTAACATTTTGTTATCATGCATGCAGAGCACTCCAGGAGCAAATATGGGAGCTTGAATCTCCTTGTCAAGTTGGGTGGTTGTGCCCTGAGCAGATGTCCACTTCTAGAATCTTAGGCAACTCCGCTGACGTGTTGTACTATGCTGAACGGGGTATCAGGCAATCAGTGAGTGCGGGAGACAAGTTTATATTCGTCCCATATTATGAGGAGTACGTATGATTATGCTAGTCAAGTTCATTTGTTTTCCTAGTTTATTTGTTGTAATAGGCTAGCTATTGATTTGTTTGTCTCGTGTGTAGTTATCTTTGGACCATACTTGTGATTTATGTTTCCAGTAACACAATCTTCTACTTTGATTCTGCTCGGTTACCTCTAGTAAGAAAGCGCCTCGTGAGGTCCATACTGCAAAAGTAAGTATCTAGTTTGTTTCAATTCTTGTTATTGATTTTCATATCTTAACTCATATGTATTGATTATACTAGTCAAATTTGAACTTATTACGTTGATTTTTTGTAGTACCATGAAGAAGATAAATCCTCGATCTCCTCAAGGTCCTGCATGGAAAGCACCCAAGGTAATTCACCCATGATGTTGTGATTTTCTTACTTTACAATGCTTAAGATGTTGCTTATTTTCTATGCATTTTGATTCATGTGCTTTGTTCCTCATGCTAGTGCGCACAACAGGAAAACGGATTTGACTGTGGCCTATACATGATGAGATTCATGTATGACATAGTGATGAGTCATTGTACAGACACACGCCAGCTTGAAGAGGTATGCCATTTTGGTTGAAATTGCGTTCCAAGACCATTTACTTGCTATTTTCTTGTAATCTCAAGCATTAGTCACCTATAACTAAGTGATTGTGACATGTTTTAACTAGTTATGAGTTCAATAGACAAGAAATATAGAAAATAGGCATCCTTGTAGCCAAAATGGCCTTACTTGAGCCATTTTGGTTGAAATTGCGTTCCAAAACCACTTACTTGCTATTTTCTTGTAATCTCAAGCATTAGTCACCTATAACTAAGTGATTATGACATGTCTTAACTAGTTATGAGTTCAATAGACAAGAAATATAGAAAATAGGCATCCTTGTAGCCAAAATGGCCTTACTTGAGCCATTTTGGTTAAAATTGCGTTCTAAGACCACTTACTTGCTATTTTCCTGTAATCTCAACCATTAGTCACCTATAACTAAGTGATTATGACATGTTTTAACTAGTTATGAGTTCAATAGACAAGAAATATAGAAAATAGGCATCCTAAAAGCCAAAATGGCCTTACTTGAGCCTTTTTGGTTGAAATTGCGTTCCAAATCCACTTACTTGCTCTTTTCTTGTAATCTCAAGCATTAGTCACCTATAAATAAGTGATTATGACATTTTTAACTAGTTATGAGTTCAATAGACAAGAAATATAGAAAATAGGCATCGTAGTAGCCAAAATGGCCTACTTGAGCCATTTTGGTTGAAATTGCGTTCCAACATCACTTACTTGCTATTTTCTTGTAATCTCAAGCATTAGTCACCTATAAATAAGTGATTATGACATGTTTTAACTAGTTATGAGTTCAATAGACAAGAAATATAGAAAATAGGCATCCTAAAAGTCAAAATGGCCTTACTTGAGCCATTTTGGTTGAAATTGCGTTCCAAAACCACTTACTTGCTCTTTTCTTGTAATATCAAGCATTAGTCACCTATAAATAAGTGATTATGACATTTTTTAACTAGTTATGAGTTCAATAGACAAGAAATATAGAAAATAGGCATCCTAAAAGCCAAAATGGCCTTACTTGAGCCATTTTGGTTGAAATTGCGTTCCAGCACCACTTACTTGCTCTTTTCTTGTAATCTCAAGCATTAGTCACCTATAACTAATTGATTATGACATTTTTTAACTTGTTATGAGTTCAATACACAAGAAATATAGAAAATAGGCATCTTAGTAGCCAAAATGGCCTTACTTGAGCCATTTTGGTTGAAATTGCGTTCCAAAACCACTTACTTGCTATTTTCTTGTAGTCTCAAGCATTAGTCACCTATAACTAAGTGATTATGACATGTTTTAACTAGTTATGAGTTCAATAGATAAGCAATATAGAAAATAGGCATCCTTGTAGCCAAAATGGCCTTACTTGAGCCATTTTGGTTGAAATTGCGTTCCAAAACCACTTACTTGCTATTTTCTTGTAATTTCATTCCTTAGTCACATATAACTAAGTAATAATGTTATGTTATTATTATGAGTATGTATGATTTCACTTACGTTTTGTGTATTATTCCAAGTTTTGTTCGGGTCATTCCTACTAAATAACCCCAATTATTATTAATTCACTTCATTCTACTAACTCACGTTTTGTGTATTCTAAGTTTTGCAAGGGGCAAACGGGACAGCCATACACGAGCGAGGAACTCCATGTAATTCGAGAGATGTTGGCGACCTACATCACATTTAGTTTGTAAATATCGTTTACTAGCTAGCTACTTCATCAATCCTAGCCTTAGCTTACTAATTATGTACTATACATTATTATAACTAATTAAAATTGTTTGTAGGTAACATGAAACATTTTTCTAATTAATATCATCTCTTGCGATTGTTATTATTATTTATGTTTTGTTATTAATAATACTAATTATTGTTACTATTATCATAATAATAATTATTATTACTATAATATTAATAATAATTATTATTAATATTAATATTATAATAATAATTATTATTATTAATATTAATATTATAATATTAATAATATTGCAGCCAAAAAAAAAATACAGGTCAATGGCAACGGTTAACCGTTGCCATTTTTTTTTTTTTTTAAAAAAAAAAGGGCGCCATTGCCAATTTTTTTTTTTTAAAAAAAAAAGGGCGCCATTGCCAATTTTTTATTTTTTTTTTTAAAAAAGGGCGCCATTGTAGTTGGAAACGGTTAACCGTTGCCAACTGCTTGAGTTGGCAACGGTTTTGAACCGTTGCCAATTATTTTGGGATTTGGCAACCCTCAAATACGCAACGGTTCAAAACTGTTGCCTTTGGGGGGGTTTGAACCGTTGCCAATTTGCTCTTTTCGTGTAGTGTATATACAAGGCATAGAAATAGATGCATTTGGCAACTAGCATGACCCCTTAAAATCTTCAATTTCCATGGGTCTTCATTTTGGCTCGTCTTCATCGAAACGCCGTCCTGAGACATCTTGGCCAAAATAAAATAAAACTAGCTAGAACGACTAAGATTAATCTAAATGTACAAAAATACTTAACGGTTCGCAGACCATATTTAGATTTACAAAAATACATAATGGAACGCATTCCGTATTTTCTATCCTAGTCGGGCCCCACTAGTTGCCATTTTTAAAGACCTGTTTTGAATAACAATCTACCATTCATCCATTCATTATTTGTGAATGGCCCATGCAATTTTGCGAAATATATAATTAAACACGCACAACTAGTAACTAACTTAGGTGGTTAATCCAATTAACGCGCCTAATTAAAACTAGTCAAAATTGTTTAATCCATTATTTCTAAAAGCTCACACAATTAATTAAGCTCCCACTAAATTCTGCATCCTTACTTAATTAATCCGATTAATTAAGTCGGCATAACCCAAAATTTGTCAAATTTTGCAAAACCGAAAATCGAGGTTTTTAGCCTCGTTAAATAATTACATAAAATAATTTAAAACGGCAAAATTTTCGCAAATATACATAGCTCAAAATTAAGCAACGAGGCCCCATCCTAGCATGATGCATGGCGCACCATGGCTGCTAGGCAGCAGTGGGCTGGCTGGCTGGGGCTTGCTGCCTCGTGCCCAGCAGCAACACAAGCTCGCCAGCAGCTTACGCCTCACACGCACTAGCAGCATTAAGGGGCTGGGCTGGCGCTTGGTGCTAGCATGCTGCGCCCAGCATAGCACACTACGCTGGCCAGCACCACGCATGCCTGCACGCATGTTGGCGCCTGGCAGCAAGTGGGGGCTGGCTGGTGCTTGCTACCACGCTGCCCAGCAGCGCCCCCAAGCACCCAGCAGCCAAGGCCACTGCCCAAGCCCAGCCTTAGCACCCCTCGCCACACAGCCACGCAACATTGATGCTTAGCCATGCGCGCACCATAGGCAGCCTACATGTGGGCTGCTAGCTAGGCAGCCCGTCTAGCCTTGGTGACGCTTGCGGTTTTGCATCGATTTGCGTGCATTTTACTCGGGATTTTAATTTCTATTTGTGTGTGATCATAATTAATTCTAAATTACATTTTAGAATCAATTTGAGGGAAAATAAAAATAAAATAAGTCTAACTTAAATAATTTTTATTTTATTGGTGCACAAGCCTAAATCAACCAAAATTTTTAATGTTGAACAAAATTAGGTCTAACTTTATGCTTAAAATAAAATGAGCTATGTCCATAATTAATCTTGCCAATATGCAAATTAATAATGGGTTTGACAAAAGGGAGTTGGAAAAATAAATTAACCATCCAATGATAAAAATTTTCCAACTTTCATACTTGTGTAAAATACCAAGATTACATCTTCCAATATGATGATTAATCAAATTTTACTCACAAGTAATTGAACTTGATGGATTTTAATCAACCAAACATGAAAAATCCAAACTTTGTTCAACATTGAATTTAGGGTTAGGGTTCCAATCATTTAAACCTTTAAAGATTAGAACTTTAACATAATAGGAACTTAAAATTACAAGATCACAACAAGCTTTCACATTTTATTGCAATTTATTTGCAAAATTTGTGAAAAACAAGATTATGTGAGAAATGGCATATCAACTTAAGCACTAATAAAAACTCCATTATTATGCTTAGATATTTTAAAACCAGTAGATTAGAGATGCAAAAGTGCATTTAATCTAACCTTGTAATGCTTGCATTAATCAAGGCTTAAAAAGAATTAAAATTTTCGTTGAAAAACGAAAAACCCCATAAAAAATGGGTTTCTGGTTTGAATTTGGCTTCAGGACATTCCTAAAAGGATTGAATCTGTTCCAAAATGTCGATTCCACCCAAAAATCACAATTTTTGAGCTAAAATTTGGGTTCGACAGCTAAATCGAGAATAATTCTGAACCCTCTATCAGAATAATACACTTGTTAGAAGGACACCATTCCTTTCATGATGAGCGAGAGAGAATGAGTCGGATTCCATATGCTTCGCTTATTGGATCGATCATGTATGCCATGATGTAGGGTTTCGTAGTGACCCGACACTACGCGGAAGGAAACCCACCAAGACCCGCCCCTTAATTGAAACAATTAACAAGTAAATTAAACTTAATCAAACAATATTAAGAACAAGAATTATACCTTTGTCGCGTGCTTCGCTCCCAAAGAGCTCTTACTTCAAAATCCCGAAAACACGAGATCTCCGATGGATCGTACCCTCGACCCGACCCTAGCGTCCTAAGTCTTGAAGGTTAGTCAAGACCCGGATAAAATAACTATGAGTTTTACGAATCAAAGGTTTACTCTTAATTAGAGTTTCCTTTTTAATTCCACTCAAGGTTGTTCATTCCCAAATACCCAAGCTTGGTATTTATAGGGAAATGAACCCTTGATTTTTCATCCTCCACCAATGTGGGAGTGTTGAATATCAATGATTTATTTAATTTCCAAATTAAATAAATAATCAAGTAAATCACATTGCGACAAGTGGCATGATCACATGCAAAAGAGTGGTGGCCAAGGTTAGGTGGGGGACCATATGCCTTTCTCCCCAAGGCCTTGATTTTGTCCCCACATCCATGCACAAAACCGGGTCAAGGAAGGCTAGCTGGCTGCCAGCTAGCGTGCCAGCTAGCACTGCCTTGCTGCCCAGCACCCTAGCCAGCCAGTGCGTGCTGGTGCTGGGCTATGCTGGTGCTGTGTGCTGGCGCTGGTGCTGTGCCTTGCATCTCTCGCTGCATCTCTCGCACCATTGCTAGCATGGCCAGCATGCGTGCTGCTAGCGAGCCATGCATGCTGGCCCCCTTGCCTCGCATCATGCGCACTAACCCTGCACCATGCACCACGCACCGTACCACGCATGACGCACTGTCCTCGCATCATCCTTGCACCGCTCGCATGCTGCTGCTGCCATGCCTTCCTCGCACACGCACAAGCACATAGGGCCTACCATGGTGTTGTGCTTGTGCGAAGGGCCTGCGATGGTGCCTAGCACCCAGGCACGCATGCTGCGATGTAGTGCCATGAGAAGGCACGCATGTGCGCAGCCATGCTTGCTGTGTTGATGTGATGGGATACGGCACAAGCACACGCACACGCGCACTGGCCTAGCCATGCGATGGTGCTGTTCTTGTGCTGTGATGATGCGATGGGCTGCCTAGTGCTTGTGGTGCTTGCGATAGGCTGTCATGGCACGCCTAGGCTGCGATGGTGCACCTAGGCTGCAATGGTGCGCCTAGGCTGCGCCTAGAGCTTGCGATGGGCTGCCAAAGCACGCCTAGGCTGCGATGGTGCACCTAGGCTGCGCCTAGCCATGCTAGGTGCATGCTAGCTCGAACTAGCCTAGCATCCACATGGCTAGGCCAGTGTGTTGCTAGGGCTATGTTCATACTTGACGCTTTGTGATTTTGCGACGCTCGGTCTCGACGCCCTAGGTTCGATATCCGACGTCTGTATTCGTAAAACTCTGTCGACTTATTAAATCCTTTTGGATTAATTCGTCGTCTCGGATCGGTGATTCGATTGGGTTCGACCTGAAGGGTTCAGTTAAGATTAAGCTGTAATATCAATTGTACTTCGATATTACTGATCGGAAGCGGCCTCCACCTAGGCATTCCATCACTTGATCTTACTGAAGAATTAACTCTGTAATAATTCTAAACCCTCTATCGGAAGAATACACTTGTTGGAAGGACACCATTCCTTTCACATGATATGTACTAGGCCTGGTGTATCGTATGCCTTGAGTGCTACGAGATGATACCAATCAGACCCAGGAGAGGCACATTGGACTATAGCTAAGAATATCCTAAAGTAAGTGAAAAGGAACAAGGATAAATTTCTGGTCTATGGTGGGAGTAAGGATTTGGTTGTTGAAGGTTATGCCGACGTAAGCTTCCAGACTAACAGAGACGACTTCAAGTCACAATTAGGATACGTGTTCTGTCTTAATAGAGGAGCGTTTAGTTGGAAGAGTCCTAAGCAAAGCACTACTACAGATTCTACAACTAAAGCCAAATACTTGACAGCTTCAGAAGCAGCTAAGGAGGCAGTTTGGATTCGTAAGTTCATTGGTGAACTTGTTGTTATCCCCTCAATAAAGGGACCAATAGACCTCTACTGTGATAAAAGTGGGGCTATTGCTCAGTCTAGAGAGCCAAGGGAGGATAAAAAAGTCAAACATGTTATGAGACGATTTCACATGATAAGGGAATGGAAGTCCGAGGGTGAAATCAGAATTTATAAAATTAGAATGGATGATAATGTAGCCGATCCACTCACTAAACCTTTGCCTCAAGTGAAACACAACAAGCACGTTGAGGCAATGGGAATCAGGCATATTGGAGATTGGCTTTGATTTCCCTATTTATGTGTTTTAATTAAGTTGTGGAGATCTTAATGTAAAACAATATGTTAAACCATTCATTTATGGAGTAATTTAATTTTTCTATAAATTATTATTCCATTTCTATTAAATTGTGGTTTAGAATTAAAAAATGAGTCCATTTGATTTATGAACATTCAAAATAGGGTATCAAGACCATGTCTTGGATAAAGAAACACCTATTAAGTGAACGTTGAATATCATATTGAAATTATCCCTAATCGAGGTCATTTGAAAGTTGGATGACCAATGACCGCGTGAGTTTAGTGTGTAATATGATTTATAGCAACGTTTCTTGTGCTGCAAGGATAAAATTTTCATAAATCATTTGCACAGGTATTAGTTTGGAACTATACCAGATCGATCTATGAGAATACTTTAAGAGATTTAATAATAGTCATAAGTATATTACTCATTATAGTTATCGGAACCTCTTTCCTCGACCGTGAGTATCATTAGTTCTCTTGTTTGAGTACTAGTCCGCTTTGATGTTGTCAAAGGTCTGCCGTACAAGGGATTATAAAGGAAACAGTTGGGCAGCTAGGGCCTCTTAGTAAGGGAAACTGACAATGCAAGACTGGGAATGTCCCCCTATTAACAGTAGGGAACATGTCGTTGTTGTTTACAAGGCCTCTCGAAGAGCGAGACTTTGAAAATGTATAGCCGTACACAGATGGATTTTAGAAATCATCTGCTTATTGACTGTCGAACTCGAAAATTGAGAAACACTTCTAGACATAATAAGGATGACGAAGAATCTTACCTTATAGTTCATGAAGAGACATTAAGTGACATAGGAAATAGGCTATACAATTAGCACACTTGTCCGAAAGGACAAGTGGGAGATTGAAAGGAATGGTGTCCTTCTAACAAGAATATTATTCCGATAGAGGGTTTAGAATTATTAGAAAGCTAATTATTTAGTGAGATCAAGTGATCGGAATGCCTAGGTGGAGGCTGCTTATGATAAGTAATATTAATGTATAATTAATGTTCAGACTTAATCTTGACTGAACCCTTCGGGTTGCACCCCATCGAATAACCGATCCGAGATGACGAATCAATTTGAAGGATTAGATGATTCATTAGAGTATTGATGTATTCATTTTATATATTATTTATCCCCGTCCCATGATCATAGTTAGGAGTATTTTTGGCTCTTTAGAGCCAATTTTATTACTAATATGTGTTTTCTAGTGTTTTCGTAGTTGTGGTATTATTCTACAGGAAACTGCAGATTTGGGAACATTTTCCGGCACTTAGTGGAGCCACCGTGAGCATTGGAGACGAGATGCATTTCTATGATCGTATTCCGAAGCCCAGGACCGTATTTGAGGAATCAATCCGGTGATTAAGGGCTCAATGAGGAGATTTGGAGCTTGGGCAATTCGATCCAAGAAGGATGACGAATTGGGCTAAGGTAACAAGGCCCAAAGGACGAAGAAGAGTAAGCTTAAGCATCTGCCCGACTGGGCAGTGCCCTCGCCTTGAGGCGCGCCCGGCCGGGCGAGAGGAGAAGACCATAGGGCGAAAGTTCGCCCGGATGCGCGCCTGACCGGGCGCGAGCAATGCACTTTATAGGAAAAAGGCGCGCCCGGCCGGGCGATGCCTCGCCCGACCGGGCGTGTGTTCTATTTAGGATTTTTTATTTTCATTTTCTTTTTCTTTATTGAGGATTTTGGTTTAGTATAAATACACTTTTGTTAAGTGAGTTTACGGGCGTCTTTGACACGGACGACTTTTCTTTCTCTCGTCCTTTCTTTCTCCTTCTTACTTTCTCTCTCTACACTTTATCTCTCTACACACTCTTGATTTATACAATTCATTATTTCCCTTAATTTTGGTAACGATTTCTTCCCTCTTTATTTTCAATAATTTAATTGCTTTGACTTAATTATGCTTTCTTTAATTGCTTTGCTTAGCTTAATATTAAATATGTGTGAGTATTTTAATTCTAGGGTTGTGGGGATCCATGAATAGTACGAAGGGGTAATTGTTTATTGTTAATGGTTAATGATTGATTAATTTCCTATTGATTGATTTAATTCTATGCAATTAGATTTGCGCATATTTAATTGTATGAGTTTTGCAATATTGATTCGAGATTCGAGAGATGAGAATTGATGTTTAGGCTTAGTTTCAATAGGCATGTTAATCTATTAATGGTTAGGTCGAGATTCGAGAGATGAGATTTAATACTAGTAGATTAATTATGTGATTATAATACGTAGCGACAACCCTTTATAATCTGGTTAATTTATGCATTGATAATTGATCGTGTGTTTTACCCTGGAGTATTATTTATTGGTGAACCTGTACCCTAGAGCTCTTTATTATTGATTATTCCTTTGATTTATTTGCTTAGTTTTATTATTAGTTTAATTCACACAAACACAATTTAGTTACTTAATAATTTAGATTATGATTATTGATTAGGAATAAAAGAACACTGTTTCCCTGTGGATCCGACCCTACTTCCCTATCTGATTTAGTTAGAGGACTTAGGAATTTCTTTTGATTAGGTGATACGACTAGATCCTGTCAAAATTTGGCGCCGTTTCCGGTGCAACCTACAGATCACGTGAATGCAATTATGCTGAGAAGTGGTTCAACTTTCGATGGGCCTCCTATGCCCAAAGATGATGAACCTATAATTACAAAAATTGTTAATCATTATTCTGTTACACCAAATATTGTTGTTACTAGCCCTGCAGGGCTCCAAAGTAAAACTAACATTTCTGATGATACATTGCAAGTTGTAACTCCAAAGAAGGATAAAAATCAAGACAAGAGTGGGGATGTACAGAAACCAGTTATCAAACTACCATTCCCAAATAGACATCTTAAGAATAAGTTGGATAAGCAATTTGGTAAGTTTCTGGAGGTTGTCAAGAATTTGCAGGTAACAGTTCCTTTTACAGAATTAATTACTCAAGTTCCTGCATACTCTAAATTTATGAAAGAGATCTTGACTAGAAAAAGATCTATTAGCGAGGTAGAGACAGTTGCTTTTACTGAGGAATGTAGTGCTATACTACAAAATAAATCTCCACCTAAGCTAAAAGATCCGGGTAGTTTTTCTATTCCTTCTCACATTGGAAATTTGATGATTGATAAAGCCTTATGTGATTTGGGTGCTAGTGTAAGTGTTATGCCATTATCTGTGAGCTCTAAATTGAATATGGGTAAATTAAAAGCTACCAATATTACTCTACAAATGGCTAATCGTTCCCTTAAATATCCTTTAGGTGTTTTAGAGGATGTACCTGTTAGAGTAGGTAAATTTTACATACCTGTTGATTTTGTTGTTCTTGATATGGAGGAAGATTTGCAAATTCCAATGATAATGGGTAGACCATTCCTTCATACTGCAGGGGCAATAATAGATGTGAAAAGTGGTAAACTTATGTTATGTGTAGGGGATGAAAACATTATTTTTAATTTACATAATGCCCCCAAAAGCCCCATGTTGGAAGAAAAGTGCTATAGTATTGATGTGGTTGATATATATAATTTTTCTAATAAGCCCCAAGCTGTCGTTAGAGATCCCTTGGAGGCAGTATCTTGTGTTACATCTTCCACAGGACAAGCTACTACATGGAAGGATGAAGTGAATGCTATAGAAAGGGCTCTAAATTGTGTAGGGCTTGGGTTTGACTAGGAACAAGTGGAGAAAAAGGAACAAATTGAGAAAAATCGGACTCAAAGTGCTGTAGGGCGCCCGACCGGGCGCGAGAGGAAGTCCGTATACGAGCATACTTGCCCGACCGGGCGAGATCCCGCCCGACCGGGCGCGAGAGAAAAGAGGATTTTTGCCCAAAATTCGCCCGACCGGGCGAACAACCGCCCGACCGGGCGCGAGAACAAAGGTCGAAAAAAGGGCTAAGCTCGCCCGACCGGGAGAACATCCGCCCGACCGGGCGCGAGATCGCGTCAGCAAAACCGGCCAACTTCAAAAAGCCATAACTTTTGCGTTTCTTTACGGAATTTTGCGTGTGACCTATCATTGGAAAGCTCTTCAAGGCTACTTTCCAATGCGATTAGAATTACTGCATTATCATTTTTATAAAAAATGTTATGATCAAAATAGTGAAGCTGACTTGTTTTTACCTTTTTTCTTACTAACATTTTGTTTCTTTCTTGTCCAGAATTGTAACAAGGTGATGCATCGCAATGATTGGGATGGTGGAGGTTATGAGTTTGATGATGAGGGGTAGTCGCCTGGGTTACTTTCTTCCCTTTGAGCCAATGAGGACATTGTCTGGTTTGGCTTGGGGGGAATTTCTTGTATATACAAGTACCCTTTCTTCCCCTTTCTCTTTATTTTCTTTGGTGTGTTTAGTTTAGTTTTATTGCTTTCTAGGTTTTTTTTGCTTTGAAAAAAGAAAAAAAAAAATGCAAAAATATGTTCCAATGAATGATAAATCATGCTTTCCTGTGCCCCATACATGAAATTTGTTTTGATTCTTGGTATATGATGATGAGTATTGTGGATAGGTTAGCCATGATTTGATGTTTGATTGCTTTGATGTCTTAACATGAGTCAATTTTGTCCAACTACTTGTGAATATAGTGCTTGACTAGTTGATTTGGTTAGGAATGTGTGTTAGTTCCTGGTATGTCAATGAAGTTGAGTATTCGTTTATAACTTTGAGTAATGTTTGTATGACTCATTATTATGCACAATGAGGAGGACGAAGGCATTTGTTCTTTTAAGTGGCCTTCAGATAATTTTAGATACATTTGTTCCCTTCTTGCTACCCATGTTGTTGCTTGTGCCCTTTTTATTGTTTATTAGCCACATTACAAGCCTATTTTGCCCCAGTGGTTACTAGTCCCAAGCTTAGCTTGGGGGAGCTATTAGTGAGTGAGGTGAGGGAGTTTGTAGTGTGCATTTTCATTTGCACAGTTTTGGGTGGGCTTGAGAAGTTGCATAATTGTTCTTATTTTTGTGAGTTGGAATATTTTGAAAAAAAGTGTTCAAAAGTGAAAAAAGTTCCGATGTGAGATAAAAGAAAAAAAAAGAGCGAAGAAAAATTGTTTGATGTTCAAATGTTCTATCGAAGGTTTCTAGAAAAAAAAGTGAAAAAATCAAAAGAAAAAAAACAGAGTTCAATGTTTGTTGATCACTCAAGTTCTATAATATCATATTTGAATGAGTGAAATTGTAAGTGTTGGGTATTTTTAATATAATGGGATGTTTGGTGAATTTTTGGTAGAGTTGAGTTGTGTTGGAGATGATTTGGTCATTATTTAATTTTTGACCTTGGTTTTATTTATTAGGATTAGGCTCCCTTAAGCATTGCTTTACTCTCTCGTTTTCCCAAATATTTCCTACCCTTTACCTAAGCCTTACATTACAAGCTTTGAAGACCTTGCAACCTTTGTGCATAGAGTTGTGTGAATGTGGAATTAGTTGTTTATCAATGCAAAGAATGATTTGATGTATTTCGAGTCGACTAGTAGGTTGAGTGCATGTCTTTTAAACACACGAGTGTTGTGAGTTTGGGAGGGCATTGTTCACATTAAAGGGGTTGGATGGAGAGCGATCGAGTACATCTTTTACTCACCACGTAAATGAGAGTTGAGTGTGTGAGCACTAGTCTTGAATTTTATATGCTCTTGTGGTTTGCCCTGTTTGACAATTGTTTGGAAGGATGAGTAGTTAGATGGACTTGATTGGTTAATTTTGATGCATATTTGTTGGATTTGCCCTAAATCAGTTATGTTTGGTTTTGATTGATTAATGGGGTGAAGTATGATTTGTTTATCCATTGATGAGCTCTTTGCTTTGGGACAAGCAAAGGTTTGGCTTGGGGGAGTTTGATGTATTCATTTTATGTATTATTTTATCCCCGTCCCGTGATCATAGTTAGGAGTATTTTTGGCTCTTTAGAGCCAATTTTATTACTAATATGTGTTTTCTAGTGTTTTCGTAGTTGTGGTATTATTCTACAGGAAACTGCAGATTTGGGAACATTTTTTGGCACTTAGTGGAGCCACCGCGAGCATTGGAGACGAGACACATTTCTATGATCGTATTCCGAAGCCCAGGACCGTATTTGAGGAATCAATCCGGTGATTAAGGGCTCAATGAGGAGATTTGGAGCTTGGGCAATTCGATCCAAGAAGGATAACGAATTGGGCTAAGGTAACAAGGCCCAAAGGACGAAGAAGAGTAAGCCTAAGCATCCGCTCGACCGGGCAGTGCCCTCGCCCTGAGGCGCGCTCGGCCGGGCGAGAGGAGAAGACCATAGGGCGAAGGTTTGCCCGGATGCGCGCCTGACCGGGCGCGAGCAACGCACTTTATAGGAAAAAGGCGCGCCTAGCCGGGCGATGCCTCACCCGACCGGGCGCGTGTTCTATTTAGGATTTTTTTATTTTCGTTTCTCTTTTTCTTTATTGAGGATTTTAGTTTAGTATAAATACGATTTTGTTAAGTGAGTTTAGGGGCGTCTTTGACACGGACGACTTTTCTTTCTCTCTCCTTCTTACTTTCTCTCTCTACACTTTTTCTCTCTACACACTCTTGATTTATATAATTCATTATATCCCTTAATTTTGGTAACGATTTATTCCTGCTTTATTTTCAATAATTTAATTGCTTTGGCTTAATTATGCTTTCTTTAATTGCTTTGCTTAGCTTAATATTAAATATGTGTGAGTAGTTTAATTCTAGGGTTGTGGGGATCCATGAATAGTACGAAGGGGTAATTGTTTATTGTTAATGGTTAATGATTGATTAATTTCCTATTGATTGATTTAATGCTATGCAATTAGATTTGCGCAGATTTAATTTTATGAGTTTTGCAGTATTGATTCGAGATTCGAGAGATGAGAATTGATGTTTAGGCTTAGTTTCAATAGGCATGTTAATCTATTAATGGTTAGGTCGAGATTCGAGAGATGAGATTTAATACCAGTAGATTAATTATGTGATTATAATACGTAGCGACAACCCTTTATAATCTGGTTAATTTATGCATTGATAATTGATCGTGTGTTTTACCCTGGAGTATTATTTATTGGTGAACCTGTACCCTAGAGCTCTTTATTATTGATTATTCCTTTGATTTTTTTTCTTAGTTTTATTATTAGTTTAATTCACACAAACACAATTTAGTTACTTAATAATTTAGATTATGATTATTGATTAGGAATAAAAGAACATTGTTTCCCTGTGGATCCGACCCTACTTCCCTATCTGATTTAGTTAGAGGACTTAGGAATTTCTTTTGATTAGGTGATACGACTAGATCCTGTCAAGTATTTCGAACAAAAACGTTGGATATCGAGCTTAATGCGTCCAAACCGAGCGTCATAAGTCGAGTCGAATTCAGAATTCGGCGAGACGTGGAATCAAGCAAGTGACAAGTACGAGCCAAGCCGTAGCATCGTATTGGTCTTGCCATGCGAGTGCTGAGCTAGGTGAGGTCCCAAACCGCATGCGTGCTAGCGTGCCAAGCATTGCCCAGTACTCTCACATCGCACAGCACGAGCATCGCAAGCTGCTCGGAGCTTGTTGATTGCTTTGCATTTCAATTTGTTTTGATTAAAATAAATTGAGGGAAAATGCAATTCTCCCACATTGATGGGGGAAGGGAGATCAAGGCTCCCTTCCCTATAAATACCCAAGTTTTGGGTTTAGGAAAAAACACATGAGTTGAACTCAATAAGGCATCTCCTTATAAGTGAGAAAACCTTTAAGTTCGTAATACTTTAGTTTTTATTTGGTCAAGTCTCGACTAACCTTCGGGATAAAGACCGCTCGGGTCGGGTCGAGGGTGCGAGCCGTTGGAGGCCTTTGCACTTGCGAGGTTAAGCTTTCAAGTAAGAGCTCGTAATAGAGCGAAGCACGCTTCGAGGGTAAGATCGTCTTTTCTCTTTCTCTCTCTTTTGTTGTTTAATTATGCGATTGCATGTTCAGTTGCTTTAAATAGTGGGCGGGTTTCATTCCGCGTAGAGTCGGACACTACGAAACCCAACAGCGGTATCTGAGCCGCGCTCACTTTAATTATTTTAAATAATAATTAATTGAGGTAATTTAAAATGGATTTAAATTTCTTGTTTTGTTTTCTAATTAGATTAGAAACTCGTTTTAATTAGTTTTGATCTCGTATTTATACTAACTTTGGCAACGAACCCGGATTTCGACTCAACAATAGTGATTTTTGGGAGGAATCGATATTCTAAATCGTTTTTGACTCTCTTTGAGAACTGTCCCTGAAACTTGTTTTTCTAAGGGTTTTTAGTTTTTGACGAAAAAATTTAAATCTTTAAACCTTCATTAATTATGACATGTTAAAGGTAGATTAAATGTATGATTGCATCACTAATCTACTGCAATTATAAACCGTATTAAGCATGTTTATGAAGTCGTAATTGGTGCTTGATTTGGTAAGCTCATTTTTTTTCTTCACATAAACTTGAAATTTCACAATTTTGCAACTTAATTGCTTCAAGTGTGAATGTGTAATTTTGAAGTCCCTAATATGTTAAAGATCCAATCTTTAATTGTTTATTTGGTTGGAACTTTGATTTCTAAATTCCATGTTGAACAATTTTTTTTTTTGATTTAATCATTTTTGAGTTGATTAAAGTCCTAAAAGTTCAAAACATGTGATTGAAATTTAATTAATCTTCATATTGGAAGATGTAATTTTTCAATTATACACAAGTTAGTGTTGGAAATTTTTCGTTAGATGAATGGGTTTATTTTTCCAACCCCTTTAATTTTGTCAAATCTCATTATTAATTTATGTATGGTTAAATTAATTATGAGTATAGCCCTTCAATTTGTAGCATCAAGATGAACCTAAATTAATTTAAAGAAAGGTTCTTGAATTAATCTTGATTTGTACACTAAAATTGAATTTATTTAAGTTAGACTTGTTATATTTTCATTCTTGCTCAATGTTGATTCTAAAATTAATTAAGAATCAATTTTATGTCACACATATATGGGGATTAAAATCCCAAGATAAAAGCATGTAAATCGAGGCAAGAATCGCCCAAGCACCACCTACGGCTAGCCGGGCTGCTTACGCAGCCCACATGTGGCTGCCGAGGTGCGCATGGAGGTGCTCATGCCTCAAAGTGCTGCTGCTGTGTGGTGGGCTAGGTGCACGTTGTGTGTGTGCTTGATGCATCAAGGATGCGTGGGTGCTGCGTGGTTGCTGGAAGATGCCCGCAAATGCTGCTGGGTAGCAAGGCATGTGAGCTCCAGCAAGCTAGCCACACGCTGCCAGCGCCAGTATGCATGCAAGCACGCGTAGCTTGTTGCGAGGCTGCTGGTGCTAGCAAGCATGGCGTGCGTTGCTAGCCAGGCATGCCAGCACCCAAGCACGCACATCCATGAGCCTTGGTGCCTAGAAAGCTTAGCCCTATGGCTTGGATGCTAGGCACTCGGCCATTTAGTGGGTTAGTTTTTGCGATAATTGGGCCGATTCTAATTATTTTATTTAATTATTTTAACAAGGCTAGGCCTCGGTTCCTCCGGCACTTGCAAAATAATTTGACAAAATATGGGTTAACCGACTTAATTAATTAGATTAATTAATTTGGATGCGAAATTTAGTGGGAGCTTTGTTAATTACTTGAGCTAATTGCGTCTTAATCACATAAATGATAAACAACTTTGACTAGTTTTAATTAGGCGCGTTAATCGGATTAACCACCTAAGTTAGTTACTAGTTTGCGAGTGTTATGCATTGTTACTTGTTTTTCATTGTAAAATGCATGGGCCATTCAAACATAGTGAATGGATGAATGGAATGTATATTGTATCACAGGTTTTTGTGAAAATGACAACTAGTGGGGCCCGACTAGGATAGTAAATACGGACTGCGATCCGTTATGTATTTTTGTAAATCTAAATACAGTCTGCGTACCGTTGCGTATTATTGTACCTTAATATTTAGATTAGTTTTAGTCATAGAAACTAGTAGTTGCATAGTTGGTGGAGATGTCTCGAAGGCGGCGTTTATACGAAGACAAGCTAAGAAGTTGCATCAAAGACCCATGGAGATTTAAAGACTCAAGGGGTCTTGCTAGTTTCCAAATGCATCTTTTACTTATGTTATATATATAATTGTGTTTATATATGATTGAATGGTATGATAGATGCATAGTTAGGATTTCAAATGTTGCGATGATTAATTAAGTTCACTTAAATCAACCAACACAGAAACCCTAGGTCCCTATAAAATTGAGCTAAAATTTGCCATTCCAAGAACAACACTTACCGAACTAATGCGCGTAGTGATGGGCTACGCCAAAGCGAGGCATCACTACTTCCCTAGGAACATAAGGTATACTAGGTATACAAGTTGATCTTGGTTAAGCTCAACGATATAAGTACTGAGTCCTTAGATGTCGTGGCAATGGAGATAAAACGTGAAGCATTAGATGCGATGTTTTATCGAACCAAGAGTAGCTTAGAGCTATTAGCAATCGGATTGCTTACCTTAAAATATTAAGTGTTAAGACAAGCCAAAGCATGCTTAATCACTTTTTGATTTTTGGGATCTTGGAATCATTTTATTCTCGCCTTAAAAGGGGCAATTTTTAATGTGTGGATAAAACGCTCAATAAGATTGAATAGTTGCATGTATGCTTTATGATTAGGGAATTTTTACCCCACCACGTGGACCAATCAAGACCCTCCACGTGGACTAACAAGAGTCCGTCACGTGTCACTCAGTGAAGAGTCCAAAGTGGACTAATTAGGGAGCGACACGTGGCAGACAAATTTCAAACTAGGAATGACTACCTTTAAGGCCCAAACTCCTAGGCAGCCCAATCAGTCCTAGGGTTCCGTAACCTAGGACTTGGCACATACTTCGAGACCCTATAATAGGGAGATGTTCCCACCTTAGGAACGAGATTCATTTATTCACAAATATTCAAAGAGCATTAATTGCAGAATTGAATACACTTGAGAGTTTACACTCAGATATTGAGGTTGTTCGCTATAGCCGGATGATCACTTCTCTTCCAAGAAGAACCTGATCCCATTTACATTCCGTATTTTATACATCCGAAAACGTTCTAACTTGATCGTTGGAGGCGGAGCTCTCGCCCATCGGAGTCTCCATTGTTTTGCAGGTACAGGCGCCCGGAATCCAGTCTTGCAATTGTAACTCTCCCGAAGGACACAGAGAAAACCCCGTAACATTTGTTGCCGTCTGTGGGGAGGGTACTTCTAAGACAGCTTCACAAGAGCCTATGCCGCCTCCTAACGAGAAACGACCTATGGCCGACGCTCAAGTCTACATGGACCAAGACACTGATGAAGACTTTGAGGTCTAAACATATGTGGCTATCGACGGTTCACTGAGAACAAGACGCACTCATTCCATAGAAAGAAGGGAACGGGACAATGATCAAGCAGGTCCTAGTCAACCATCCGGACAGCCGAATAGACAAAACCAGGAGGCCGAAGGTGCAACCCTAGTTACCAGAAGTGAGCTCATGGAATTCATGACCACCGTCAAAGGGGAAATGAAAGACTTGATCAACAATCAGACGCCTGTCTCCACCAGGGGACAGTCGGCCAAGAACCCTTATTCCTCAAAGAAGAAGAAGCCTATCAAGGACAAAGTTCCTACTCCCATCCTAAATCAAAGGAGGGTGATTGAATTTTTCAAAATCAACTTCCCTGAAATGGAGAAGAGGAAACCTATCCGGCATACTCAGCCGGATGGTTCAAAAAATATGTATTCTGATGCCCGGTTGCTAATCGAGCATAGGAAGAATCAACAACTGTCTAAGTCGGCTTCAACATCGACTTACCCACACAGCTTTCAGAATACCTCAATGAGGTATTCGCAATCCAACCGAGAGGGTCAGTTAGGCGGCCTGTCCGTCCACTCTGGCCCTCAAATGATCCGTTCGGCTCCGTATGTGCCTCACCAGCCATACATGCCGTATGGACAACCATACATCTTGCCGTCCCTTTTCAGGGGGCAGGTGACACAACAGGTCCAACCTTTGGACCGGCAGCTCCTACTTCTAAGGCTTAGGGAACAACCATCTACGTTCTCCAAGGATATAACCGAGGCGGCACAGCCGGCCAAGGTTAAAAATGTTCTGGTAGGTACCTATGACGGTACTGCCAATCCAGAAGATCACTTTATGGCTTACACCAACCTTTGTATTTACAAGGGTTAAATGATGCCGTATGGTGCCGATGCTTCCCAGCCACATTGAAGGGCGTCGCCCAACAATGGTTCGGCAACCTGCCAGCCGGATGCATCAATAATTTCAAGACGCTTGCATACTTGTTTGCGTCCAAATTCTCAATGAACATCCCTGCTAAGACAACAAGTCTTGACTTGGGTGCAATTCAGCAAGGAGAGAGAGAAGGCCTTCAATCATATATTAGGCGGTTCAATCTGATGAGAATTCAAATTCAAATTCAAGGGCTCTCTGATGAAGTGGCTTATACAGACTTTTTCAAAGGTCCAAAGGACGGGTTGGCCTTTAAGTGCGACCTTGTCAGAAAGAGGGTTGCTACCCTCTAAGAAGCACTGATGGAGGCGGACGCCTATATACAGGCGACCAAACTCTGCAATAACAGTAAGAAGTCAAACCCAAAACGGTCAGACAAAAAAGAGAATCAACCATTACAGCCGGCTAAGAAAGAAGAAAACAAAAAGAGAAAAGAATTCTGGGCGGCCGACAGCTCTGAGCAGCCGTCCCAAAAAAGAAAGAAAGAATCTAAACCATACACCCCCAAGTATGAGTTTAACAAAGATTGTTACTCCATCCTCATGGAGATCAAAGACCGGGTGACCATTGAGAAGCCGGCTTCTATGAAAGGCTCCGCCAAAAACCGGAACAAAAATAAGTATTGTCATTTCCATGGGGACATTGGCCATGACACCAACGACTGCTATAGTCTCAAGCGAATGTTGGACCGTCTGGCTGAGAAAGGAGTGCTTAAGTCTTATATTCCGAGGTCCAAGGTTACTCTGCAAACTAACCATGGGAAGTCGTCCAAAAAGAAGCCTCAATTTGCTAATAGTTCAGACACGGATGAAGATACGATCTATATAATAGCAGGCGCCTTTGCTGGAGGCGGCCCAACAATCAGAGGTACTAAGGACTACATCAGGCGGGTGGATGTCAGCTTAGTTGATGAGGGGCAAGCGTCCAAAGATACTTTTCCTGAAGTTATCATCACTAAGAAAGATAGGGGAAAGGTCAGGAGGCCGCATGATGACCCCATTGTCATCGAGTGCAAGGTGGCCAACCAAAAGGTAGGCTGAATCCTCATAGACACTGGTAGTTCCTTTAACCTCATCAGCCACATGTGCTTGGCAAAGCTCAAGTACAAGCCTGAGAGCATGCACAAGGTTTCTCACCCCTTAGTTGGTTTTGGTGGTGGAGTGGTGCATCTGGTAGGCCGGATCGATCTACCCATTTGGCTAGGGGAGGAGGGAGAAGGGCGCCACATGGCGGTCCGTTTCTTAGTAGTTGAAGAGCTAACGGCCTATAACTTGATATTGGGTCGTCCTGCTTTGAAATAATCCAAGGTAGTTATCATTCCATCCCTTATGCACCTAAAGTTTGAGAAAGATGATGGTTTTGTCGCCTCCTTAAATGGGAAACAGAAGACAACCAGAGAGTGTTTTCTCTTAGACGTCAAGCCCACTGTGGTTGTATCCAGCCAGGGTGACAAACCAATAGACCTTGAAGAGGTCAAAGAAGCGGCGCCTACTCCCACAGAAGGCGGCAAAAAGAGAAAGGCCAACCAATTGGTGGCCGCCAAAAAAGAAAAGCAATAGCAATCATTGACCGGAGAACGGTCGGATGAGTTCCGTCCACAGCCGGCTGGTGAGCATATTGATATCGTACTGGACGACTCTCGGCTAGAACGAACTGTTAAGATCGGGACGGTTGCTTTTACAAGCTTGGGTGCAGAATTGTACAATTTGTTAAAGGAGTTCAAAGACTTTTTTGCCTTTAAAGTGGAAAAGATGCCAGGCATAAGTCCGGATCTCGTTGTTTATAAACTTGTTGTGGATCCTAAAAAGAAGCCGGTTAAGCAATAGAAGAGGATTCATGGTGAAGAAAGAAGTCAAGCGGCATCATCCGAAGTAAAAAAGCTGCTTGATATTGGGTTCATTCGGCAATGTTACTTCCCAGATTGAGTAACCAATGTTTTCCTTGTCAAGAAGCCGAATGGTACCTAGCGCATGTGTGTCGATTACATAGACTTAAACAAGGCGTGTTCAAAGGACAGTTATCTTCTACCAAAGATTGATAGTTTGGTGGATTCTACAACCGGCCATGCCTTGATGAGCTTCATGGACGCATATTCAGGTTTCCATCAGATACCCCTGTGGAAGAAAGATCAAGAGAAGACGGCATTCGTCACTGATCAGGGGTTATTTTGCTATACTGTGATGTCGTTTGGTTTGAAGAATGCACCTGTTACTTTCCAACGAATGATTAATACAGTCTTCATTAATCAAATCGGGAGGAACGTAGAGGCGTACATTGATGAGATGATAGTCAAATCCAAACTACAGGCGGATCACCTTGTTGACCTCCGAGAAACATTCGCTACACTTAGGCGACACCAAGTCATGCTCAATCCCAAGAAGTGTGTATTTGGTGTTGAGTTTGGGAAGTTTCTCGGATTCCTGATTGACCAAAGGGGAATAGAGGCCAACCTAGAAAAAATACAGGCGATCATAGACATGCAGTCGCCTCACACTGTAAAAGAAGTTTAAAAGTTGACAGGCTATTTGGCAACATTGGGGAGATTCCTCAGTCGGTCAGGCGACAAGTGCCTCTATTTCTTCCAAGATATAAAAAAGAAGACTATGTTTGAATGGGGGGGGCGGATGTTGAGGCGACCTTTCAAAATTTGAAACAACATTTGCACTCTTTGCCTAAGTTGGCTAGCCCTTTGCCAAAGGAAGTGCTATGCATGTACCTAGCCGTCTTAGACCATGCGCTCAGTGCCGTTTTCCTTACTGAAAGAGGCGGCACCTAACTCCCAGTCTACTTCATGAGTCATGTCCTGCGGAATGCAGAATTGAGATATCCAATGGTTGAAAAATTTGGCCTTGCCCTCTTCATGGCAGTCAAGAAGTTAAAAATTTGGCGTTGCTCATACACCATCCGGCCACTGATCTGATGGCCATCCATAGTCCAGTACCATTCGCTAAATGGGGCATGTACATTTTCGGACCATATACGCCTGCTACAGGCAGATGGAGGTTTATCTTGGTTATTGTCGACTACTTCATCAAATGGGTTGAAGCAGAGGCGGTCAAAGGCATTAAGACCAAAAATGTTATCTCCTTCATCTGGAGAAATGTCATCACTCGGTATGGGGTACCCATGTCTATGATCTTTTACAATGGTCCTTAGTTTGAGGCGCCTGCTCTCAAGAATTGGTTGGGAGACCAAGGGATCTCTCATTGTTTCGCATTAGTCGGCCGTCCTAGGAAACGGCCAAGTTGAAGCTTTCAACAAGTTAATGTCATATGGCATAAAAAAGAAAATAGAAAGAGCTGGCGGCCTATGGGGTGACGAATTGCCGTATGTTCTATGGGCCATCAGGATGACTGAAAAAGGGGCGATTGGTGAAACCCTATTTCTCATGGTTTATGGTGCAGAAGCTGTTCTACCTATTGAGCACTACGAGCCGACTCTTCGAGTCATGTTATATGACGAGGAGGCTAACTGGGAGGCCATGCAGCTGGCATTGGACTCACTCCCAGAACGCAGGGGCAATGTTGCCTTACGCCATGAGATCTGCCGTCTTAGAATGAAGAGAGCCTACAATAAAAGATTACACAAGAGGCCCTTGAAAGTAGGGGACTTTGTGTTACGAAAAATGGAGGCTACCGGTAGGGCCAATGAGCGGGGGAAGCTGACCCCCAATTGGGAAGGCCCCTACCGGATTTATGAAGAAGTACGAGGCGACACCTACCGCCTGGAAACTCCAGACAGCAGGCAGTGTAGACAACTTGAAAAAGTACTACTTTTGAAACTTGTAAAACTTTTGTAAATGAAAGCATATCAATAAAAGTTGCTATTTGTTTTCAATACTTTACGTTTACTTGTTTGCATCCTCTCAATGGGAGAGCCACCTGGGCAATGTGCAAACGGCCGTATTACCATTTCCTTTCAACTCCAACATGAGTAGATATAAGCTAAGTCTAACAAACTTAGCAGCTATGTGTTGTTCCTTTTAGAATAACCTAACGAGGCCTATGCTGGATTACATAAAAAAAAAATACGTCAGTCCCAACATGAGCAGGCGTCCGGCGACATCCATTCGGGTGAATTCGTCGCAGAGAGCATGTCCCATTTGGGTGGCACATTGCTCTATAAACTAAAAATAAACGACCCTACCAACTGTCAAAAAAGGCAAGCTCGCAGTCGTTTGAACCGATCAAATGAGACAAGGATAAAAAAGACTACTAACTGTTCTAATACAAGCGGTAATATGTAATATTTGGGTCGGATACCGGCTGCTGTTGCTCAGGGGCAACACAGGCGGCTAAATTTGAGGATATAAGCTAAGATCATACTTAGCAGCTATTGAAAATAAGCTAAATCCAAAACTTAGCAATTAAGCATGCGAAGCAATTATAAGCGGCCATTTGCCGTCTGCTTCCTCTATACGCCAGAAATCAAGCGATAGAGACTGATTTACCCAAAAAGCTAACTCATAGTCGTTCGGCATAGTAACCTTAAATGGAACCTAAACGACATGAACAAAACTGTCTGTCTTATTGACACTAGTCGGTATTCGACCACTATTCCTACTTAGGTTGGTGAAACCAGGATAGTTAAGGCTACCGCCTGTAAAATAACAGGCAGCCGCTATCTTGGATAGATATCCCTTTTGACGCCTGTTATCTTCCAAGCATCATACATGCGGTCTATTCACAATCAATAAAATAAGTTAAGATAAAAACTTAGCAGCTAGGCGCGGTTCGTAATACGAACCATAATGAGGCCAAAGACCGAATAATAATGAATATTTACCAGCCTGTCCAATGGTCGACTGTCCTCCTGGTTTGGGGCAATCACCATAGTGATTGATTGACTTAGAAATCAGCCATACTTTTTAAAGTATCAAAAATTTCCAAGTCAATCAATTTACCTTTGAAAACCAGGTGCACAGTCACCTAGGGGCAAAAAACAGTCGGTACATAAAAACAAGTCGGTATACTAAAAAAAGCAATCATACAAAAGTCAAGTTATACTTTGCAAAATTTATTAAATGCAAAAATTTGAAACAAGTGTAAATTGGAGAAACCGGCTAAATGGCCGGATGATTCATAAACACAGTAGCCTCATGATCGACAAAGAGTTAACAGGTATAACCGGCAAAGATTGTCAATAAACCCGACCCTTCGGTTGGTAAAGATACAAAGAGAGTATATGACACGTAGGCCGAAGAAATGTAATACAAAAACAACAAAAGCTTAAACACCGGGAGGGGGCTTCTTAGTATCAGTAGCCGCATCCTTTTCTTCCCCACCCAGCTGCTTTTCCTTTTAAACATCCTCTTCCTCCTGGTCGGACCCCTTGGCCGAATCAGACGACTCGTCCTCCTCCTCTTCCTCTTCCGCTTGGTTCATGATTTTATCATTGTACTCTTGAGAGGAAGCGGCAAACTGATTCTTCCAGCTCTCGTAGCCAAAATCCGGGAAGAGAGCCTCCCAGGTCATCTTCATGATGGCATCACAGTCGCCCATCATCTGTTTGACTAGGAGCCCCTTCTCCTCCTCAGCCCTAGAAGTATACTTCTTGGCGAGTTGGATTTCCTGGTTGGCCAGCCTTGCCTTGAGCTTGTCAACCCGAGTGCGGAGGCCGGCTGCCTCCTAGTCTGCCTCATTGAGGGGCTCGAGCTTAGCCTTGAGGTCCTTGACCTACTTCTCTAGCTTAGAGACCCACCTCTTCCCAGCGTCCAAGTCAGCCTTGACCTGCAGTTTGGCGGTTGCCTGTGAATATAGTATTTCAATCGTCAATATTTCATTTTGAGCAATCTGAAACATGGCCGTATCTAGAGAAGAGGCGGCCCGAGCATTCACAGCTTTTACCTCTTTGGTCTTCTCATTGATGGGCCTGCGAAGACCGTGCAATCGCAGCATAGACTGCATTCGGTGAAAGAGAACGTCAGTAACCTGCGGCTCTAAGAGTTGTGTAAGGAAAAGAGAAATTAAAAATTACAAGGATACCTTAACTAGAAGGGCAAGGATGGCGTCCAGGTTGAGGGTGTCGACTCCCCTTACCGACTCCTTGTCCTCAAGGGAGACGACTCTCAGCATGGTCTTTGCCAGCTGTTGATGATCCGGCCTCTGAGAGGCATCTGCACAATCAACACCCTGTAAATACTTGGTGTAAATTCGAACAATAGACCAACTACTTTCAGAGGTACTGGTCGACTGCTGTTGGAATTTGACCCTACAAGGGTAAGGCAAAGGATTAAAGTTTTTGATACCTTCAACCGCCACCTCCTTCTCCTTCTGGGGCCGGCTAACCCCAGGGACGACTGGAGACTTGGGAGGATGGCTCTTCCCTGTCCTACTAGCCACATGCTTCCTGGGTTTACCAGGAGTTGTCACGTCACTAGCCGTTTGTTTCCGAATCTTCAGATCCGGTTGTGAGGAAGGAGAGGGTTTGGCTGAGTCGCCCTGCAACAAAAACCACAAAGAGTAAGAAGCCGGCGGCAAAAAATAAATTAAGACTTAGACAAATTGAAAAGAAGTTCACCGGGGGTGCCTGCGACGCAAGCGACTGTTCAGCTGATTGCTTACCTTAGAGGGAGTAATAGTAGGCAGCAGGTTTCCTTGATACCGAGAGCTTCTCCATTGCTTTGTCTGCACAATAAAATTCAAATGGTTAAGTAAGAAGTATGAAAAAAACAATCAAGTCTTATAAAACATTTAACATTCAGTCATCTACCTCTCGACCTCTCTACACTAAGGCCACAGGCGGCCAGATAATTCTCATCGAACAGCCAATCATATTTGAGAATGTATCCTTGGGGAACAAACTCTCTCACCCTAGTCTCTGCGTGGAACGAACTCTCTTGTCTGGATGACCACCTTGAAGAGACCCTTATCCAGGATTTCCTCCTTGGCTTTCCTGGGAACAGGCGGCAGTTCTAATCCACCTGTTAGAAGAGGTGGGTTCCTGTTCCACCTATTATACTTCTTGTTCTTCACTTTATCAGGGCAGGAGACAACGTAGAACTTGTTTCTTCATTCCTTCCATTTGTTCTCCTTCCCAATAGTCATCATGTAGCCCTTGTGGCTAGACAAAGAGTAGCAGCCGAACCCGCTTGTTTTTGGGGTACGGCTAAGGTAATGCGTTTGGGCGAATGCCTCGAAGCTGGGATCCGCACCCTGCATTTCACAGCAAGCAACATAGCCCAGGATGTTAAACCAGGAATTAGGGGCGAGTTGCCAGACACCTAGTTCGTATTCGTCAATGATTCGCTCCACGGCCGGATGGAGGGGAAATCTAAGGCTATCCTGAATGGCCGCCTTATAGCAACCAAAGCACTCGTCCCCGTAGCTGGACCCCTCTAGCCAGACTACGGTGTCCTGAGCATTCGACAAGCATAAGATGTAACCATGTCCCATGACATGGTCATCCCTGAAACTTTCCACTTTTTCAGCCATAGTCTTCCGCCTGCCTGCGGGAACGTGACAGTAATAGGCGGCATACATCTCTCGGTTACTAGTATCCGGCTTAGCCCAACCTTCTCCCTTTTCCACAGAAAGGGATTCTCTCGCTGATTCCACCCGAGAACGCAATTCCTTCGAGGCATCAGACGGTCTGCCAGAGGTACTAATCTCGGGTTCACTTTCAGAACAGTCAGACCTATCGTCTGCCTGAGGGATCTATTCTACAGAGCCCGAGACTTCACTTTGCACTTCCTCCCCTAATTCTTTTAATATTGAATCATTGGGTGTACTTGGGGTGCCAGGCGGCACATCAGATAGTTCACTGACAGGCGGCCTTAAGGAGGAGCCATCCGAGTTCACCACCCTGGTTGTTTGTTTGATTCTGGCCATGGTGTCCTACACAGACACATAGAAAGTCAAACTTAGGGAAGTTCATATAGTGTGGTCCAGCAAGGGGCAGTCGGCACTCCTAGTTCTAGATTCAGCCATCCCCGGTGACCGGCTGATCACTAATCTAGATCGTGCCATGTGCTTTTGGGAAATGATTTTCAAAAAGGAAAAGAAACAAAGAAAAGGTACGAGAGAAAAACAAGCGGTTACCTTTAGTCTGTAAAGTCGAAGGCGCTTGAAAGATTGTAAGAGCAGGCGGTCTGGTAGCAAGCGGCAATCTTTCCTCTTAGAAAATGACAAGTTCTATTCTTAAAGTCCAAAGATTTTATGTCTGAAAATTATGAGAAGGTGCGACAAATGATTAGGGCGCCGCCCTTATATAGAAGGGTAAGAATCTCAAGGGTCACCCCTAAAATTCAAAAATTCAAAAAAGAGAGGGGAAAACGGGTAAAAAAAAAAAAACATGTCCTCTAATCTTCAAGTGACACCTGTCACAGGTGCCACGTGGCAAACCATTCCAAGAACTACACTTATCGAACTAATGCGCGCAGTGATGGGCTACGCCAAAGCGAGGCATCCTTACTTCCCTAGGAACGTTAGGTATAATAGGCATACAAGTTGGTCTTTGTTAAGCTTAACGATATTAGTAAGGATTCCTTAGATGTCGTGGCAATGGAGATAAAACGTCAAGGAAGCATTAGATGTGATGTTTTATCGAACCAAGAGTAGCTCAGAGCTATTAGCAATTGGATTGCTTACCTTAAAATATTACGTGTTAAGACAAGCCAAAGCATGCCTAATCACTTTTTGATTTTTAGGATCTCTGAATCGTTTTATTCTCGCCTTAAAAGGGGAAATTTTTAATTCATGGATAAAACGCTCAATAAGATTGAATAGTTGCATGTATGCTTTATGATTAGGGGATTTTCACCCGCCACATGGACCAATCAATACCCTCCACGTGTCATCCACGTGGACCAACTAGAGTTCGCCACGTGTCACTCAGTGAAGAGTCCAAAGTGGAACAATCAGGGCGCGACACGTGGCAGACATATGTCAAACTAGGAATGGCTGCCTTCAAGGCCAAAACTCCTAGGTAGCCTAATCAGTCCTAGGGTTCCTTAACCTAGGACTTGGCACGTACTTCTAGACCCTATAAAAGGGAGATGTTCCCACCTAGGGAACGAGATTCATTCACTCACAAATATTCAAAGAGCATTAATTGCAGAATTGAATCTCAGATATTGAGGTTGTTCGCTATAGCCGAATGATAACTTCTCTTCCAAGAGGAGCACGATCCCATTTACATTCTGCATTTCATACATCCGAACACGTTCTAACATGATCGTTGGAGGAGGAGCTCCCACCCATCGGAGTCTCCGTTGTTTTGCAGGTACAAGCGCTTGGAATCTAGTCTTGGAATTGTAACCCTCCCGAAAGACACAGAGAAAACCCCAAAACACTTCAAATTTCAAACTTATTGGATTATGATGGTTTTTCATTTCTAATTCTTTCAACTGTAGAAACATGTCTGCAAATAACTCAAACAACCAATTTTCATTACACTCAATTCTCGACAAGGAGAAGTTGAGTGGGCCAAATTTTCTTGATTGGCAAAGGAACTTGGGTATTGTTCTCATGCAAGAGCAAAAGGAATACGTCCTTGATGGGGAATGCCCGACGCTCCCAGTGAGGAGGTCACTCAGGCTGCCCTAAACCGATGGCAAACTGCCAATCGGGATGTCAAATGCATCATGTTGGCCACAGTGTCTCCGAACCTTTAAAAGACTTTCTTTGAAAAGGAGACGATTTATGAGATCATATCTGAACTTCATAATATGTTCCAAGAGCAAGCCTGAACTGAAAGGTTCGAAACCCATAGGCAGATCCTTGAGAGCAAGCTCAAGAAAGGAGAGCTAGTTAGCCCACATGTACATAAAATGATTGGATTATTTGAGAACATGGAAAGGCTAGACGTTGGGTATTCAACCGAGATGGAAATTGACATCATTCTCCATTCGCAGCACAAAGGTTATGATCAGTTCAAGATGAACTATAACCTGCACAACATGGAGAAAACCCTCACCGAGCTTCATGGGATGTTGAAGCAGGCTGAGCAAACGCTCAAGGATGAGGGGAAGCATAATATGCTCATGGTCAAAAAGGGAAAGCCATTCAAACGCTCAGGCAAGAAGAGAAGCTTTAAAGGGAAAAAGAAGAAGAATTTTCCACCTAAGTCAAGTGCTGCTAAGAGCGGCAAGGACAAGAAGGTAGCCTCTTCTAAATCCGATCCCGAATGTTTCTACTGCAAGAAGAAAGGACATTGGAAGCGGGATTGCCTCAAATTCAAGGAAGATAAGAAGAACAACACCGTTGCTTCTATATTAGGTATTTTTGTTATAGACATAAACTTTGCTAGCAAAACATCATTGGTATTAGATATCGGATGTGGCTCACACCTTTGTTCCAATGCTCAGGGACTAAGGATAAATAGGAGGCTAGAGAAGGGAGAGGTCGAGCTACGGGTTGGCAATGGAGCCAGGATGTCTGCTGTATCCGTTGGAACTCTCAGTTTATCTTTGCCCTCTAGGATTTTTTTACAACTTAGCAATTGTTATCATGTTCCAAAAGTTACCAAAAACATTATTTTAATTTCGGGCGTTGGATGCCAAGGGATTTGAATTTAGAATAAAAGACAATATTTGTTCCTTTTATTTCGATAATTTTTTATATGGTAAGGCATATTCAGAAAATGATCTTTATGTGCTTTCTCTAGATAAACAAGTTTATAACATTGATGATACCGCCAAAAAATCTAAGACCATCGAGTCGAATCAAACCTACTTGTGGCATTGTCGTCTTGGCCACATTAACATCAAACGCATCAAGAGACTTCTTCATGAAGGTATTGTTGACTCACTCGACTTAGAGTCGTTTGAAAATTGCGAAGGATGTCTATTAGGCAAGATGATAAAGCAACCATTCTCCAAGTTGGGAGATAGGGCTAGTGACTTGTTGGGTCTAATACATATGGATGTATATGGACCAATGAGTACACTCGCAAGGCAAGGTTATCAATATTTCATCACCTTCACCAACGACTATAGTAGATATGGCTATGTCTACCTTATGTCGAACAAACCTGAATCTTTTGAAAAATTCAAAGAGTTTTAGAGTGAAGTGGAAAATCAACTTGGCAAGAAAATCAAAGCACTTCGATCGGATCGAGGTGAAGAGTATTTGAGCCACGAATCGACGATCACTTAAAATAAAATGGTATTCTTTCAGAGTTGACACCTCCCGGAACTCCTCAAAGGAACGGAGTGTCCGAAAGGAGGAATCAAACCTTGTTAGACATGGTCCGATCAATGATGGGTCTTAGTGAACTTCCTATCTCTTTCTGGGGACACACACTTCTAACCACGACACTAACGCTGAACTGTGCTCTGTCAAAAGCTGTCGAAAAGACTGCATATGAATTATGGACGAAGAAACCTCCACGGTTGTATTTTCTTAAGATTTGGGGTTGCGAACCATATGTCAAAAGATTAATTTCTGACAAATTTCACCCAAAATCTGACAAGTGTTTCTTTGTGGGATACCCAAAAGAAACCAAGGGGTATTACTTCTATAACAATCCGAGAGATGGTGTCTTTTTGGAGAAAGAACGCCTTTCCAAAATGACAAGCAACAAAGTCAACCTGACAAAACTGTCAATCAAAGTGCTTTAGAAGCAGCTGTTGACATTGGTTAAAGTCAAACCGACAATGCAAATGCTTAACCTATTACCCTACGTAGGTCGTAATGGCCAAGATCTCAACCAGAAAGATACCTCGGTGTTGTCTTAACCGAAGATCAAGATATCCTAGTTATGGACGGAGATAAGCCAACGACGTAAAAACAAGCTATGATGAGCCACAACTCTACAAAATGGCATGAAGCCATGAAATCCGAGATGGACTCCATGTTTGAAAATCAAGTCTGGGACCTGGTTGATTTGCCCGAAGTTTATAAACTTATCGGTTCCAAATGGATTTTCAAGTTAAAAACCAACAAAGATGGAAATGTATCTATATACAAAGCTAGACTGGTGGCAAATTGTTACAGGCAAATTCACGGCGTTGATTATGATGAAAACTTTTTGCCAGTCGCCATGCTTAAGTCCGTCCGGATTATCCTAGCAATTTTCGCGTATTATAATTATGAAATATGGCAAATGGATGTCAAAATTGCCTTCCTTAATGGGATTTTGGAAGAAACTGTGTATATGACATAGCCGGAAGGTTTTGTTGACTCAAGCAATACTGGGAAGGTATGGAAGCTTAAGAAGTTTATTTATGGACTAAAGCAGGCAAGCAGAAGTTGGAATCTGCGATTCGATGCAGCCATTAGTGAGTTTGGTAGAGTTTAGTTTTATCAAGAATCCAAATGAGTCTTATGGTTACAAGAAGGTCAGCGGGAGTGACATCACATTCCTTATCTTATATGTCGATTACATATTGCTCATTGGAAACAGCATTCCAATGTTGGAGTCTGCAAAGGCTTGGCTTAGAAAGTGTTTCTCAATGAAGGACTTGGGAGAGGCACAATACATATTGGGCATCAAGATCTATAGGGATAGATCTAAGAAGATGATTGGATTAAGCCAAAGTACTTATATCGATAAGGTGCTGACACAATTCAACATGGAAGGGGCCAAGAGAGGGCACCTACCCATGTCACATGACATAACTCTCAGCAAGAAGCAGTATCCACAAACACCTGATGAGCGAGAGAGGATGAGTCAGATTCCATATGCTTCGCTTATTGGATTGATTATGTATGCCATGATATGTACTAGGCCGGATGTATCGTATGCCTCGAGTGCTACGAGCCGATACCAATCAGACCCAAGAGAGGCGCATTGGACTGTGGCAAAAAATTATCCTAAAGTTCCTGAAAAGGAACAAGGATAAGTTTCTGGTCTATGGTGGTAGCAATGATTTGGTTGTTGAAGGTTATACCGACGCAAGCTTCCTGACTAACAAAGACGACTCCAAGTCGAAGTTAGGGTACATATTCTGCCTAAATAGAGGAGCATTTAGTTGGAAGAGTGCTAAGTAAAGCACCACTGCAGATTCTACAACTGAAGCCGAGTACTTGGCAGCTTCAGAAGCAGCTAAGGAGGTAGTTTGGATTCGTAAGCTCATTAGTGAACTTGATGTTGTACCCTCCATCAAGGGTCCAATAGACCTCTATTGTGATAACAATGGAGCTATTGCTTAGGCCAGGGAGCTAAGGGGTCAAACATGTCAAGAGGCGACTTCACATGATAAGGGAATGGAAGTCCGAGGGTGAAATCAGAATTTGTAAGATTGGAACGGACGACAATGTAGCCGATCCACTGACTAAATTTTTGCCTCAAGTGAAGCAAAACAAGCACGTTGAGGTAATGGGAATCAAGCATTGTTGAGATTGGCTTTGATTTTCTTGTATATGTGTTTTTATTAAACTTGATATCTTAATGCAAAACACTATGTTGGACCATTCGGTTTTGGAGCAACTAAAATTTCTACAAATTTATTATTACTCCATTTCTATTTAATTGTGGTTTAGAATTAAATAATGAGTCCATTAGATTTGTCAAAATATTCAAAACAGGGTATCAAGACCAAGTCTTGGATAAAGAAACACCTGTTAAATGAACATTGAATATTTCAAACCGAAAATTATCCCTAATCAAGGTCATTTAAATGATAGACGGTTAATGACCACTTGAGATTAGTGTGTAGTATTATTTATAGCACCGTTTATTGTTCTACGAGGACATGATCGTAAAAAATCATTTGCACAGGTATTGGTTAGGAACTATACCGGATCGACCCATGAGAGTACTTAAAGAGATTCAAAATCATCATAAGTATATATCTCATTATAGCTATCGAAACCTTTTTCCTCGACCATGAGTATTGTAAGTTCTCTTGTTTGAGTATTGGTCTGTTTTGATGTTGTTAAACGTCTGCCGTAAAAAGTGATTATAACGGCAACACTCGGGCGACTAGGGCCTCTTAGTAAGGGAAGCTAAAATGCAAGACTGGGAATGTCCCCCTATTAACAATAGGGAACATGTCTTTGTTGTTTAAAAGGCCTCTCGAAGAGCGAGACTGTGAAAATGCATGGTCGTGCTCAGATGGATTTTAGAAGTCATCGACTTATTGACAATCAAACTAGGAAATGGAGAAACACTTCTGAACGTAATAAGGATGACAAAGAATCTTACCTTATTATTCATGAAGAGACATTAAGTGACATAGGAAATAGGTTATACACGATTAGCACACTTGTCTAGAAGATCAAGTGGGAGATTGAAAATAGTGTCCTTCCAACAAGTGTATTATTCCGATAGAGGGTTCGAAATTCTTAGAAAGCTAATTCTTCAGTGAGATTAAGTGATCGGAATGCCTAGGTGGAGGCCACTTCCGATCAGTAATATTAATGTATAATTAATATTATGGTTTAATCCTTACTAAACCCTTCAAGTCGTACCCAATTGAATAACTGATCCAAGACGACAAATCAATCTAAAGTATTAGATGATTCATTAGAGTATTATGAACAAAGACGTCGGATGTCAAGCTTAATGCGTCGAAACCGAGCGTCATAAGTCTAGTCGAATTCAGAATTCGACGAGACGTGGAATCAAGCAAGCGACAAGTACGAGCCAAGCCGTAGCATCGCATTGGCCTAGCCATGCAAGTGCTAGGCTAGGCGAGGTCCCAAATCGCATGTGTGCTAGCGTGCCAAGCATTGCTAGCACTCGCACATCGCACAACACGAGAATCGCAAACTGCGTACCATGCGTGTGTATGTTGTGGATATGCATGGATGGTTGTGCGTGCTTGCTATCATAACAGCACCAGCCATCGCAGCATGCAATGCATCGCATAGCACAGCTCGCACATCGCAAGCTATGCGTGCATGTGATGTAGCTGTGTGTGCTTGCTAGCATAGCAGCACCAGCCTCAGCATTGTAAGGCCAGCAGCACACAAGTGCTTGCTGGGCCTCGCTAGCACGAGCATCGCAGCACTCTCGCACAGCAGCACACATCGCAGCAGCAGCCTTCATTACGTGCGTGGCCTGCTTGCAGCACGCATGCGTGTGCGAGCTGGCTAGGCAGCCCAGCCTTGATGCTAGGCGCCAGCTGGGCAGCCTTGGCAGGCTGCCAGCCAGCCAAGTGTGCGTTGGTCAGCCCGGTCAAGGTGGGGACCATTTTCTTGGGGAGCAAGGGGTTTTGGTCCCCACCTTTTGGTGGTCTCACCATGTGCCACTTGGAGCTTGTTGATTGCTTTGCATTTTAATTTGTTTTTTATTAAAATAAATTGAGGGAAAATGCAATTCTCCCACATTTATGGGAGAAGGGAGATCAAGGCTACCTTCCTTATAAATACCAAGTTTTGGGTTTCGGAAAAAAAACTTGTGTTGAACTCAATAAGGCATCTCCTATTAAGTGAGAAAACCTTTAAGTTTGTAATACTCTAGTTTTTATTTGGTCAAGTCCGGACTAACCTTCATGATAAAGACCGCTCGGGTCGGATCGAGGGTGCGAGCCGTCGGAGGCCTTCACACTTGCAAGGTTAAGCTTTCAAGTAAGAGCTCATAATCGAGCGAAGCACGCTTCGAGGGTAAGATCGTCTTTTCTCTTTCTCTCTCTTTTGTTGTTTAATTATGTGATTGCATGTTTAGTTGCTTTAATTAGTGGCCGGGTCTTGGGAGGCTTTCATTCCGTGTAGTGTCGGACACTACGAAACCCAACAGCTTCGGGGTAGGGACCGGTTGGTTCGGTAGCAAGGGTGTGAGCCGTCGGAGGTTCTCGCACTTGCGGAACTTGAATCTTTTAAGTTCAAGCTCAATGGTTGAGCGAAGCACGCTACAAGGGTGAGCATTCTTTCTCTCTCTTCTTTCTATTCTCTTATGTTTATGTTTATTTTGCATGCTTTTGTTTATGTTGTAATTATTATGCATGCGATCCAGTTATCAGGTTTTTGTTTCTACGCGGTGTCGTACACCGCAAAATCCAACAGTTCGGGCACGAGGGTGTGAGACGGAGGAGGGCTTGCACTTGCGGGTCTAAAGTTTTTCCGTGTTCGTGCTTGGGGTTCGTGAGAAACACTTGTTAAGGATGAGCAAGTTTTATTCTTACTTTCTCACTCTCCCTCTTTATGAGTTTATGTGTTTATTGCTTTTAATAATTGCATATTAGATTGTTTAGTCGTATTAATTATGCATGCTCTCCTTTGCGGGTTTTGTTTCCGCGCGGTGCCGGACATCGCAAAACTAACAGTGGTATCAGAGCCTCTTGCATTTACAACTAAAAATTAATTAACGAGATTTAAAATAGATTTAAATTTCTGGATTAGCTACCTAATTAGATTAGAACCTCGTTTTTAATTGGATTAAAATTGTATTATTGCTAATTTTTACTACGAACCCAGATTTTGGCTCAAAAATAGTGTTTTTTTGGTGGGATCGATGTTCTAAATCATACTTTACCTACATAGTAATTAAAAAATGGCCTTCTAGAAGCCAAAATCTTCCCAGAAAGTAGTTTTGCGAAGGGTTTTTCATTTGGAATGAAAAAAATTTAAATCTTTAAACCTTGATTTATTATGACATGCAATTGTTGGATTATGTGTATCATTATATCATTAATCTTCTACAATTTCATTTCTTATTAAGCATGTTTATGATGTAAATTGGTTTCTTAATTTGTTAGGATAGCTCTTGATTTTACATAAACTTGGATTCAATCTTTAATGGTGTAAATGGTTGAATCTTAAATTGCTAAAATCCATAATGAACTAATTTTGAGTTTTAATCATCTTGGAAGTTGATTAAAATCTTAAATGTTCATAATTGTGCTTGAAATGTTATCCTTCATATTAGAAGGTTGTAATATTCAAATATGAATGAGTAATAGTTGGATAAATTATTTTCATTGAATGATTGATTGTTTATTATCTCATAATTAATTTTAATTTTTGGTCAATTAATTATGAAACAAGCCCTTAATTTTTATTGCATCAATTTGAGCCAAAATTATTAAAGAATGGTTCTTGGAAATAATTTTGGTTTGTGCACTAAAATTTAATTTAATTAAGTTAGACTTGTTTTAATTTAAAACTTGCTCAAATATTAGTTCTAAAATCCAATTTAGAATTAATTTAGAGTCACACAAAAATTGGAGTAAAATCCCGAAGCACACAAAGAAAAATCGAAGCTCAAATCTACGAGCACCAAGGCTTTGCTAGCAGTGCTGCTTACGTAGCCCACATGTTGCTGCCGAGCCAGGTGCGTGCATGTGTGTGCATGAGTGTGTGGCTGCTTGGTGCGGGGAGGGTGTGCAAGGAAGGCAGCATGACGCGGCAGAAGTAGCAGCTTGCCTGCGCGCGGGCCATGTGCGTGCTGGCTGCCAAGCAGCGCCCAGCAGCAGCTCAACACGCAAGGTCAGGGGTGCTAGGCAGCGCCCAACACTTGTGTGCGTGCGAGAGGTTGGGGCTGCTAGATAAGGCCAGCGCATGGCCTTAGCATAGTGCTAAGGGCTGGATTTTGTTTTAACCATTGTTTTACCTCGTTTTTTTATTTTGCAATTTTGTTTAAAATGAGGCTAGGCCTCAGTTTTTCACGTATTTGCAAAATTATTGACATAATTTGACTCGATCATCTTAATTAATATTTAATTGAATCATTTCAATTAAGTTGGATGTGGATTTTAGTGGGAGATTCATTAATCGGTTTTGATCTTGATTAAGTCTTAATTGTGCTTTTCGTTATTGCGTTAGTTAACATAATTGGATAAACACTTGACTAGTTTTAATTAGGCATGTTTATCGAATTAACCACCTGAGTTAGTATCTAGTACGCGCTCGTTTGATACAATGTTTTGTATGGTTGCTTGTGTTATTTGTAAAAATGCATAGGTCATTCACTTTAGAAGTGAATGGGTGAATAGAATATTATAAATGTTCTTCTGCAGGCTTTTACAATAGGCAACTAGTATGGCCCAACTAGGATAGTAAATAAAGACTACGTTCCGTTACGTATTTTTGTAAATCTAAATATGAATTGCGTGCCGTTAAGTATTATTGTACTTAGATTATTTAGATTAGTCCTAGTTACTAGCAAGTTACATGCTTAATGGTGAAGTCTAAAGACGGCTTTTCTAAGAAGACGAAGCCAAAAACATGTGATGGTGACCTTGAAGATTGGATGCTTTGAGTTTCTAAGGGTCATGCTAGTTTGCCATGCATCTTTAATTATCTTTTATATGTTTTGCTTATATATAATTGCGATATTAGATGCATGTTTAGGATTTCGAATGTTGAATGATTAATTTAGTTCACTTAAATCAACCAACATAAAAACCCTAAATCCCTATAAAATTGAGTTAAAAATTTGCAATTCCAAAATAACACTTAATGAAACTTTGAAAGTAGGTAATGGGCTATGCCAAAGCAAGGCATTAGCACTTTCGGTATACGTGTTAGTTTTGGTATACTAGGTATACGTGTTAGTTTTGGTTAAACTCAACGATATCAATAAGGAGTCCTTAAATGTCATGGCAATAAAGATAAACATCAAGAAAGCATTAGATACGACGTTTTTTCGAACCAAGAATAGCTTAGAGCTATTAGCAAATTAGATTGCTTAGCTTAAAATATTAAGTGTTAAGACAAGCCAAAGCATGCTTAATCACTTATTGATTTTTGGGGTCTTGGAATCGTTTTTTCTCGCCTAAATGGGACAGGTTTATAAATGCGTGAACGTTAATAACTAATTAAACTTGCTAGTTTGCAAGTATTTCAAACTTATTATTTTATCTTGATAAATGGTTATACTTTGCACTTATATTTTTAGAATTCTAAATCGAATTATAATGTTTCCAAAGATTGGTAAAAGAAATCTTTTGAGAATGATTCTCAAAGATAGAAAAGGAATATCTAAGATACAACTTCTCATAAATGACTTTGATGGCAAAGTCCGAAAGGACGGTTGGACATCATGTATTCAAAATACTAGCTAGTTTTGATAAACATGAAGTATTGAGCTGAAAACTCAATTTGTTAATAGTTGACAATCGACATATCTTTTCGCTTTATACACTAATGAGTAGGACTCATTAATGTAATAATTCAAGCACAAATTAAAAGAAAAGAACTTCGTTTTACGGCACATTAATGCTTTATGCCTAACAAAGTATAGAAGTCAAAACACTTAAAGAAATGGTTCTTAAAGTTATGAGATGGTGTATAATAAGAAATATAGGAAACAAGGAACAAAGAAAAGGAATTTAAGATTCCAATTCTACTGTTGCTTAGAAACTTATCTTCTTAAGTATTAGATACTGCTTAAGTGTTCAACTCTTGAAGTGACCTCAAACCATTGAAGTTAAGCTAAGTTATTGACTTACGAGCTTGTAATGAAGCAAGTGGTGCTACATGAACTATAAGGTCACCTGCTTTGTTTAAAGACATTTAAAGTTAAGGCTGGAACAAATAATAGTTATTATGTTGCATAATCAATAAACGTTTTGTTTACACACGGAAAGACTCACATTTATAGTAAAAGAACAATAGTTGTTGGTTTTATTTAAATGGATGGTTGTTTAAGCCATGAGTCAAGAATGCTTGATTATAAACAAACATTTTCCTAACATAAATTCACAAGGTTCAAGTTTTGGACATGATTTGTGTTCCATCTATCTTCAGCAATGTCACATCGACAAGAACATACTCAAAGCTCTATTAGATAGACTCTTGAAAGTTGATCGATTCGGAATCGTTCTAAGGCAAGGAATTCTTACTTGTTGAAACCGAAAAAGAAAGGAGTTATTGTGCTTTGTATAGACAATTGACTCCGAATGCTAAAGAGAATTCAATTACTTCAACATTTTTCACATGAATTTGAAAGAATATGGCTATATTCATCAAATGTGAACAAACTAGATCTTGAAAGCTCAAAAGTTCAGTGAAGTACAGAATCAACTTGGCAAGATATCAAAACGTCTAGATTAGATCAAGCGATGTTTGCTTGAGCCAAGAGTGATCATCTCAAGGTTATAAAATAGGAATTTCATAACCAGCTCCACAAAGAATATAGTATCTCTTGATGGAGATCTCGAAACCATTTGGAAATGACTCAAACGATGATGAATCACATCCCATCCTATAACATTCTTAGAGATATGCACAAATGACTAATGTTACACTAAACAAATTTGTTGAAGCTAAGAAAAGACACCATATTCAGTTATGGATAGAAATTGTTTCTAGCGTCTTTTCAAGTATATGTCTAGGGCACTTAGCCTCAGTGGGAGCTCATTGGCTCAGTGGGAGCTAAGTGGCTCAATAAGGGCTAAGGTAGTTCGAGTGGGAGCTAACTGTTAGTTTCACAACGAACTTTTACCCAAAGACAATATACAAGTCTCTTTGTAAGAATTCAAGTGAGACTAGGGGCATTACTTCCACAACCAAAATTGAGAACATAATACTTAATTCTCTAAGTGGTGTCTTTCTGGAAAGTAACACATTTCCAAAACGACAAGTGGGAGGAAAATGAACTCGATGACCATCGAGGCGAGAAATAAACTAGATCTGAGAATCTCGGAAGACTTTAGAAAGGCTTCATGAGAATCATTGATCAAGAATACTCAAAGGACTTGCCTTAAAGAGAATTCATTACTTACAAAACTTTAAAAGTGTTGGAGTAAGAACAACACAATAAAAGGGCTTTTGCCTTGGGACTCAGTGTTTGATGCAATCACCCCGTATAGGTATAGAATTCACCAAAAGGCTTGGATTGAATCATGTAACGTTTCTATTAAGTTAGAAATGAACCTAAGACTTACAAGTATACTATTTACTTATGGATGGTAAGGTAATAGTGTCTTGTATACGAAAAATCCGAAATCCAAAAATGGTTAGAGGCCATAAAATCCGAAACAGACTCTATGTTTGAAAATCATGTTTGAAACTTGATTAATTTGCATGAAGGGTAAAGATCCATCAATCACAAATAAGTTTTCAAGGAGAAAACTAATAAATATGGAAATGTATAAGCATACATAGCTAGATTAGTTAAAATGATTACAATTAAATTCACGGTGTTGATTTAATAAAATATATTCACTAATCGGAGTGCTTAAGTCTTTTCTTAATTATTCTAGCAAAATTGCGCATATGAAATATGGCATAATAGATATCGAAAACGACTTCATAAAAATGGGATTTTGGAAGAGACTATGGATATAGTCTAAGGGTTTTGAAAATCTAAACATTGCTAGATTTGAAAGCAAGCTCAAGAAATATATTAGTGGAGGAATTGGAATGGGTTTTCTCATAAAGTTAATATAAGGTTTAGCTTGTTGAGAAATTTGGAAATTCTTTGAATAAAGAAGTTTAGTGGGAGCTAAAGTTAATTTTGTAAGGTCCAATAAGAAGTTTACGAATTCTATTGTAAATTAACTATCAAATGCTAAATAGTTAGATTTGAAAGAAATTTTAAATTATGGACCAAGCTAAGACAACACTTAGTACATTGTGGGAATTAAGATCTATTGAATAGATTTAATGAAATGTTTGAACGGGTAAAGGAATTTACCGTGTTAAACATGAAGGACCTAAAAAGGTTTTTGCACATATGTATAAAATTAAGCAAATGTTTGAACTAAGTATAAGCTAGGAAAATACTAAGTCAAATAAGAAAGACTCTATTAGAGACTTTCGACCGTATCATATAGCAAACATTTTATCAAGACTCGGTGGAACTGGATGAGCTAAAAGTCACATGAATGGGATGAAATTGGTAATATTTTTGCAATTGAATTCATCATATATGCTACGATTTGGAATCGTCACATGACTTGCATGCTTAGAGCGTGACAAGCATAAAGTACCAATCGACTTGAATCTAGATAATGGAACGTTAGATTATGATCAAGAACATCCAATGTGCTTGGTTAAGTAAAATGATGAGTTCTTGATACATGGAAACAATTATAATTTGAGTATTGATGTTGCGAGCACAACCTTAACAAGGATTTGATCCTTAATGAGGAAGCCATTTATAAGCGCGAGCTTAGATGCATTGTGACTTGAGAATGGCAACATGGACTTATGTCCATGTATATTGTGCGGGAATTTATGGTAAAATTCCATAATCACAAATGATCCCAAATCATTGTGAACTAGTTGGAGTAAAATCCAAGCAAAGAATCATTAGAAAATCTACTAAAATATATGTTGAGAACATTGTTGCCTTAAAGATAATAAAAGGGATGTTGTTTAATGGATAGTTTGTTGTTGAACTTTGATGATTATAGGTTGCCAAGTTGAAGTTCTCAAATCATGAAAATGAGTGGGAGCCATATCTTGGGCAATAAATCCTAGATCACATGTAATCCATAACATATTAAAATATTATCATCTTATTATGAAAGTGTTCGATAATGAAGATGCTAAGATTTGCAAAGTAATGATAACTGAACCTATGCAATAAGTGAACCACAACATTCACAATTGCATAAAAGAAATCAAGCATATTAGATATGGGTGTGATTTCTATAAATGTTTTGTAAAGAGTATTACTCTTAAAACATTTGGGGAAAACCATTTATCATAAGATGAAACGTTGAAAAGTTTCATAGTGCAATAAATTTTTTTACTAATAATTCCACAACTATTTAATTGTGGTTTTGAATTAAATAATTAGTCTAATCGATTTAACGATATTAAAAATAGGGTATCAAGTTAATGTCTTGGATAAAGAAACACCTATTAAGTGAACATTGAATATCATATCAAAACTATCCCTAATTGAGGTCTTATGAAAGTTGGACGACTAATGACCAAGCGAGATTAGTGTGTAGTATGATTTATAGCACCGTTTCCTTTGCTACAAGGACAAGAATGTCATAAATCATTTGCACAGGTATTAGTTTGGAACAATTTTGGATCAACCTATGAGAATACTTAAAGTGATTTAACAATCGTCATAAGTATATTACTCATTATGGCTATCGGAACCTCTTTCCTCAACCATGAATATTGTAAGTTCTCTTGTTTGAGTACTAGTTCGTTTTGATGTTGTCAAACGTCTGTTGTACAAGAGGATTATAAAGGCAACACTTAGGCGGCTAAGGCCTCTTAGTAAGGGAAGCTAACAATGTAAGACTGAGAATGTCCCCCTATTAACAGTAAGGAACATGTCTTTGTTGTTTACAAGGCCTCTCGAAGAGCGAGATTGGGAAAATGCATGGCCGTACTCAAATGGATTTTAGAAATCAATTGTTTATTGACAGTCAACTTCGGAAATCAAGAAACACTTCTAGACGTAATAAGGATGACGATAAATCTTACCTTATAGTTCATGAAGAGGCATTAAGTGACATAGGAAAAGGCTATACACATACAACACACTTATCCGGAAGGACAAGTGGGAGATTGAAAGGAATGGTGTCCTTTGAACAAGTGTATTATTCCGATAGAGGGTTAAGAATTAATTAGGAAAGCTAATTATTCAGTGAGGTCAAGTGATCGGAATGCTTAGCTAGAGGTCGCTTCCGATCAGTAATATTAATGTATAATTAATATTACAGCTTGCTCTTGACTAACCCTTCGGGTCACACCTAATTGTGTAACCGAACAAAGGCGACGAATTAATCTGAAGGATTAAATAAGTCGATAGAGATTTTACAAACTCAGACGTCGGATTACAACCTGTTGAAGCCGAGCATCGAACGTCGAGTCGATTCAAGTTATCGACGAGACAATAAATAAGTCAAATGACAAGTCTACAAATGGCCTAGCTAGTAGCTAGGCAATGGCCTAGCTAGTAGCCAGGAATGCGAGGGCTTAGCTAGCCGAGATGCCTGCAGCAGGGTTAGGCTTTGCCGCAAGAAAAGCATGCATTGCTAGCAAGATCAACACCCATCGCTAGTAGCCCGCTCTTTCTTGCGAGGCTTGCTAGTAGAGGCTGCTACCTTGTGGGCTACGCCTTGTAGCGCTAGCAGCGGCAAGCACACCAGCGCGCAATTGTACAAGCACCAGCAACGCTGGGCTTGCGAGTGCAGGCTCAACCGAAGGCCAAGGATGCCAGTGCGGCATGCCTTGAGACCCAAGGTTGGGGGGTGTGTGCCGTGCACTTGGGGATGGTGTGAGTTGATGGTTTTCCTTGATCCCTAAGGGAAGGGTTTGTGGTCATTACTTAACCCCTCCCTTGCATTGCCACTTGTCATTTGCTTATTATTTATGCTATTTAATTTAATTTAGAATTAAATTAATTGCTTACTTTTTCTCACTTATCATTTCTCCCACATGGAAAGATGATTGATGTTTATGAGAGCCTTTGCCTATAAATACCAAACTTGGGAGTTGGCATTATTCACTTGAGTTGAACTCAATAAGGTATCTCCCAAAAGCGTGAGAAAGCCTTTAAGTTTGTAATACTCTAGTTTATTTTGGTCTAGCCTCGTCTAAGTTATGAGGTAGGGACTCGTTCGGGCGCGAGGGTGTGAAAAGGAGAAGGGCTTGCACTTGTGGGTCTAGATTTTTTCCGCGTTCGTGCTCGGGGTTTGTGAGAAGCACGCGTCAAGGGTGAGAAAGTCTTATCCTTACTTTCTCTCTCTCCCTCTTTATGTGTTTATGTGTTTATTGCTTTTAATTAATTGCATGTTAGGCTGTTTAGTTGTATTAATTATGCATGCGATCCTTTACAGGTTTTGTTTTCGCGAGGTGTCGGACACCGCAAAACCCAATATTTGTATATATTTAGTTTATCATTTTGTTCAAAGAATCTTAAATTGTAAAAAAAAATCTTTCTTTTGGTAGTCTTTAGTTTTTGGCAGCCTTATATTTTTTTTTTTTTTGGAAATAATAAATATATTGTATTAGTTAAATTGTTGTCCTATTACCATTAATCTTACTATTTCTTATGTCTAATATCTGAATTAGTCAAATAACAATTCATCTTTTCACACGTATATAGCTAAATATTATGTTTATATTAGTGTAGTTTTTTTTTTTTTTAAAATCGTGTTTTAAGGATTTATTTAATAAAGAATAGAGTATATCATCCAATAGAAAGAAGATATTCTCTAAAGATTGGATGATATCATCAAAAATACTGGATGATTTCATCCAAAGACTGGATTATATCATCTAAATTAAATTTACTCTCCTTCTTCTTCTTCTTCCTCCAAAAAATAAAAAAAATTAAAAAAAAAACTTCCGCTTCAAAGCTATTGTTGTGAAATGGAGAATTTTTATGAAAACATGGAGAGCTGCACTGTGCAATGGAGAAGGTCTTACAATACTTCGTTGGTAAGATTATTTTGTTATCTAATATAATAGTCCTTATATCTTACAGGTAATTAACTTTGTGTAAATGTGTGTTTTTGTATTTCAGCCTCTTCGTGACAAATGGAAGTTATTTCTACTTTCATTCAGAGATACAACAAGAGTGTATCGAGGGAACGATGGACGTGTTTAGAACGTCAAGGTGCTGAGTGTGGAAGAAGTGACAGACAAGTATGGAGGATTTTTCATTGATGAAGAGTGGAAGGACTTTGTGGAAAGAAATAATTTACTTGTTGGAGAAATTCTAAATGTGTATTATAAGAATAGTGTTTTTTATATTAGAGTTTTTGATAAAGATGGCAATGAAAGGCTTCATACCGAAGCTGAAAATGATATCTTAGATGTCGTACTTGTAGACGCCTAAAAATGTCTCCCCGACCAAAGCCCGATGACGAAACAACCTTCATTGCCTAATTTGGATTGGTTCGCGTAATGGCTCTAAATATTACTTGAATAGAACTTTTTTTCTAGACCACTATTAGTTTCAAAGCCATTTTATTCATATTAATAACCCGAACCCCTTTTTAGCCTAAAATCCACATAAACCTTAGCCTAATTTTCTCTTTTCATAACTCCAGCACAAAATCGAATAATACTGATTTTTGTGCCTTATAATTTTTATCCTAATCTTAGATGACTATATAGCCCTTAAAATAAGCTTTCCAATGATATATCATAAGCGTAATTCCGAGCTATGACGAAAAAGATATAAATAAAATACCAAACTCTATCCAAAACTAATATTGTCCCACTATTTCGCCCATATCTTTTATTATACATAAGATATAAATCTGATTCTGGTTGGGTTAGAAATTAGACTTCAATATCTTTCCAAAAACATATTATTTATCTTATTCTGATTTTTGTATCAAAAGTTATGATAAAAACAAAAACCGTAAAACTGCTGACCTACGCTACGCTTTTTCTAAAATTTATCTTCTTTTGAAATTCTATCTGTTCCGGAGCCTAGCTGGTGGTTCGATCTGGGTGATGGCTGGGATCACTTGCACAATGAACGGTGGTTATGTCCTCTGGGGTTGTTTCGAGGAACCCCCCTCCAATGCTTAAGTTAGTAAGGTATTGGGTGGATAATATGGATAAGTGATGAAATGTATGTGTCTAACATCTTTTCCGCTATACTTAGGTTGCTATTTATAGTTGTACTATTCTTGGTGTTGTAGGCTAAGGCCTACTGAGGTTAGCCATGAGGTTGAGCCCCTAGGAGATCGATCTTGACTCCGAGGTGGAGCCTGCTAGGGTCAGCCGCAAAGCTGAGCCCCCTGGGAGGTTTTCCCTGGCCTTGGACCAGACTGGCGTGAGTGCGCACCTCTCAAGTGGTGCTGAGAGCGTGGGTCAGCTCAGCCGGAGCTACCCCATACAACTAGCCCTTTAAGAAGAGTGGTATGAGGCACTTAGGCCAGCTCTTGTTGAATGGAGACGTTATTTTGCTTTGAGGTTCGGAGCATGGGAAGAGCTTTGCCGGAGCTATCCCATACAACTATCCCCTCAAGAGGTGGTACGAGGGACCTGTGCCAACTCTTCCAAGTGTCTAACTTCTGCTAGTTTATTACTTGGCTGGATCTACTGACCGAAATCATCCTTATACAACTAGTTCCCCTGAGTCTCACATTTGCGGTCAGCTAATTTGAGGCTAAGAGAGTTCAGCTAGTGAGCTATGTCATGCTGAACTATTGTCGTGAGGAGCTTTGATTACTCCCGCTGAAGTTATTTCAAAGCGACGAGTAGAGGCTGAGCGAGGAGCTTTGATTACTCCCGCTGAAGTTAATTCAAAGCGATGAGCTGAGGTTGAGCGACGAGCTCTGATTACTCTCGCTAAAGTTATTTCAAAATGACGAGCTAAGGCTGAGCGAGGAGCTTTGATTACTCCCGCCGAAGTTATTTCAAAGCGACAAGTAGAGGCTGAGCGAGAAGCTTTGATTACTCCCGCTGAATTTATTTCAAAGCGATATCCTAAGGCTGAGTGAGGAGCTTTGATAACTTTTTGCTGAAGTTATTTCAAAGCGACGAGCAGAGGCTGAGCGAGGAGCTTTGATTACTCCTGCTGAAGTTATTCCAAAAGCGACGAGTTGAGGTTGAGCGAATAGCTTTGATTGCTCCCGCTGAAGTTATTTCAAAGCGACGAGTTGAGGCTGAGCGAGGATGTAACACCTCCAAATCTCCCTCTACGGAAATACTAGTATAATACGTATAATTATATCGTAGAGATAGACTTAGGCGTATTACCGACGCGTGATTACGCAAGGCTACTCAAAATACTTAACTCAATAACAAAACTTGCAGCGAAACTCAACTTTCTTTTATTAATACTTATAAAAATAGTAACACTATTATGAGTACTCAAAATAAAGACTAGACAAACATTCCTAAACTAGGTGAAGCAAATCCCGGGACTCCCATATGCTCATTCATGACTCCACCTGAAAATAGTCAACACTGCTTACCATTACGGTAAATAGGGCGAACCAAAACAAAAAGGAAATACGGATTAGCAAAATATGCTAAGTACGATAAGTGCAAGATAAGTAAATTCAATTTATTTGCAAATATGTTTTTAAAACCAATTACAATAATTAATCTAATAAATTCCAAAAGTCATGTTTCAAAACCAATTCACAATAATACAATAATTCGATGAAACGATTTATAAAACCAATTCCAATAACTCAATAATTCAATAATCAATTCAATAAAACCAATTCCTCACCCAAGTGTGCACACCCCCCAAGCTAGTCACCTTATATTGCAAGGCTATTCTTGAAGAAAGACTCGGTCATACAAAGTCCAAAGTCTTATCAACCAAATCCGCATAGTAGGATTACTAACAACATGCTTGTAAAGCTTTAATAAATAATTCAATAAAATCCCTCTTTAAAAAAAATCAACCTTTATAATAGGTTAACTCAAAACACCTTTTTATTTATTTCAACGTGCTTTCAAAATCAACCTTTTAATAAATATGGTGTGACTGTCGTGTGTCTACTAAAAATTAACCTAACTAAAACCTCTTATAATGTAGTAGGATAAGCTAGGGTCGATCCCACAAAGAATTGGATTATCAAATTATCACTTGTGTAAGTTAGAAACCCCTGTTTTGAATAAGGAAAATATGATATAAAAATAAACTACTAACTAGAAAACAAATAAAGTACGGAGAAATAACTAATAAAATTAAGATACTATAAAATCAAGAATAATGAAATAGGGAATCAGAAGACGTATTATAGCATTGAAGTATCAATTGATCGTTGAATTATACATAATCATGACTATATCTTAATGTTAACCAATGAACACAAACAAGCATTCGAAAGTTCCTTAAATTGCAAATAAACCAAATAAGCTCTTGGAATATTGTCTTAACAACTAATAATCTAGAACAAACTCTCTAGACTTGATTAATTAGTAGCGTTAATAATAAGGGAGTAGTTAACTTAAGCCCCAAATCTCGCAAGCTCGGACTCGTGCAACTCAAATGGTTGATAATCTTAGGCATTATAACAAGCTTTAGTCACCTATTAAACACCTAATTGCTACCGAGGGAAATTAACAAGCACAATTACGTACCAAAATTTAAAATCCTAGCAATCAAACTAGTAGATTATATTAAAGATGGCCGGTCTAAAATATAATTCAACCAATTCATACCAATACAATAGACTATCAATCCAATCAAGATATAAACATAATACTTAAGAATTACAAAATATCTATTCTCCAAAACCATGATCTAATGCATAATTTATCTCCCTTCCCATTAACAATTCTAGCCTAACATACTAAAAGTTGAAATAACAAAAACCCTTACAGAAAAATAATTCATAATATGATAGAAATAATTAAACATTGAATTAAGAATACTAGCAGAAGCAACAAAGTACCAAAATTCAATCCTATATCTTAGTAAGAAATTAAATGTCGACTATTAATACCAAAATGAATACCACTAACAAAGAGTGAAAGAATATATTAAACTAATGTAGTACCAAACTCAATTTGATAATTACAAAAGAAGATGACACCGAATTGCACTGCTCCATGGTCCGCTGCTCGTCCTTCTTCCCTTTGCTTATTGCTCTTCGTTGCTAAATACCTCCAATGAATTTCTTCAATTTTATTCCTGAAACCTAGCCCAGAAAAATTCCCAAAAATTACAGATCTCCTACTCCTCAAATTCGGCATCCCCATGTATATCCATAGGAGTCATTGATCTCCAGCTAATCCGAGTTTTTTGCTCCAATTATTATCCAATTTCATCTTTATCATCTCTTGCTTGACAGTTTGGTACCCGCAAAAATCGCTCAAGAAATTTACCTCACTGCTCATCGGAAGAAAGAGAAAAAGATATGATGAGTATTGTGGGCTTGTAGCTCTCTTTCCTCTAGTATGCCCATTCATAAGAATATCGTATTGGGCTTGAGACAAATGTGACTTAATCTGGTCTTGTGGCCTTGGTTTCTTTTACTCCGAGCGTTGGGAAAAATGTAATTTGATGCCTTAATCTTCCTTCCTACAGCCATATAAATAAAATCGTAGTAACTCATGTCTAGGAAAGAAAGTTACTTATAATACTCTTAATTATCAAACGTCAATATAAAATCAAGAGTTTAATATATATTAATACCATATTTTTATGACCTTATCAAAATACTTGAGAATTAAATCTCATATAAATAACTTTTCAAAATCAATAACTTTTCCTTTGAAAAACCTTTTTAAAAGCTCTTTAAAACAATCTAACATAATTTTTTTTTGAAAAAAAAACCAAATTCCTTTAAACATAATAAATAATTTCAAACCATTAAAAACATGATATTAAAATCAATCCTTTAAAAATACATGTATTAAAACAAGTATTAAAATCAATACCTCCAAACATAGTTTATTTCATAAATCATGATTCCAATCAATTTAATTCAATCACCAATAAAATCATATAAAACATGCTATTCAAACCAATCACTTTCGAAGGTATCTAGCCACCTAAACGTACCTTGATTCCGAACATCAATCAACACTTCACACTTTCAAAATTTATATCATGAATACACCTTGAAATTAACATAACCATAAGGTTATCATAACATCTTTAGGCATAAACCCAAATCTAATGTGCATGGACTATAAAACTCTTTTAAAAATAATACTTTAATATATAATTATAACTTTGAAATAAGTATTTATATTTTAGAAAACTAACCATGTAGAAAATAAAGGAATAGGATTAAAGAGAATTGAATTTGCGTTGGAAAGAATAGGCAGAACTTGCAAAGGTCATAACTCCATCGATAAGAGAGGTATGAGGGGGTATTTATAGGCTAACTCATGCAAGAAGTATGGTAGGAGAATGTAGGAAGAATTATGGTAAAAAGAATTAAGGAATTACTTGGAGAAGAGAATGAAAGAAATATGGAAAGTTTTGATAGTAAGGTGATTAAGAATAATAGAATTAAGGAAAGTGTGTTGTCATGAAAAATAATATGGCAAAAGAGATTACTTGGGGAATAATCGAGGAAGATATAAGGTAGGAAAATAAGATGATAAAATATTTAGGAGATGGAGAAATAAAAGTAAAGAGAATAAGAGATTTTCAGGAGATATTTAATAATACAATTTTCCAAAATAAATCACTAAAAATTTGACCATGAAAGCCGAAAATATTGAGCTTCCATAGCTCAAATTATCGGATCCTATTAGTATATTTTAGGGAGTTATTTTTCTATATTTAAGGAATTAAAAATAATCGTGTAAATAATATTTATTGTATAAAATAATTAATTTAAAAGATACCAATTATTCACTAAATAAATTAACCTAGAAAATAAGATTTTCCACACTAGGAAAATCTGAAAATCTTAGTCAATAATTAGGAATTTTCGAACCTCATTAATTAAATAATAAAATATATTTTTTGCTTAAATTAAAATATCCGAAATATATAAATAATCCGGTTTTTAAAATTAAATAAATGGATAATAAATCTTATCCAAAATCCAAATAATTATTGAGTTTTAAAATTTATTTGGTACCAAAATTCAAATATCATTTTGGCTTCAAAATTCAAATAGTAAAATAAATTACTAAGATACCCTTTTTAGAAAATATTAATTAATTAGAAAATACGTTTAAAAAATACGGGTATTACAGTCGACCTCGCTTAAAAGAAGTTTCATCCCGAAACTTAGTAAAATAATAAAGAAATCGATTTTAAATTCTTAGACTCATGCACATCCTAACCTGACTCAAGATCATAACTATCTCAAGAAAGACTCCAAATTACTAAAAAATAACTCGAAAAGCAAACCCGCGAAACTCTATCGCCCTCTACCCCCCTTAAAAGGAGTTATGTCCCCATAACTTGACCAACACATTAACTCATTAAATCAACGACATTAACACTTTATCAACAATCATCAATCAAAGTAAGGAAAATCAGCAAGTTTCAAACATCCGAAAGAACTTAGGTTTTAAAATGATTTGTTTACAAAAGTAGTGAGAAAACTCGTAAAATATTTTTATGAGTCATTCGTAAAATTTAAAATACTTTAATTAGGAGAAATCTTTGAAACACTATAAGGTATGAACTGAAATCAAAATATTTAATCAAATATATTTAAAGATTGATGAAAGTTTTCAATCTAAACCATTATTTAAAAACAAGGAATACAAAACTTTATATTGAAAATATACTTGAAAATTCATTTTGTATACTTGTAAAATACTTGTTATAAGTCTTACTTTTTCATAAAGAAACTCTATAATTACAATAATCACATATTCAAATTCATAGCAAAGACTATCATAGGTACAAAGCATAAGAAGAACATATCTCATCTTGACCTTCTTATCGTTCATAGATTAGTAACTTGTCTCAGGGTATCTTCCAAAAGTATTTACAATTTCCCCAACAATTTCATGAGTCCTGGTAATACAGCCTTAAAATGTAATCATTAACTCTTGGTCACTTCAAATAACATAATACTTCTCCTTTAAAACATTCAAAAACTCAATAATTTTTTCTCATAACTTAAAATTCCTCAATCTGGTTGTAATAATCCATAACTTATCTCTAAGGAAATTCATTAAGTAACTCAATTGATTTTTCCATCATTAATAACTTCTCTATATCAATTAACTTTGTCATCAATCCCTAAGAGTAAAATCGTATAAGTTACCATCCAAACAATCATTTCCTTAACTAACTTCAATAAATCCCTTCACAAGGTATTATTTCTTCAAAATAACTTCAATTTAAACAAATCCCTCTATCTCAAATATTATTTCTTATACTTCCTTTCACTTCAATTGACTCAAAATCCTCTAACTTTTGTATTAAGTTTGTTCAAAGATTCAATCATTAATAATTTTGCTTTAAATAATCATTACAATACTCATTCTCGCAATATGAATACTTTCCACCTTTAGTTACAAATGATTATAAATTAATGCTAATATCAAAATCCATATCTCCCAAAAATACATACCTTACTCCAACACTTATGTAGAACCTTTAACTCATCATTACCACAAATAATATTTCCATGCTCAACATAAATCATATTCCAAAAATTAGTAAAGTCTTGGATAACACAAATCCTCCAAATATTCATAATAACAATCCAAAATAACTTCTCATTTTCCCATGGTAAACCTCAAATCCTCATCTCAAAAAAAAAAAAAAAAAAAAAAAACCCAACCATATTGACCACATGTAACTTCGTATGATTCAAATACATGCCACATATCACATAGTTAATTGTACCATATAAGGTCAAAGAAATTAATCAATAGATTATATCAAACTTATAAAATTCACAATTAAATAGATAAATCAATAAAATAACTTATTGAAATTCACAACAAACATAATCATTCCAAAATACGATTTTAATATATAAAATAAATATATCACATAAACCCATCTATTTCCAAATAAGGAAATTATATACCAATTCCAACAATAGGAATACTCATTAAATAATTTTTATTCCACCAATAATTTTGGAATTCATATATTCCGTCATATAAACCATGTAAATCATATATATGCACAATTTCATGCTTTGCAAATGAAAATGATTATTTCCAACTTCCACTTGATATAATCAAATATAAATCTTCCACCTTGGAATTAAAATTCTGTAAAAATTCAACATGCTCTAAGAATTCGGACAATTATGTTTCTCATGAAAACTTCACATGAATCTTGAAAATTCAAATACTATTATAATTCAACTTTTATTAATGAGAGTTGGATAGAAGGATTCAAAAAGCTTGAACAAATTAAACTTCTAACAACATAGAGAACATATCAAATTATTCAGAGCTTTCATGTTCACAATTATTCAATACGAACACACGTGTAGGGTTTCGTAGTGACCCGACACTACGCGGAAGGAAACCCACCAAGACCCGCCCCTTAATTAAAACAATTAACAAACATATTAAACTTAATCAAACAAGATTAAGAACAAGAATTATACCTTTGACGCGTGCTTCGCTCCTAAAGAGCTCTTACTTCAAAATCCCGAAAACACGAGATCTCCAACGGATCGTACCCTCGACCCGACCCGAGCGTCCTAAGTCTTGAAGGTTAGTCAAGACCCGGACAAAATAACTATGAGTTTTACGAATCAAAGGTTTACTCTAACTTAGAGTTGCCTTTTTAATTCCACTCAAGGTTGTTCATTCCCAATACCCAAGCTTGGTATTTATAGGGAAATGAACCCTTGAACTTCATTCCCCAACCAATGTGGGAGAATAAGTAATTTTGCTAATTAATTTATTTCTAAAATAAATTAATAAATAAATACAATCACAATGCAACAAGTGTCAAGGGGAGAGAGAGAGTTAGGTGAGGACCATGTACCTTGGGGGGGACCATTGCCTTGCTCCCCAAGGCATGGCTCCAAGCCTTGGTCCCCACTCTCCTCACAAAACCGCCTCAAGCATGCCGTTGGGCTGGCAGCCAGCTGGCACTGCCAGCATGCCTAGCCTAGCTAGCACCAGCCCACCAGCAGCCTTCGCATCCCAGCCAGGCAGTGCTGCTTGGTGTTGGGCGATGCTTGGCGCTGGTGCGTGCCAGTGCTAGGCGCTGGTGCTGCCCCTGGCATCCCACGCACCACACGCATCCACGCTTCACCCTTCGCACATGCTCGCACACCCAGCATGCGTGCTGCTAGTGAGCCACACATGCTGGCCCCTTTTGCCTCGCACACCACGCACACACCTTCGTAGCATCTCTCGCACACGCACTAGCCACGTACCATGCGCACTAGTCATGCACAACGTGCATTGGCCTCGCACCATACGCACGCCCACGCATCACACATCAGCCTTGGTGCGTGGTGATGTTGGGCTGCTGTGCGTGGCCTAGCACTATGCTGGCGCCCAGGCCCTCGCATATGCATGGTGCGATGCTTGGTGCTGCCATGCGAAGGCTAGCACGTAAGCCAGCACACATGCTGCGCCAATGTTAGGACGACACCCATGCTAGCACTTGGTGCCAGCGATGGTGCTGTCATGCCAGGCACGTACGCACGCAGCATCCAGTGCCCGCGATGGTGCGCCTGGTGCCTGCGATGGGCAGCAATGGTGCCCAGCCTCATGCTAGAGCTGCAATAGCTGCGATGGGTTTCTAGGTGCGCCTGGTGCGCTTATTGCTTGCGATAGGCTGCCAGGCCGCGCCTAGGCTGCGATAGTGCTTAGCACACCATGGTGCGCCTAGGCTTGCGATGAGCTAGCCTAGCCTAGCTACGGCTACCCTCATACTTGTTGCTTGTGATTTTGCGACGCTCGGTCTCGATGCCCTAGGCTCGATTTCCGACGTCTGTATTCGTAAAACTCTGCTGACTTATTAAATCCTTTCGGATTAATTCGTCGTCTCGGATCGGTGGTTCGATTGGGTTTGACCCGAAAGGTTCAGTTAAGATTAAACAGTAACATCAATTGCACATTGATATTACTGATTGGAAGCGGCCTCCACCTAGGCATTCCGATCACTTGACCTTACTGAAGAATTAGCTCCGTAATAATTCTGAACCCTCTATCTGAAGAATACACTTGTTGGAAGGACACCAATCCTTTCAATCTCTCACTTGTCCTTCCGGACAAGTGTGCATACAGTGTATAACTCATTTCCTATGTCACTTAATGTTTCTTCGTGAACAATAAGATAAGATTCTTTGTCATCCTTATTACGTTTAGAATTGTTTCTCGATATCCGAGTTCGACTATCCATAAGCAGATGATTTCTAAAATCCATCTGAGCACGACCATGCATTTTCACAGTCTCGCTCTTCGAGCGGCCTTGTAAACAACAAAACAATTTTCCCTATTGTTAGTAGGGGGACAATCCCAGTCTTGTACTGTAAGTTCTTATTACTAAGAGGACATAGTCTCCTGAGTGTTCCCGTTATGATCCCCAGTTACGGCAGACGTTTGGAAACATCAAAGAGTCTAGTACTCAAACAAGAAAACTTCACAGCACTCATGGTTGGAGGAAACAAGTTCCAATAGTCATAATGAGAAATGTACTTATGACAAAAATTTAAAGTTTCTTAAAGTACTCTCATAGGTCTTATCAAGTACAATTCCAAACCGTGCCTGTGCAAATGATTTATGATCGTCACATCCTCGCAGCACAAGAAACGGTGATGTAAATCATACTACACACTAATCTATGGAGGTAATCAACCGTCCATCTGTTAGATGATCTCGATAATATTCAATGTGCACTTAACAGGTGTTTCTTTATCCAAGACATGGTCTTGATACCCTGTTTTGAATTAATCGAATGGACTCATTATTTAATTCTAAACCACAATTAAATAGTAATGGAGTGAATGATAATTTTGCACAAAAATTAATTACTCCATTAATGAATGGTTTTAATACAGTGTCTTACATTAAATATCCTATTTAATTAAAACACGTGTACAGGGAACTTCAAAGCCAGTTTCCAACATGCTTAATTCCCATCGCCACAATGTACTTGTTGTGTTTCACTAGAGGCAACGGTTTAGTCAAAGGATCGGCTACATTATCATCTGTGCCAATCTTACAAATTCTGATTTCACCTTCGGATTTCTATTCCCTTATCATGTGAAATCGCCTTTGCACGTGTTTGACCTTTTCGTGCTCTCTCGGCTCCCTGGACTAAGCGATAGCTCCATTGTTATCACAATAGAGGTTTATCGGCCCCTTGATTGAGGGTACAACACCAAGTTCGCTAATGAACTTGCGAATCCAAACAACTTCCTTGGCAACTTCTGAAGCGGCCAAGTACTCGGCTTCAGTTGTAGAGTCTGCAGTGGTGCTCTGCTTGGCACTCTTCCAGCTAAACGCTCCTCCATTCAGACAGAATATGTACCCCGACTGTGACTTGAAGTCGTCTCTGTTAGTCTGGAAGCTAGCGTCGGTGTAACCTTCAACAACCAGTTCTTTATGGCCTCCATACACCAGGAATTTATCCTTGTTCCTTTTTAGGTACTTAAGGATGTTCTTTGCCGCAGTCCAATGCGCCTCTCCTGGGTTTGATTGGTATCGACTCGTTGCACTCAGGGCATACGATACATCTGGCCTTGTACATATCATGGCATACATGATCGATCCGATTAGCGAAGCATATGGGATCTGATTCATTCTTTCTCGCTCAACAAATGCCTGTGGAAACTGTTTCTTGCTGAGAGTTACGCCATGGGACATGGGTAAATGCCCTCTTTTGGCATTCTCCATGTGGAATCGAGCTAGTACCTTATCAATGTAAGTACTCTGGCTTAATCCAATCATCCTCTTAGATCTATCCCTGTAGATCTTGATTCCCAATATGTATTGTGTCTCTCCTAAGTCCTTCATTGAAAAGCACTTGCCCAACCAGCCCTTTATGGACTCCAACAATTTTGTGCTGTTTTCAATGAGAAGTATGTCATCGACATACAGGACTAGGAATGCAATATCACTCCCACTGACCTTCTTGTATACACAACATTCATCTAGATTCTTGATAAAACCAAACTTGCTAATGGCTTCATCAAATCGCATATTCCAACTTCTGCTTGCTTGCTTTAGTCCATAAATTCCAACTTTCCTGGATCGACAAAATCTTCTGGCTGTGTCATATACACAGTTTCTTCCAAAATTCCATTAAGGAAGGCGGTTTTGACATCCATTTGTCATATTTCGTAATCATTATATGCAGCAATCGCTAGGATGATCCGGACGGATTTTAGCATTGCAACTGGTGAAAAAGTTTCGTCATAGTCAATCCCGTGGACTTGTCTATAACCTTTTGCCACCAGTCTAACTTTGTATATTGATACATTTCCATCCTTGTCCGTCTTCACTTTGGAGATCCATTTGCAACCAATGAGTGTATCACCCTCGGGCAAATCCACCAAGTCCCAGACTTGATTTTCAGACATGGAGTCCATCTCGGATTTCATGGCCTCTTGCCATTTTCAAGAGTTGGGGCTCGTCATAGCTTGCTTGTATGTCACCGGCTCATCACCATCCATAACTAGGATGTCCTGATCATCGGTTAAGACGATACCGAGGTATCTGTCTGGTTGAGATCTTTGTCGTTGCGACCTACGAAGGGTTATTGGTTGAGCATTTACATTGTCTGTTTGATTCATACCAATGTTCTTAGATGCTTCCAAAGTATCTAGATTGTCAGTTTTCTCAGGTTGACATTGTTGCTCGTCCTCTCGAACTTCATCGAGTTCGATTTTCCTCCCACTTGTCATTTGGAAAGGTGATCCTTCTCCAAAAAGACACCATCACGAGCAACAAAAACTTTGTTCTCGGATTTATTGTAGAAGTAATACCCTTTGGTTTCTTTTGGATATCCCACAAAGAAACACTTATCCGATTTGGGGTGAAGTTTGTCCGAAATTAGTCGCTTGACATATGCTTCACATCCCCAAATCTTGAGAAAAGACAACCTAGGAGGTTTCTTAGTCCATAATTCATATGAAGTCTTTTCAACAGCTTTTGACGGAGCTCTATTCAGTGTTAGTGCTGGAGTTTGTAGCGCATGTCCCCAGAAAGAGATAGGGAGTTCACTAAGACCCATCATTGATCGAACCATGTCTAACAAGGTCTGATTCCTCCGTTCAGACACTTCGTTCCATTGAGGAGTTCTGGGAGGTGTCAACTCTGAAAGAATGCCATTTTCTTTCAAGTGATCGTCGAATTCATGGCTCAAATATTCGCCACCTCGATCCGATCGAAGTGCTTTAATTTTCTTGCCAAGCTGATTTTCAATTTTTTTTTTTTTTTGAAATTCTTAGAATTTCTCAAAGGATTCAGATTTATTCGACATTAAGTAGATATAGCCATATCTACTATAATCGTTGGTGAAAGTGATGAAATATCGGTAACCTTGTCTTGCGGGTGTGCTCATTGGTCCACATACATCCGTGTGTATTAGACCTAATAAGTCACTTGCCCTTTTTCCTAACTTGGAGAATGGATGTTTTATCATCTTGCCTAATAAGCATCCTTCGCAATTTTCAAACGACTCTAAGTCAAAAGAGTCAAGAACACCTTCTTGAAGAAGTTTCTTGATGCGCTTGAATGTGGCCAAGACGACAATGCCACAAGTAGGTTTGATTCGACTCGATGGTCTTAGCCCTTTTGGCAGTATTTTCAATGTTATAAACCTGTTTGTCTAGTGAAAGCACATAAAGACTATTTTCTGAATGTGCCTTACCATATAAAACATTATCAAAATAAATAAAACAACTATTGTTTTTGATTCGAAATTCGAATCCTTTGGCGTCCAACGCCGATATTGAAATAATGTTTTTTGTCACTCTAGGAACATGATAGCAATTTTCAAGTTCTAGAACAAGCCCTGAGGGCAAAGACAAACTGAGAGTTATAACGGAGACGGCAGACATCCTTGCTCCATTGCCGACTCGAAGCTCGACCTCTCCTTTCTCTAGCCTCCTATTTATCCTTAGTCCCTGAGCATTGGAACAAAGGTGTGAGCCACATCAGGTATCTAATACCCATGATGTTTTGCTAGCGAAGTTTAAGTCTATAACGAAAATACCTGATGAAGAAGCAACGTTGCAATTCTTCTTATCTTCCTTAAATTTGAGGCAGTCCCGTTTCCAATGTCCCTTCTTCTTGCAGTAGAAACATTCGGAATAAGATTTAGAAGAGGCTGCCTTTTTGTCCTTGCTGCCCTTGGCAGATTTTGACTTAGGCGGGAATTTCTTATTTTTCCCATTAAAGCTCTTCTTTTTGCCCAGGCGTTTGAATGGCTTTCCCTTCCTCACCATGAGCATGTCATGCTTGCCCTCATCCTTGAGGGTTTGCTCGGCTTGCCTCAACATACCATGAAGCTCGGTGAGGGTTTTCTCCATGCTATGCATATTATAGTTCATCTTAAACTGATCATAGCCTTTGTGAAGGGAGTGGAGAATGATGTCAATTTCCATTTCAGTTGAATACCCAACATCAAGCCTTTCCATGTTCTCAAATAATCCAATCATTTTGAGGACATGCGGGCTGTCTGGCTCTCCTTTCTTGAGCTTGCTCTCAAGGATCTGCCTGTGGGTTTCGAACCTTTCAGTTCGGGCCTGCTCTTGAAACATATTCTGAAGCTCAGAAATGATCTCAAAAGCTGTCTCCTTTTCAAAGAAAGTCTTTTGAAGGTCCGGAGACATGGTGGCCAACATGATGCATTTGACATCCCGATTAGCACTTTGCCATCGGTTAAGGGTAGCCTGAGTGACCTCCTCATTGGGAGCGTCGGGAATTTGCTCATCAAGGACGTATTCCTTTTGCTCCTGCATTAGTACAATGCGGAGATTTCTTTGCCAATCAAGAAAGTTTGGCCCGCTCAACTTCTCCTTGTCGAGAATTGAGCGCAAAGAGAATTGGTTGTTGTTTGAGTTACTTGCAGACATAATTCTACAATTGAAAGAATTTGAAGTGAAAAACCATTCATACATCAATAAGTTTAAATTTAAAACGTTCATGCATATATTCAATCTTATTGAACACTTAATCCACACATTTAAAAAATTGTCCATTATGGCCGAGAATAAAATTATTCCGAGATCCCAAAGATCAAGAAATGGTTAAGCATGCATCCTTGACATTTTATCTCTTTTGCCACGACATCTAAGGACTCCTTACTGATATCGTCGAGCTTAACCAAGACAACTTGTATACCAGTATACCTTACGTTCCTAGGGAATTAGTGATGCCTCGCTTTGGCTTAATCCATCACGTACGCGCATTAGTTAGGTAAGTGTTGTTCTTGGAATGGCAAATTTTAGCTCATTATTATTAAAGGACCTAGGGTTTCTATGTTGGTTGATTTAAGTGAACTTAACTACTCATCGCAACATAATAGAAATCCTTGACATGCATCTAGTAATCATATATAATAACAATATATAAGGCATAAAAATAGATGCATTTGGCAACTAGCATGACTAACAAGCGCACTTTAGGGCCCGCTTTAGAGCATATTTTAGGATGATTTTGGATGTATTTGGGGCCGCTTTGGCCGATTATTACCTTGTTACGCTTACGTTCCCCATATTACGTGCTTCACGGGTTTTCGGTTTGTTTTTGATGTGTTTTCAGGTAATATCAACCGAGTTTAATCGGATCCCGAGCCCTTGATGCGTAACCGAGCTAGCCTTGACCGGAGTCCGAGGAGTTAAGGAAGTTCAAGTGCCGTGCATTGATTACATAGCACAGGCAGCACGGCCGTGTTACCATAGGCAGACCCGTGCTAGCCTATAAGCAAGCAACCCCAGGCAAGGCAGCACGGCCGTGCAAGCCAATAGCACGGCCGTGTCAGTATCCACGCACCAGCACGGCCGTGCAGGCCATTAGCACGGCCGTGCCAAATGTTGCCCGTGCCCGTGTCAGCTTCAGTATGAGCCCCGTGCTAGAGCATATTCAGCACGGCCGTGTCATTTTTAGCACGGCCGTGCCAGGAAGCTGCACGGTTGTGCCATATATAGCACGGCCGTGCCAATTTGAAGAAGAAATCCGGTTTACTTACTGACAAGCTAGCACGGCCGTGCCAAATACAGCACGGCCGTGCTGATCTAGGGTTAACTGCGCGCTTGACTTCTCCGAATTAGAAGACGTATATAAGGCCTAAATTTAAGAGGATTCCAGAGACAGTTTTAGAGATAGTTTTGAGAGCCTTTGTAGAGAGTTATTGGAGAACGTTCTTAGTTTTAGATATTCATTAGTTTTCTTAGAGATTATTCTAGCGATTTTAGTTTTCTTGGATTGATTTGAAGCAAGATTTGTGAAGATTCTTTGTATTATTAATTGACGACGGATATCAAAGTTCTGAACTTTTCCATTGATTCGCATCAATACAATTGGTATTATTCATTCTTGTTTATTAATCAAGCTTTATTATTCCTTAATCAGAATTCATGTTTATATCTATTATGCTTTTGGAATTCATTATTGCTTTGATTATGAATATGTGTGAGTAGTCTCCTAGCTAGGGTTTCGGGATGAAACCCGGCCTAGGTAATCTATGTAATTGAGGATTGATTTTGATAAACGGATTGTGATTAAATTGATTATATGCGATTGCATGTTAATTCATTATAATAGGAGTAGCTAACCTAGAATCTTGAATTTGATTGCATGATATCCTTGATTTGAACAAGAGATTGTGAATTGAGTATTTCATTATTGAATGTGGTTTAATTATGTATCGAGTAATGTTAAGTGTATGAGAAATCCAAGCTTAGTATTGCCCGTTGTCTTCCTATCACATGATATTGATCAGACATATAGTCTTTGCATATCCCGTTTGTCTCTGTGATTCCTTGTTGCGTAGTTACCGATGGTTTGGTGAATTCCCGTTCTCCCTAGTGTCTTAGTTTATTGATTTATTCCATCTTATTAGTATTATTTTAGAACACCATTTTCCATTGATTTCGAACTAGCTTAGGTTTAAGATTGATTTGCAATTACTCTCGTTCCTCGTGGACCGAACCTTTATTTGCCATTGTACTTGGTTATAGGGTGTTCGTATAAGTATTGTTTGATTGAGAGTTAGATTGTAGCGACCGATTTAACCCTTGCCAAAATGGCGCCGTTGCCGGGGAACGGTGTTTGTTAATTGCTTTTTGATTTCTTGAGTCTAGTTCATCATAAAAAGCACAAAAAGATTTTTCCCTTTTGGCTACACTTGTAGCCCTGCTATTTAATTGGTTTGGTTAGTGTGGTAAGATGGAGTCGCTTCCCGGTTGTGGATTTGACCCCCTTGATTGGTAGTTGCTTTATTTGTTAGATCCCGTGAGGTTTATTTGTTCTAGCCTTCATCATTCTTGTTGAGTGGCATATTTGGATCCTTGATTACGCATTTTTCGATCTTTGTGTTGACTAGTAGCTCCCGAGACCGACTTGACACTTTTAAGGGAGGAAGAGGGCACCTTTTTCATTTTTCTTATTTTAATCCTTTTGTTTTGTTACAAATTGATTTTCTTTTTACATCATCTTACTTGCTAACCATGTTGAGCTTTAATTCCATTCTTGGTTAACCGTGTTACAAACCCGATGGCCAATGTTTTACCAACCCTTAGTTGTGAAGCGTTTACCTAGATAGGTTTGTTGAGCTTATTGTTTACTAATCAAGAAATAAAGTTTGATAGTTGGTTTGAGCAGGTGTGAAAGTGAGCCTAATTGTAAATATGTAATGTGAAAGTCATTTTTCCATCAATAAAAAAAAAAGAAAAAAAAACAAGAAGAAGAGAAAAGCCGTCCGAATTGTGAAAAAGGCAAGGACACATAAATAAAGTTTTGAAGTTTGAAAGAGGTCATTTGAGTGTGTATTATATGGATAATTTGGGATGTGTAAGAATGTGAATGAATGAGATTGTGGAAAGTGAATTACATCTTTTGAACTATTGTTTTTGAGAATTGTGATTCTTGCGCTTCATTTAGGAATTAACCCCACTTTTTTTAAATTGTTTTCACCTACCTTACCCATTGCCAATACATTACAACCCTTTTAAGACCCTTAGACTTTAGAGGTGTTCGGTTCTCAAACGGTGGAGGGAGATACCTTTCAACCCTATGGAAAGATTATGCGTAATCGAGATGTCGGGATACCTTTGTTATTTCCTCAAAACATCACTTCTTCCGGTTCCTTCGAGGAATCACGAGGGGCCAATTAGGGTGGTGATTTGAAGCAAAAGGGGAGGACGTGGCCGGTTTGGTCGGGTTTAGAGGGAAGCATGATTTCTTTGTTCTCTATGCTTGGTTTAGGTCTTGTTCGTTGTCTTCCTATCACATGATATTGATCAGACATATAGTCTTTGCATATCCCGTTTGTCTCTGTGATTCCTTGTTGCGTAGTTACCGATGGTTTGGTGAATTCCCGTTCTCCCTAGTGTCTTAGTTTATTGATTTATTCCATCTTATTAGTATTATTTTAGAACACCATTTTCCATTGATTTCGAACTAGCTTAGGTTTAAGATTGATTTGCAATTACTCTCGTTCCTCGTGGACCGAACCTTTATTTGCCATTGTACTTGGTTATAGGGTGTTCGTATAAGTATTGTTTGATTGAGAGTTAGATAGTAGCGACCGATTTAACCCTTGTCAATGACCCCTTGAAATCTTCAATTTCCATGGGTCTTCATCTTGGCTCATCTTCGTCGAAACGCCGTCTTGAGGCATCTTGGCCAAAATGAAATAAAAGAAGCTAGCTAGAACGACTAAGACTAATCTAATTGTACAAAAATACTTAACGGTTCGCAGACCGTATTTAGATTTACAAAAATACATAACGGAACGCAGTCCGTATTTTCTATCCTAGTCGGGCCCCACTAGTTGCCATTTTCAAATACCTGTTTTGAAAACAATCTTCCATTCACCCATTCACTATTTGTGAATGGCCCATGCAATTTTACGAAATACATAATTAAACACGCAAAACTAGTAACTAACTTAGATGGTTAATCCAATTAACGCGCCTAATTAAAACTAGTCAAAGTTGTTTAATCCATTATTTCTAAACGCAAAATGCTAACACACTTAATTAAGTTCCCACTAAATTCCGCATCCGTACTTAATTAATCTGATTAATTAAGTCGGCATAACCCATAATTTGTCAAAATTTTGCAAAATCGAAAATCGAGGTTTTTAGCCTCGTTAAAATAATTATTTAAAATTAATAAAATGGCTAAAAATCGCAAAAACATAGCTCAAGCACTAAGCAAAACGTCCCACAAAACTCTTTGAGGGTGCGCACCATGGCTGCTAGGCAGCCCATGGCATGGCGCCATGGTGCGTGGGTGAGGCCTGCAATGCCAATCAAGCATCGCTGCTAGCACAACTGCCTGCTAGCATGCTACGCATGCTTGCTAGCATGCTGGTGCTTGCGTGCTGGGCTGGTGCCTACTGCTACTAGCCAGCATGCATAGGCAGCCTCTGCCCAGCCAGTTCCCCACACATTGCTGTGCCCAGCACCTTCCCTGCCACACACAACCACGCGCATTGGTGCAATAGCCTTGCGTACACCATAGGCAGCCACATGTCGGCTGCTAGGCAGCCCGGCTAGCCTTGGTGACACTTGCGGTTTTGCATCGATTTGCGTGCATTTGCTCGGATTTTTAATTTCGATTTGTGTGTGACAATAATTAATTCCAAATTACATTTTAGAATTAATTTGAGGGAAAATAAAATAAAATAAAATTAAGTTCTACATAAATAAAATTTATTTTATTGGTGCACAAGCCTAAATTATCCAAAATTTCAATTTTGAACAAAATTAGGTCTAACTTTATGCTTAAAATAAAATGAGCTATGTCCAAAATTAATCTTGCCAATATGCAAATTAATAATGGATTTGACAAATGGGAGTTGGAAAAATAAATTAACCATCCGATGATAAAAATTTTCCAACTTGCATACTTGTGTAAAATACCAAGATTACATTTTCCAATATGAAGATTAATCAAATTTTACTCACAAGTAATTGAACTTAACGGATTTTAATCAACCAAACATCAAAAAATTCAAACTTTGTTCAACATGGAATTTAGGGTTAGGGTTCCAATCATTTAAACCTTTAAAGATTAGAACTTTAACATTATTTGGGAACTTAAAATACAAAATCACAACAAGTTTTCACACTTTATTGCAATTTATTTGCAAAATTTGTGAAAAACAAGTTTATGTGAAAAATTAATATATCAACTTAAGGACTAATAAAAACTCCATTATTATGCTCAAGGATATTTTAAAACCAGTAGATTAGTGATGCAAATGTGCATTTAATCTAACCTTATAAAGCTTGCATTAATCAAGGCTTAAAAAATAATTAAAATTTTCGTTGAAAAACGAAAAACTCAAGAAAATTGGGTTTTTGGTTCGAATTTGGCTTCTGGACAGTCCTAAAAGGTTGAATCTGTTCCAGAATATTGATTCCACCCAAAAATCACTATTTTTGAGCCAAAATCTAGGTTCGACAGCCAAATCGAAAATAAAATCGAGTTTTAAAATTAATTAAAATGATCATCTAATCTAATTAGAAGAACATGAACCAGAAAATTAAATTCTTTTAAAACACCTTAATTAAAAAATAATTGCAAAAATTAAAAGGAGCGTGGCTCCGATACCACTGTAGGGTTTCGTAGTGACCCGACACTACGCGGAAGGAAACCCACCAAGACCCGCCCCTTAATTAAAACAATTAACAAGCATATTAAACTTAATCAAACAAGATTAAGAACAAGAATTATACCTTTGACGCGTGCTTCCTTCCCAAAGAGCTCTTATTTCAAAATCCCGAAAACACGAGATCTCCGACGGATCATACCCTCGACCTGACCCGAGCGTCCTAAGTCTTGAAGGTTAGTCAAGACCCGGACAAAATAACTATGAGTTTTACGAATCAAAGGTTTACTCTAACTTAGAGTTGCCTTTTTAATTCCACTCAAGGTTGTTCATTCCCAATACCCAAGCTTGGTATTTATAAGGAAATAAACCTTTGAACTTCATTCCCCAACCAATGTGGGAGAATGAGTAATTTTTCTAATTAATTTATTTCTAAAATAAATTAATAAATAAATACAATCACAATGCAACAAGTGTCAAGGGGAGAGAGAGGACCATGTACCTTGGGGGGGACCATTGCCTTGCTCCTAAAGGCATGGCTCTAAGCCTTGGTCCCCACTCTCCTCACAAAACCGCCTCAAGCATGCTGCTGGGCTGGCAGCCAGCTGGCACTGCCAGCATGCCCAGCCTAGCTAGCACCAGCTCAGCAGCAGCCTTCGCATCCCAGCCAGCAGTGCTGCTTGGTGCTGGTGCGTGCTGGCGCTGGTGCTGCCCCTGTCATCCCACGCACCACACGCATCCACGCTTCACCCTTCGCACATGCTCGCACACCCAACATGCGTGTTGCTATCGAGCCACGCATGCTGGCCTCTTTTGCCTCGCACACCACGCACACACCTTCGTAGAATCTCTCGTACACGCACTAGCCACGTACCATGCGCACTAGTCATGCACAGCGTGCATTGGCCTCGTACCACACGCACGCCCACGCATCACACAGCAGCCTTGGTGCGTGGTGATGCTGGGCTGCTGTGCGTGGCCTAGCACTATGCTGGCGCCCAGGCCCTCGCATATGCATGGTGCGATGCTTGGTGCTTCCATGCGAAGGCTAGCACACAAGCCAGCACACATGTTGCGCCAATGCTAAGCAGGCACCCATTCTAGCACTTGGTGCCAGCGATGGTGCTGCCATGCCAGGTACGCACGCACGAAGCACCCAGTGCCTGCGATGGGCAGCAATGGTGCCTAGCCTCATGCTAGGGCTGCGATAGCTTCGATGGGTTGCTAGGTGCGCTTGGTACGCCTATTGCTTGCGATAGGCTGCCAGGCCGCGCCTAGGCTGCGATAGTGCCTAGCACACCATGGTGCGCCTAGCACACACATGGTGCGCCTAGGCTTGCGATGAGCTAGCCTAGCCTAGCTACGGCTACGCTCATACTTGTTGCTTGTGATTTTGCGACACTCGGTCTTGATTTCCGACGTCTGTATTCATAAAACTCTGCTGACTTATTAAATCCTTTCGGATTAATTCGTCGTCTCGGATTGGTAGTTCGATTGGGTTCGACCTGAAGGGTTCAGTTAAGATTAAGCTGTAACATCAATTGCACATTGATATTACTGATCGGAAGCGTCCTCTACCTAGGCATTCCGATCACTTGACCTTACTGAAGAATCAGCTCCGTAATAATTCTGAACCCTCTATCGAAAGAATACACTTGTTACAAGGACACTATTCTTTTCAACACGCCCCTTAGGAACATTCCCTCCATTGCTACAGGTTCTAACTTGTGGTCCACTAAATTGAGATGGCTTGAATGGGTTTTTACTCTCTTGAACTTTCCCTACCTTGACATTAGATTCCTTCGGTGTTCTAGCTTTTGACGATAATGACAAGTCACTAGGTTATCTTCACAATCTTTCCCAAGGTGGTTTTTCACACACCTTCTACAACATACAATCTCTTGGGTTTTTCACTGTTTCCTTGATTCCCATTTCCTCCAACATTGGTTTCTTGTCCATCATTTCCCTTCCCAAATTAACCCTTATTCCCCCTTCTTCCATTAAAACCTTTATTCTCATGAGAATTCCCATTTAGCTTGAGTTTCTTTTCACCTCCGTGAACAGACTCAGAACTCTTTATTTCCTCTCCCTAAAAATTCTCAATCTCCCTTCCCTTAATCCCGTACAAATGGGCAGCGTGACCATAAACTTCATCCAAGGTTTCAAAAGTCACTCCCCCTAGCTTCCCTTAAAGGGTTAAGGTTAGGCCTTGCTCGAACCTCTAGACTTTGATAGTTTCAGTTGGGACAACTTCAAGTGCAAACCTCATTAGCTCAATGAATTTATTATAATACTCACTGATGGACATATTTCCTATCTTGAGATTGGTAAACTCCAGACACTTTTTCTTTATTTTATAGGCTTAGTAAAACTTCTCTCTCAAGGCTTCCTTAAACTCATCCCACCTAAAGTTTGGTCTTTTCAACAACTCATCCTTTCTTTAGGTACGGTCCACCACAAGTTAGCTTCCTCCCTAAGATAATAAGCACCATTATTCACCCTCAATTCACTTGGGAAATTAATGGCACCAAACAATTTGTCAAACTTCTTAATCCTGTTTTCAAGACTGACTGGGTCCTCCTTTCCCAAATACACAAGTGGTTTAGCTGCGGCTATCCTTTTAAAGGTTTCATTGTAAGAATCCATGTGAGAATGAAGGTTTCCATGTTTCACCACTTGCGTGATGTTTTCAGCTATGTTGGTTAAATTCCTAAGGACCTTGCCTATTTTGGTACCAGATCGCTTATTTCCCGCTCTTAAAGACATGATTCCTGGTTATTCATTCCATTCTTGAAAATTAAAAGGAATACACCATGAAAACACTTAATTCATTCCAAAACATAGAATAAAAATTTGAAACAATAATAACTTCACTTAACACATTATTGAAAGCATATAAACTACTTCAACAACTTAATCAGAATTCTCAGAATCAAAATATTCATTGGAAGGATCATAATCTGGATCATGATAGGCTGCCTTACCATCCACTTAATAAGCTTAATAACTGGGCCAAGTGTAGTAGGATTTTTAGTTAGGTAACTAGGTTGTAATTACTGTAATTTGGAGTATGGCTTGAGCTTTGAATTGGGCTATAAATTGGGCTATAGTATGGGCTAACAAATTAATATGTTGGCTTAGAAGAAATAACGTTGGACCTTTGGAGAAGGTGGATGATACATTAGGCTTGGTAATCTTTTATATGAATATGAAGCATCATGAACTTTGGGCCTTTTGCAATGTGAAAATTGGCTGTTAGGCTTGGACGCCTACATGAGGTAGGAGTCTCGTAACTTGGAGTAGGAGAAGAAGAAGGATAATTCTTATGTCTTTCAAAATGTGGTATGGATTCATCAATGCAAGAAAAAAACTCCTTGTGAAGTCTTGGATAAACAAAAGAGTAGTTGGGAGTTTAATTAATGCAGTTGGTAAGGTTAATTCAAAATAAAGACAAGACAACCATTCCTAAACTAGGTGAAGCAAATCTCAGGACTCCCATATGCTCATTCATGACTCCACCTAAAAATAGTTAACATTGTTTACCATTACGGTAAACATGGCGAACCAAAACAAATAGGAAATACGGATTAGCAAAATATGCTAAGTACAATAAGTCCAAGATAAGTAAATTCAATTTTATTTGCAAACATGCTTTTAAAACCAATTCCAATAATTAATCCAATGAATTCCAAAACTCATGTTTCAAAACCAATCCTCAATAATTTAATGATTTGATGAAACGATTTATAAAACCAATTCTAATCATTCAATATTTCAATAATCAATTCAATAAAACCAATTCCTCACCCAAGTGTGCACACCCCCCAAGATAGTCTCCTTATATTGCAAGGCTATTCTTGAGGAAAGACTCGGTCATACATATGGGTCGAAAGCCTTTCAAAGTCCTTCATTTTTAACACGGTAAATTCCTCTACTCGTTTAAACATTTCATTAAGTCTATCCAATAGATCTTAATTCCCAATATGTACTAAGTATCTCCTTTTGCTTTGTCCATTGTTGAAAATCCTATCAAATCTAAGCATTTAGCATTTGACAGTCATTTCACAATAGAGTTCGTAAACTTCTTGTTGGACCATACAAGATTTACTCTTGCTCCCACTAAACTTCTTGTTTATAAGAATCTCTATGATTCTCCATAAGACAAAACTTTTATTAACTTTAAGAAAATACATGGTCCAATTCCTACATACAGTGCTTCACTTAATCCCACAATGGATTTCTTGAGCTTGCTTTCAAATCTAGCATTATTTAGAATTACAAAACCTTTAGACTATTTCCATAGTCTCTTCCAAAATCCAATTTTAGGAAGGCGGTTTTGTTATCTATTTTTCCATATTTCATATGCACAATTTTGGTAGAGTAATCACGAAAAGACTTAAGCGTTCCGATTGGTGAATAGGTTTTTATTAAAACCAACACCGTGAATTAATTGTATCCTTTTCAACCAATCTAGCTATGTATGCTTATCCATTTTCACATTTGTCAGTTTTCTCCTTGAAAACTTATTTGCGATTGATGGGTCTTTCACCCTTCATGCAAATGAATCAAGTTTCAAACATGATTTACAATCATGAAGTCTATTTCGGATTTTATGGCCTCTAACCATTATTCGGAGTTTGGATTTGTCGTAGATAATTTACAAGACACTATTCCCTCATCATCCAATGGTAAATAGTATGTTCGTAAGTCTTAGGTTTATTTCTAACTTAATAGAAGTTTATAGGATTCAATCCAAGCCTTTGGTGAATTCTATACCTATACGGGGTAATTGAATTAATCACTTAGTTTCAAGGTGCTTTTGAAGCCCTTTGATTATATTAATCTTACTCCACCACTTCTAAAGTTTTGTGAGGATTGAATTCTCATTTAAGGCACTTGTGAAGTCCTTTGAGTATTCTTGATCAATCATTCTCATGAAGCCCTTCTAAAGTCTTCGGAGATTCTTAGTTAAGTTTGTTGCTAATCTCGATGGTCGTCGAGTTCATTTTCATCCCACTTGGCATTTTGGAAATGTGTTACTTTCCAGAAAGACACCACTTAGAGCAGCAAATACTATGTTCTCAATTAGGTTGTGGAAGTAATGTCCGTAGTCTCACTTGAATGCTTACAAAGAGAGATCTATATTGTCTTTGGGTAAAAGTTCGTTGTGAAACAAACAGTTAGCTCCTTATCGAGCTACCTTAGCCCTTATTGAGCCACTTAGCTCCCACTGAGCCAATGAACTCCTACTGAGCTAAGAGCCCTAGACATATACTTGAAAAGACGCTAGAAACTATTTCTATCCATAACTGAATATGATTTCCTTTCTTAGCTTCGACATTTTTTTTGTTTAGCATAACACTTGTCATTTGTGCAAATATTTAAGAACTTTATAGGAAGGGATGTGATCCATCATCATTCGATTCATTTCCAAATGGCATCGAGGCCTCCGTCAAGACATACTATATTTTTTGTGGAGCTCATTATGAAATTTCAATTTCATAACTTTGATATGATCACTCTTCGCTCAAGCAAACATCACTCAATCTAATCTAGACGTTTTGATATCTTGCCAAGTCGATTCTATACTTCACTGAATATTTGAGCTACTCAAGGTTCAATTTGTTCACATTTGATGAATGTAGCCACATTCTTTCAAATTCTTGTGAGACTTTGAAGTAATGGAATCCTCTTTAGCTTTTGGAGTCAATTGTCTATGCCAAGAACAATAGCTCCTTTCATTATCGATTTCAACAAGCAAGACTTGCTTATTTTAGAACAATTCTGAATCGATCAACTATCAAGAGTCTATCTAATAGAGCCTTGAGTATGTTCTTGTCGATGTGATATTGCTAAAGATGTTTGGAACGCAAATTATGTCCATGAAACTTGAACCTTTTGAGTTTTCATGTTAGAGAAATGTTTTTTTTATAATTTAGCATTCTTGACTCATGGCTTAGATAACCATGCCATTCAAATAAAACCCGCAACTATTCCTCTTTTACTTTGAATGTGAGTCTTTCCGTGTGTAAACAGATTGTTTGCTGATTTTGGAACACAATAACCATTATTCGTTCCAGCCTTGGCTTAAAAGGATTTTGAAAAAAAACAAATGACCTTACAACTGATGTAGCACTACTTGCTTCATTCTACGCTTGTAAGTAAATAACATAGTTGACTTTAATGGTTTAAGGTCACTTTCAAAGTGGAACACTCAAGCAGTATCCAATACTTGTGAAGATAACCAATTGCTAAGTTAACCACAATAACATGAACTCATGGGTAGAAAAGGAATCTTATTCATTTTCTTTGTTCCTTGTTTCCTATATTTCTTATCATACACCATCTCATAACTTTAAGAACCATTTCTTTAAGTGCCTTGACTTTTACACTTTGTTAGGCATAATTAAGCATCTAATGCGCCGTGAAACAAGGTTCCATCTTTTCCTTCAATTCGTACTTGAATTACTATATCAATGAGTCCTACTCATTAGTATATGAAGCAAAAAGATATGTTGGTTGGCAACTATTGTTGAGTTATTAACTCAATATTTCATGTTCATCAAAAATGCCTAGTATTTTGAATACATGATATCCAACCGTCCTTTTGGACTTTAGTTATAAAAGTCAATTATGAGAAATTGTATCTTTAGAAATGCCTTTTCTTTCCTTGAGAACCATTCTCAAAAAATTTCCTTTACCAATCATTGAAAACAATATAATTTGATTTAGAATTCTACAAATATAAGTGCAAAGTATAACCATTTATCAAGTTCATAAGTTTGAAATTCAAAGCATACATGCAAACTTTCAATCTTATTACGCGTCTTATCCACACATTAAAATTTGTCCCTTTTAGGCGAGAATAAGACAATTCTAAGATCCCAAAAATCAAAAAGTGATTAAGCATGCTTTGTCTTGTCTTAACACTTAATATTTTAAGGTAAGCAATCCAATTGCTAATAGCTCTAGGCTACTCTTGGTTCGATAAAACGTCGCATCTAATGCTTCCATGACATTTTATGTCCATTGCCACGACATCTAAGGACTCCTTACAGATATCGTTGAGCTTAACCAAGACCAACTTGTATACCTAGTATACCTTACGTTCTTAGGGAAGTAGTGATGCCTCGCTTGGGCGTTGCCCATCACTACGCGCAGTAGTTCGATAAGTGTTGTTCTTGGAATGGCAAATTTGGCTCAATATTATAAGGACCTAGGGTTTCTATGTTGGTTGATTTAAGTGAACTTAATTAATCATTGCAACATTAGAAATCCTAAACAAGCATCTATCATACAATTCAATCATATATAAACACAATTATATATATATAGAACAAAATTAAAAAATGCATTTGGCAACTAGCATGACCCCTTGATTCTTAAAATCTCCATGAGTTTTTGATGCAACTTCTTGGCTTGTCCTCTAAGAAACGCCGTCTTCGAGACATCTCCACCAAATATGCAACTACTAGTTACTATGACTATGATTAATCTAAATATTAAGGTACAAAAATACACAACAGTACGCATACCGTATTTAGATTTACAAAAATACATAACGGATCACAGTCCGTATTTACTATCCTAGTCGGGCCCCACTAGTTGCCATTTTCACAAAAACTGTGATACAATATACATTCCATTCATCCATTCACTATTTGTGAATGGCCCATGCATTTTACGACGATAAACAAGTAACAATGCATAACACGCGCTGAAAGGAATGGTGTCCTTCCAATAAGTGTATTCTTTTGATAGAGGGTTCAGAATTATTATAGAGTTAATTCTTCAGTAAGATCAAGTGATCGGAATGCCTAGGTGGAGGCCACTTCCGATCAGTAATATCGAGGTACAATTGATATTACAGCTTAATCTTGTAGGGTTTCGTAGTGACCTGACACTACGTGGAAGGAAACCCACCAAGACCCGCCCCTTAATTAAAGGAATTAACAAGCATAATAAACTTAATCAAACAAGATTAAGAACAAGAATTATACCTTTGACTCGTGCTTCGCTCCCAAAGAGCTCTTACTTCAAAATCCCGAAAATACGAGATCTCCGACGGACCGTACCCTCGACCCGACCCGAGCGTCCTAAGTCTTGAAGTTTAGTCAAGACCCGGACAAAATAACTATGAGTTTTACGAATCAAAGGTTTACTCTTTCTTAGAGTTGCCTTTTTTAATTCCACTCAAGGTTGTATTCTCAAAATCCCAACCAAGTGGGTATTTATAGAGAATGGGGACTTGAAACCCCTTTTCATGATCAATGTGGGATCATGTGCAATTGCAATAATTTATTTAATTCCAAAATAAATAATTATGCAAAAACAATCACAAGCCAACAAGTGGCAAAAGGAGAGAATGGGTTAGGTGAGGACCATATCCCATGGGGGGGGGACCATTGACTTGCTCCCCAAGGGAATCTAGGTGGCTTTGGTCCCCACCTCTCCTTAAACCGCCACTCACAAGGGGGTGCGGGGCTGCTGCCAGCTAGCACGCCAGCTAGCATGTGCCAGCCATCCCAGCCAGCTAGCATATGCCTGCCCAGCAGCCTCGCATGCTTGGTGCTAGGCGGTGCTAGGCGCTGGTGCTGGCCAGTGCTAGCTGCTGGGCGCTGCTGGCTGCCTAGCACTCCCAACGCACGCACATGCCTTGCACTCCCAGCATGCGTGCTGCTAGCGAGCCACGCATGCTGGCCCCCTTTCCCCTCGCACACCACGCACACACCTTCGCAGCACCTCTCGCACTAGCCACGCACCATGCGCAGCGTGCATTGGCCTCGCACCACACGCACGCCCACGCATCACACAACAGTCTTGGTGCGTGGTGATGCTGGGCTGCTGTGCGTGGCCTAGCACAATGCTGGCGCCCAGGCCCTCGCATGTGGTGCGATGCTTGGTGCTGCCATGCGAAGGCTAGCACACAAGCCAGCACACACATGGTGCGCCAATGCTAGGCAGGCACCCATGTTAGCACTTGGTGCCTGCGATAGTGCTGCCATGCCAGGCACGCACGCACGCATCACCCAGTTCCTACGATGGTGTGCCTGGTGCCTGCGATGGGTTGCTAGGTGCGCCTGGTGCCTGCGATGGGTTGTTGGGTGCGCTTGGTGCCTACGATAGGCTCCCAGGCCGCGCCTAGGCTGCGATAGTGCCTAGCACACCATGGTGCACCTAGCTCACACATGGTGCGCCTAGGCTTGCGATGAGCTAGCCTAGCCTAGCTATAGCTACGCTCATACTTGATGCTTGTGATTTTGCGACGCTCGGTCTCGACGCCCTAGGCTCGATTTCCGACGTCTGTATTCGTAAAACTTTGTCGACTCATTAAATCCTTTTGGATTAATTCGTTGTCTCGGATCGGTGATTTGATTGGGTTCGACCCAAAGGGTTCAGTTAAGATCAAGCTGTAATATCAATTGTACCTCGATATTACTGATCGGAAGCGGCCTCCACCTAGGCATTCCGATCACTTGACCTTACTGAAGAATTAGCTCCGTAATAATTCTGAACCCTCTATCTGAAGAATACACTTGTTGGAAGGACAACATTCCTTTCAATCTCCCACTTGTCCTTCCGGACAAGTGTGCATACAATGTATAGCTTATTTCCTATGTCACTTAATGTATCTTCGTGAACTATAAGGTAAGATTCTTTGTCATCCTTATTACGTTCAGAAGTGTTTCTCGATCTCCGAGTTTGTCTGTCAATAAGCAGATGATTTCTAAAATCCATCTGAGCACGACCATGAATTTTCACAGTCTCGCTCTTCGAGCGGCCTTGTAAACAACAAAACATTTTCCCTATTTTTAGTAGGGGGACAATCCCAGTCTTGTATTGTAAGTTCTTCTTATTAAGAGGACATAGTCTCCTCAGTGTTCCCGTTATAATCCCCAGTTACAGCAGACGTTTGGAAACATCAAAGAGTCTAGTACTCAAACAAGAAAACTTCACAGTACTCATGGTCGGAGGAAACAAGTTCTGATAGTCATAATGAGAAATGTACTGATGAAAAAATTTAAATTTTCTTAAAGTACTCTCATAGGTCTTATCCAGTACAATTCCAAATTGTACTTGTGCAAATGATTTATGACCGTCACGTCCTCGCAGCACAAGAAACGGTGCTGTAAATCATACTACACACTAATCTATGGCGGTCATCAATCGTCCATCTGTTAGATGACCTCGAATAGGGACACATTTCGATTTAATATTCAATGTTCACTTAACAGGTGTTTCTTTATCCAAGATATGGTCTTGATACCCTGTTTTGAAAATTTCTGTAAATCGAATGGATCATTATTTAATTCTAAACCACAATTAAATAGTAATGGAGTGAATGATAATTTTGCACAAAAATTAATTACTCCATTAATGAATGGTTTTGATATAGTGTCTTACACTAAATATATTATTTAATTAAAACACATGTACAGGGAATTTCAAAGCCAGTCTCCAACATGCTTGATTCCCATTGCCTCAAGGCAGCGGTTAATTAGTCAAAGGATCGACTACATTATCATCCGTGCCGATCTTACAAATTCTGATTTCACCTTCGGATTTCCATTCCCTTATCATGTGAAATTGCCTTTGCACGTGTTTGATCTTCTGGTGCTCTCTTGGCTCTCTGGCCTGAGCGATAGCTCCATTGTTATCATAACAGAGGTCTATCGACCCCTTAATTGAGGGTACAACACCAAGTTCGCTAATGAACTTGCGAATCCAAACAGCTTCCTTGGCAGCTTTTGAAGCGGCCAAGTACTCGGCTTCAGTTGTAGAGTCTGCAGTGGTGCTCTGCTTGGCACTCTTCCAGCTAAACGCTCCTCCATTCAGACAGAATATGTACCCCGACTGTGACTTGAAGTCATCTCTATCAGTCTGGAAGCTAGCGTCGGTGTAACCTTCAACAACCAGTTCTTTATGGCCTCCATACACCAGGAATTTATCCTAGTTCCTTTTTAGGTACTTAAGGATGTTCTTGGCCGCAGTCCAATGCGCCTCTCCTAGGTTCGATTGGTATCGACTCGTTGGACTCAGGGCATAAGATATATCTGGCCTTGTACATATCATGGCATACATGATCGATCCGATTAGCGAAGCATATGGGATCTGATTCATTCTTTCTCGCTCAACAGGTGTCCGTGGACATTGTTTCTTGCTGAGAGTTATGCCATGGGACATGGGTAAATGCTCTCTTTTGGCATTCTCCATGTTGAATCGAGCCAGTACCTTATCAATGTAATTACTCTGGCTTAATCCAATCATCCTCTTAGATCTATCCCTGTAGATCTTGATGCCCAATATGTATTGTGCCTCTCCTAAGTCCTTCATTGAAAATCACTTTTCTAACCAGCCCTTTACGGACTCCAACAATTTTGTGCTGTTTCCAATGAGCAGTTTTTCATCAACATACAGGACTAAGAATGCAATATCACTCCCACTGACCTTCTTGTATACACAAGATTCATCTGGATTCTTGATAAAATAAAATTTGCTAATGGCTTCATCAAATCGCATATTCCAACTTCTGCTAGCTTGCTTTAGTCCATAAATGGACTTCTTCAGCTTGCAAACCTTTCCAGCATTTCCTGGATTGACAAAACCTTCTTGCTGTTTCATATACACAGTTTCTTCCAAAATTCCATTAAGGAAGGCGGTTTTGACATCCATTTGCCATATTTCGTAATCATTATATGCAGCAATCGCTAGGATGATCCGGACGGATTTTAGCATTGCAACTGGTGAAAAAGTTTCGTCATAGTCAATCCCGTGGACTTGTCTATAACCTTTTGCCACCAGTCTAACTTTGTATATTGATACATTTCCATCCTTGTCCGTCTTCACTTTGGAGATCCATTTGCAACCAATGAGTGTATCACCCTCGGGCAAATCCACCAAGTCCCAGACTTGATTTTCAGACATGGAGTCCATCTCGGATTTCATGGCCTCTTGCCATTTTCAAGAGTTGGGGCTCGTCATAGCTTCCTTGTATGTCGCCGGCTCATCACCATCCATGACTAGGATGTCCTGATCATCAGTTAAGACGATACCGAGGTATCTGTCTGGTTGAGATCTTTGTCGTTGCGACCTATGTAGGGTAATCGGTTTAGCATTTACATTGTCTGTTTGATTCTGACCAATCTTCTTAGATGCTTCCAAAGTATCTAGATTGTCAGTTTTGTCAGGTTGACATTTTTGCTCGTCCTCTCGAACTTTGCCGAGTTCGATTTTCCTCCCACTTGTCATTTTGGAAAGGTGGTCCTTCTCTAAAAAGACACCATCACGAGCAACAAACACTTTTTTCACGGATTTATTGTAGAAGTAATACCCTTTGGTTTCTTTTGCATATCCCACAATGAAACACTTATCCGATTTGGGGTGAGGTTTGTCCGAAATTAATCGCTTGACATATGCTTCGCATCCCCAAATCTTGAGAAAAGACAACCTAGGAGGTTTCTTGGTCCATAATTCATATGGAGTCTTTTCAACAGCTTTTGACGGAGCTCTATTCCGTGTTAGTGCTGCTGTTTGTAGCGCATGTCCCCAAAAAGAGATAGGGAGTTCACTAAGACCCATCATTGATCGAACCATGTCTAACAAGGTTGTATTTCTCCGTTCGGACACTCCGTTCCATTGAGGAGTTCCGGCAAGTGTCAACTCTGAAAGAATGCCATTTTCTTTCAAGTGATCGTCGAATTCATGGCTCAAATATTCGCCACCTCGATCCGATCGAAGTGCTTTAATTTTCTTGCCGAGTTGATTTTCAACTTCTTTCTGAAATTCTTTGAACTTCTCAAAGGATTCAGATTTATTCGACATTAAGTAGACATAGTCATATCTACTATAATCGTCGGTGAAAGTGATGAAATATCAGTAACCTTGTCTTGCGGGTGTGCTCATTGGTCCACATACATCCGTGTGTATTAGACTTAATAAGTCACTTGCCCTTTCTCCCATCTTGGAGAATGGCTGTTTTATCATCTTGCCTAATAATAATCCTTCGTAATTTTCAAACGACTCTAAGTCGAATGAGTCAAGAACACCTTATTGAAGAAGTTTCTTGATGCACTTGATGTTAATATGGCCAAGACGACAATGCCACAAGTAGGTTTGATTCGACTCGATGGTCTTAGCTAGTGGTATCAACTTTGTCTAATCTTATGTAAAAACATGCAATTTAATTGAACATAAATTTGTAAGACGAATTTGAAACAACTATTGTCAAAGTCTTACACTCAAAACTCCTAGGTGTCCAACACCGTGGATCATAATATGTTCAAAGCATGATGAAAAACTAGAAATAGTTTAATTACATGTCATAGACAAAATAGTGCATGAAAGCACGATCGAAAAAACCATCTTCGTCGTCTTCTTTCTCTTGCACCAACACTTTGATAAGCTTCTCACTTGGTCCCTGAAAAGGCAACATTAAGTGAGTCATACTTGGTATCTAATACCTATGATAAGCTTAATCCACAAGTGTTTAGGAAGATACCTGAGGTAGTCGGAGTGATCCCCTCTTCCTTGACGAGCATGCATTCCCTCTTGTAGTGGCCTTGTATGCCACAATGGAAGCAACACATCTTAGCCTTAACCTTGAGATCCCTCCTTCTTGATTGTCTTTTGGTTGCCCCAAATGAGTTGGCCCGGTGAAGTAGCTCCACCACATTCTTCAAAGAATGTGTCTCCTTTGATTCAGAAATATATGCCTTTAGCGCATCATATCCTGAGTGGAGTGAAGTGAGCAAAATATGACCAGCCGTTCCATCTTCTAGTGGAATTCCGAGGAGTTCCATGTGCTTGATGAGCTTAGTCATTCTTTCCACATGGGGTCGGAGGGGCATACCCAGTCTCAACTTAGTGTTGCAGACTGTAGACCAAAGATGGTACCTCTCTTTCGCAAGACAACCTTGATCCGATGGCTTTACATTCATGTCCGTAAGTGACCTAGTCACTTCAAACAAGAGTCCATCATTGTTGTCGTTGAAACTTTTAGAGAATCTCACACCTACAACATCCCTTAGTCCTCCAAGGAACAAGTCCGGGAAAGAGAATGGAAGTTTTTCTTTCCATTCTTCCGGGATGGAGTTAGCCATGAGTTGTGACACTAATTTGCAGTCTTTCGACCATGCACAATAAGTTTCGTCACTCAAGAGGGTCTTGGAACAGAGGGTTGGGAGGGAAGTATCCAGAACATACTCTTTGGAACAACTTCGGAGAGTTCTCCTGAGTTCTTCTTCCCATTCATCAACGTTCCTAGGGAAGTAGTGATGCCTCGCTTTGGCGTAATCCATCACGTACGCGCATTAGTTCGGTAAGTGTTGTTCTTGGAACGGCAAATTTTAGCTCAATAATATTAAGGGACCTAGGGTTTCTATGTTGGTTGATTTAAGTGAACTTAACTAATCGTCGCAACATAATAGAAATCCTAGACACGCATCTAGCAATCATATATAATAACAATATATATAAGGCATAAAAATAGATGCATTTGGCAACTGGCATGACCCCTTGAAATCTTGAATTTCCATGGGTCTTCATCGTGGCTCGTCTTCGTCGAAACGCCGTCTTGAGACATCTTGGCCAAAATGAAATAAAAGAAGCTAGCTAGAACGACTAAGATTAATCTAATAGTACAAAAATACTTAACGGTTCGCAGACCGTATTTAGATTTACAAAAATACATAACGGAACGCAGTCCGTATTTTCTATCCTAGTCGGGCCCCACTAGTTGCCATTTTCAAAGAACCCGTTTTGAAAACAATCTTCCATTCACCCATTCACTATTTGTGAATGGCCCATGCAATTTTACAAAATACATAATTAAACATGCAAAAATAATAACAAACTTAGGTGGTTAATCCAATTAACGCGCCTAATTAAAACTAGTCAAAGTGGTTTAATCCATTATTTCTAAACGCAAAATGCTTACGCACTTAATTAAGCTCCCACTAAATTCCGCATCCGTACTTAATTAATCCGATTAATTAAGTCGGCATAACCCATAATTAGTCAAAATTTTGCAAAATCAAAAATCGAGGTTTTTAGCCTCGTTAAAATAATTACCAAAAATATTTTAAAGACAGGATAATGCAAAAATCATAGCTCAAATATTAAGCAAAACCACCCAACAAAACCCATGGTGGGTGCGCACCATGGCCCTAGCCTATGATGCATGGCGCACCATGGCTGCTAAGACAGTGTGTGCTGGCTGGCTGGCTAGGGCTTGCTTCCTCACTACCTAGCAGCAGCACAAGCCCGCCAGCAGCTCACGCTACACATGCACTAGCACCATTGAAGAGGCTGGGCTGGCGCTTGGTGCTAGCATGCTGCGCCCAGCACAACACACTACGCTGGCCAGCACCACGCATGCTTGCATGCATGCTGGCGCCTGGCAGCAAGTGGGGGTTGGCTAGTGCTTGCTACCACGCTGCCCAGCAACGCCTCCAAGCAGCCAGCAGCCAAGGCCACTGCCCAAGCCCAGCCGTAGCATCCCTCGCCACACAGCCATGCACCAAACGATGCACAACCATATGCGCACCACAGGCAGCCTACATGTGGGCTGCTAGGCAGCCCGGCTAGCCTTGGTGACGCTTGCGGTTTTGCATCGATTTGCGTGCATTTTACTCGAAATTTTAATTTCGATTTGTGTGTGACAATAATCAATTCTAAATTACATTTTAGAATTAATTTGAGGGAAAATAAAATAAAATTAAATTAAGTCCTACTTAAATAAAATTTATTTTATTGGTGCATAAGCCTAAATTTATCCAAAATTTCAATTTTGAACAAAAATTAGGTCAAACTTTATGCTTAAAAAAATGAGCTATGTCCAAAATTAATCTTGCCTATATGCAAATTAATAATGGATTTGACAAATGGGAGTTGGAAAAATAAATTAACCATCCAATGATAAAAATTTTCCAGCTTGCATACTTGTGTAAAAATACCAAGATTACATCTTCCAATATGAAGATTAATCAAATTTTACTCACAAGTAATTGAACTTGATGGATTTTAGTCAACCAAACATGAAAAAATCCAAACTTTGTTCAACATGGAATTTAGGGTTAGGGTTCCAATCATTTAAACCTTTAAAGATTAGAACTTAAACATTATTTGGGAACTTAAAATACAAAATCACAACAAGTTTTCACTCTTTATTGTAATTTATTTGCAAAATTTGTGAAAAACAAGTTTATGTGATAAATTGGTATATCAACTTAAGCACTAATAAACATTCCATTATTATGCTCAAGGATATTTTAAAACCAGTAGATTAGTGATGCAAATGTGCATTTAATCTAACCTTGTAATGGTTGCATTAATCAAGGCTTAAAAAGAATTAAAATTTTCGTTGAAAAATGAAAAATCCCAGAAAATTGGGTTTCTAGTTCGAATTTGGCTTCTGAATTTGGCTTCTAGAAATTGGGTTTCTAGTTCGAAAAATTGGGTTTCTAGTTCGAATTTGGCCAAAAAGGGAAAATTTTATAAATGCGTGGATAAAATTCTCAATAAGATTGAATATGTATGAACGTTTTAAATTTCAACTTATTAATTTATGAATGGTTTTTCACTTCAAATTCTTTCAATTGTAGAATAATGTCTGCAAGTAACTCAAACAACAACCATATGTGCCCGGAACTCCTCGAGAAGTTGGCCTTTTCCTTAAACTTGGTCAACTTCAAGGAATGGGAGGAGGAACTCAAGAGAACTCTCCGAAATTGTTCCTTGGAGTATACTCTTGATACTCCCATTCCAAGCTTTTTTGCCAAAGGAATTATGACCGATGAGGCTCATGAAGAATGGTCTTCCAATTGCAAAAAGGTCTCACGACTTATGGCAAATTCTATCCCGAAAGATTGGAAGGAATGTCTTACCTCCTATCTCCCGGACATGTTCCTCAAAGAACTTGAGGACGTTGTCAATGTAAGAGTCACCAAGAGTGACAATGGCAACTTTGATGGCCTCGTGTTTGACTTGACTAGGTCACTTTCAAACATGAGGATAAAGCCACCAAACGTGGGATGTCTTGCTAAGGAAAGGCGTCGGCTTTGGACAAAGGTCTACAATGCCAAATTAAGACCCGGAATGCCCCTCCGACCTCATGTGCTTGGAATGACTAGCTTCTCGGAATCCCATTGGAAGATGAGATGGCGGGGCATATCTTGCTTGCTTCACTCCACTCAGGCTATGATGCACTTAGAGTGCATATCGCTGCGGGAAAGGAGACACATTCCCTCAAGGAGGTGGTGCAACTTCTTAGCCAAGCCACCGCCTATGGAATGACCAAAAGGCCCTTGAGAGCTAAGAAGAAGGAGTTCAAGAAGGTCAAGGCAAAGATGAGATGCTTCCATTGTGGCATGCAAGGCCACTACAAGAGAGAATTCATGCTCTTCAAGGAAGAGGGGAACATTCCGACTACCTCAGGTATCTTCCTAAACACTTGTGAATTGAGCTTATCATAAGGTATTGGATACCAAGTATGACTTACTTTATGTTGCCTTTTCAGGAACAAAGTGAGAAGCATATCAAGTGTTGGTGCAAGAGCAAGAAGACGACAAAGATGGATTTTCGGTCGTGCTTGCATGCACCATTTTGTCTTTGAGATGTAATTAAAACTAATCCTAGTTTTGTCATGCTTTTGAACAATATTTTGATCAATGGTGTTGGACACCAAGATGTTGGAAATGAAAGACTTCTAACGTAGTTGTTTCAAAGATTATCTTTCAAACATATGTTCAAATTAAATTGCATGCTTTACACAAAGAAAATAGGAATGATACCAAATGAACTAAGACCATCAAGTCGAATCAAACCTACTTGTGGCATTGTCGTCTTGGCCATATTAACATCAAGCGCATCAAGAAACTTCTTCAAGAAGGTGTTCTTGACTCATTCGACTTAGAGTCGTTTGAAAATCGCAAAGGATGCTTATTAGGCAAGATGATAAAACAGCCATTCTCCTAGTTGGGAGAAAAGGCAAGTGACTTATTAGGTCTAATACACACGGATGTATGTGGACCAATGAGTACACCCGCAAGACAAGGTTACCGATATTTCATCACTTTCACCGACGATTTTAGTAGATATGGCTATATCTACTTAATGTCGAATAAATCTGAATCTTTTGAGAAATTCAAAGAATTTCAGAAAGAAGTTGAAAATCAACTTGGCAAGAAAATTAAAGCACTTCGATCGGATCGAGGTGGCGAATATTTGAGCCATGAATTCGACGATCACTTGAAAGAAAATGGCATTCTTTCAGAGTTGACACCTCCCGGAAATCCTCAATGGAACGGAGGAATTGAACCTTGTTAGACATGGTTCAATCAATGATGGGTCTTAGTGAACTCCCTATCTCTTTATGGGGACATGCGCTACAAACTGCAGCACTAACACTGAATAGAGCTCCGTCAAAAGCTGTTGAAAAGACTCCATATGAATTATGGACTAAGAAACCTCCTAAGTTGTCTTTTCTCAAGATTTGGCGATGCGAAGCATATGTCAAGCGATTAATTTCGGACAAACTTCACCCCAAATTGGATAAGTGTTTCTTTGTGGGATATCGAAAAGATACCAAAGGGTATTACTTCTACAATAAATCCAAGAACAAAGTATTTGTTGCTAGTGATGGTGTGTTTTTGGAGAAGGAACACCTTTCCAAAATGACAAGTGGGAGGAAAATCGAACTCGACGAAGTTCGAGGGGACGAACAACAATGTCAACCAGACAAAACTGACAATCTAGATGCTTTGGAAGCATCTAAGAATATTGGTCAGAATCAAACTGACAATGAAAAAGCTCAATCGATTACCCTTCGTAGGTCGCAATGGCAAAGATCTCAATCAGACAGATACCATGGTATCGTCTTAACCAATGATCAAGACATCCTAGTCATGGATGGTGATGAGCCGGCGACATATAAGCAAGCTATGACGAGCCCTGACTCTGCAAAATGGCAAGAGGCCATGAAATCCGAGATGGACTCCATGTCTGAAAATCAAGTTTGGGACTTGGTGAATTTGCCCGAGGGTTATACACCCATTGGTTGGAAATGGATAGTCAAAGTTAAGAAAGAAAAAGGATGGAAATGTATCAATATACAAAGCTAGACTGGTGGCAAAAGGTTATAGACAAGTCCACGGGATTGACTATGATAAAACTTTTTCACCAGTTGCAATGCTAAAATCCGTCCGGATCATCCTAGCAATTGCTGCATATTACGATTATGAAATATGGAAAATGGATGTCAAAACCGCCTTTATTAATGGAATTTTGGAAGAAAATGTGTATATGACACAACCAGAAGGTTTTGTCGATCCAGACAACGCTGGAAAGGTTTGCAAGCTAAAGAAGTCCATTTATGGACTAAAATAAGCCAGCAGAAGTTGGAATCTGCAATTTGATGTAGCCATTAGCAAGTTTGGTTTTATCAAGAATCCAGATGAATCTTGTGTATACAAGAAGGTCAGTGGGAGTGATATTGTATTCCTAGTCCTGTATGTCGATGACATACTTCTCATTGGAAACAACACAAAATTACTGGAGTCCGTAAAGTGCTAGTTGGGAAAGTGTTTTTCAATGAAGGACTTAGGAGAGGCACAGTACATATTAAGCATCAAGATCTACAGAGATAGATCTAAAAGGATGATTGGATTAAGCCAGAGTACTTACATTGATAAGGTTCTTGCTCGATTCAACATGGAGAATGCCAAGAGAGGGCATTTACCCATGTCCCATGGCATAACTCTCAATAAGAAACAGTGTCCACAGACACCTGTTGAGCGAGAAAGAATGAATTAGATCCAATATGCTTCGCTAATCGGATCGATCATGTATGCCATGATATGTACAAGGCCAGATGTATCGTATGCCCTGAGTGCAACGAGCCGATACCAATCGAACCCAAGAGAGGCGCATTGGACTGCGGCCAAGAATATCCTTAAGTACCTAAAAAGGAACAAGGATAAATTCCTGGTGTATAGAGGCCACAAAGAACTGGTTGTTGAAGGTTACACCGACGCTAGCTTCCATCCTGACAGAGACGACTTCAAGTCACAGTTGGGATACATATTCTGTCTGAATGGAGGAGCGTTTAGCTGGAAGAGTGCCAAGAAGAGCACCACTGCAGACTCTACAACTGAAGCCGAGTACTTGGCCGCTTCAGAAGCTGCCAAGGAAGCTGTTTGGATTCGCAAGTTCATTATGGAACTTGGTGTTGTACCCTCAATCAAGGGGCCGATAGACCTCTATTGTGATAACAATGGAGCTATCGCTCAGGCCAGGGAGCCGAGAGAGCACCAAAAGGTCAAACACGTGCAAAGGCGATTTCACATGATAAGGGAATGGAAATCCGAAGGTGAAATCAGAATTTGTAAGATTGGCACAGATGATAATGTAGCCGATCCTTTGACTAAACCGCTGCCTCAAGTGAAACACAACAAGTACATTGTGGCGATGGGAATTAAGCATGTTGAAGACTGGCTTTGAAATTCCCCATACATGTGTTTTAATTAAATAGGATATTTAATGTAAGACACTGTCGATTCATTAATGGAGTAATTAATTTTTGTGCAAAATTATCATTCACTCCATTGCTATTTAATTGTGGTTTAGAATTAAATAATGAGTCCATTCCATTTATGGAAATATTCAAAACAGGGTATCAAGACCATGTCTTGGATAAAGAAACACCTGTTAAGTGAACATTGAATGTTTAAATCGAAAATTGTCCCTAATCGAGGTCATCTAACAGATGGACGATTGATGACCGCCATAGATTAGTGTGTAGTATGATTTACAGCACCATTTCTTGTGCTGCTAGGACGTGACAGTCATAAATCATTTGCACAGGTACAGTTTGGAACTGTACTGGATAAGACCTATGAGAGTACCTTAAGAAATTTTAAAATTGTCATAAGTACATTTCTCATTATGACTATCGGAACCTGTTTCCACCGACCATGAGTATTGTGAAGTTTTCTTGTTTGAGTACTACACTCTTTGATGTTTCTTAATGTCTAACGTAACTGGGGATCATAACGGGAACACTCAGGAGACTATGTCCTCTTAGTAAGAGGAACTTACAATACAAGACTGGGATTGTCCCCCTACAGACAATAGGGAAAATGTTTTGTTGTTTACAAGGCCGCTCGAAGAGCGAGACTGTGAAAATGCATGGTCGTGCTAAGATGGGTTTTAGAAATCATCTTCTTATTGACAGTCGAACTCGGAGATCGAGAAACACTTCTGAACGAAATAAGGATGACAAAGAATCGTACCTTATAGTTCACAAAGAAACATTAAGTGACATAGGAAATGGGCTATACACTGTATGCACACTTGTCTGGAAGGACAAGTGGGAAATTGAAAGGAATGGTGTCCTCCCAACAAGTGTATTTTTCCGATAGAGGGTGTAGAATTATTACAGAATTAATTCTTTAGTAAGATCAAGTGATCGAAATGCCTAGGTAGAGGCCGCTTCCGATCAGTAATATCGAGGTACAATTGATATTACAGATGAATCTTAACTGAACCCTTCGGGTCGAACCCAATCGAATCACCGATCCGAGACGACTAATTAATCTGAAAGGATTTAACGAGTCGACAGAGTTTTACGAATACAGACGTCGGATATCGAGCCTTCGGCGTCGAGACCGAGCGTCGCAAAATTCCAAGCAACAAGTATGACCGTAGCCGTAGCTAGGCTAGGCTAGCTCATCGCAAGCCTAGGTGCACCATCGCAACGTGATCGAGCTTTGCGAAATCACAAAGCGACAAGTATGAACATAGCCCTAGCAACACACTAGCCTAGCCATGTCGATGCTAGGCTTGTTTGAGCTAGCATGCACCTAGCATGGCTAGGCACAACCTAGGTGCACCATCTCAGCCTAGGCGTGCCTTGGCAGCCCATCGCAAGCTCTAGGCGCACCATCGCAGCCTAGGTGCACCATCGCAGCCTAGGCGTGCCATGACAGCCTATTGCAAGCACCACAAGCACTAGGCAGCCCATCACATCATCATAGCACAAGCGCAGCACCATCGCATGGCTAGGCCAGTGTGCGTGTGCGTGTGCTTGTGCCCTATCCCATCGCATCAACACAACAAGCATGGATGCGCGAATGCGTGCCTTCGTATGGCATTACATCGCAGCATGCGTGCCTGGGTTCTAGGCACTATCGCAGGCCCCTCGCACAAGCACAGCACCATGGCAGGCCCTATGTGCGTGTGCGTGTGCGAGGAAGGCATGTAAGCAGCAACATGCAAGTGGTGCGAGACTGATGCGAGGACAATGCGTGGTACGGTGCGTGGTGCATGATGCAGGGCTAGTGCGCATGATGCGAGGCAAGGGGGCCAGCATGCGTGGCTCGTTAGCAGCACGCATGCTGGCCATGCTAGCAATGGTGCGAGAGATGCAGTGAGAGATGCGAGGCACAGCACCAACCCCAGCACACAACACTAGCACAGCCCAGCACCAACACGCACTGGCTGGCTGGGGTGCTGGGCAGCAAGGCAGTGCTAGCTGGAAGCCCTAGCTGGCACGCTAGCTAGCAGCCATCTAGCCTTCCTTGACCCGGTTTTGTGCATGGATGTGGAGACCAAATCAAGGCCTTGGGGAGCAAGGCATATGGTCCCCCACCTAACCTTGGCCACCACTCTTTTGCATGTGATCATGCCACTTGTCCCAATGTGATTTACTTTATTATTTATTTAATTTTGAAATTAAATAAATCATTGATATTCAACACTCCCACATTGGTGGAGGATAAAAATCAAGGGTTCATTTCCCTATAAATACCAAGCTTGGGTATTTGGGAATGAACAACCTTGAGTGGAATTAAAAAGCCAACTCTAATTAAGAGTAAACCTTTGATTCGTAAAACTCATAGTTATTTTGTCCGGGTCTTGACTAACCTTCAAGACATAGGACGCTCGGGTCGGGTCGAGGGTACGATCCGTCGGAGATCTCGTGTTTTCGGGATTTTGAAGTAAGAGCTCTTTGGTAGCGAAGCACGCGACAAAAGTATAATTCTTGTTCTTAATCTTCTTTGATTAAGTTTAATTTGCTTGTTAATTGTTTTAATTAAGGGGCGGGTCTTGGTGGGTTTCCTTCCGCGTAGTGTCGGGTTACTACGAAACCCTACACGCGCAAACTAGTAACTAACTTAGGTGGTTAATCCAATTAACACGCCTAATTAAAACTAGTCAAAGTTGTTTACCGATTATGTGATTAAAACGCAATAAATTAGCTCAAGTAATTAATGAAGCTCCAACTAAATACCGCATCCAACTTAATCAATCCGATTAATCAAGCCGGTTAACCCATATTTTGCCAAATTATTTTACAATTGCCGGCAAAACCGAGGCCTAGCCTTGTTAAAATAGTTAAATAAATAATTAAAATGGCCCAAATAACGCAAAGTTATAGCCCACCAAATGGTTGAGTGCCTAGCATCCAAGCCACGGGGCTATTCGTGCTTGGGTGCTGGGCTGCCAGCTAGTAGCACACGCCACGCCTGCTGGCACCAGCAGCCTCACAGCATGCAACGCATCCTAGCATGTTGCTGGCGCTGGCAGCGTGTGGCTGGCCTACTAGCACTCGCAAGCCTCGCTGCCTGGCAGCACTTGCGAGCAGGCTCCAGCTCCACGTAACAACTTGCGTACATCATCTCCGCATCCTCGATTCACCAAGTACATATACACCTCACCATGCGAGCAGCACCAAGTGTGCACCTAGCTCAAGCACGCCACACATACCGCAGCACCAAGTGTGCACTTACTTGCACACACCACACATTAGCGCATCAAGGGGGCAAGGCAACCCACACACGCACCTTGGCAGCCACATATGGGCTGTGTGAGCAGCCCGACTAGCCAAAGGGTGTGTTTTTGGTGGTTTTGCCTCGTTTTGCGTGCACTTGTCTCGGGATTTTAATCCCGATATGTGTGTGGCATAAATTGATTTTAAATTTATTTTAGAACCAACATTGAGCAAGAATGAAAATATAACAAGTCTAACTTAAATAAATTCAATTTTTATATTGCACAAACCAAAATTATTCAAGAACCATTCTTTAAATCAATTTTCGGTTTATCATGATGCTACAAAAATGAAGGGTTATTCTCACAATTAATTTAACCATACATAAATTAATAATGAGATTTGACAAAATTAAACAGGTTGGCCTGGAAAGTTAAACCCATTCATCTTATGAACAATTTCCAATACTAACTTGTGTATAGTTGAAAAATTACATCTTCCAATGTGAAGATTAATTAAATTTCAATCACAAGTTTTGAAATTTTATGACTTTAATCAATTAAAAAATGATTAAATCCAAGAATTAGGTTAACATGGAATTTAGAAATCAAAGTTCCAACTAAATAAACAATTAAAGATTGGATCTTTAACATATTAGGGACTTCAAAAATTACACATTCACCATAAACATTCAAACTTGAAACAATTAATTTGCAAAATTGTGAAATTTCAAGTTTATGTGAAAAATGAGCTTACCAAATCAAGCACCAATTATGACTTCATAAACATGCTTAATAAGGTTTATTATTGCAGAAGATTAGTGATGCAACCATACATTTAATATACCTTTAACATGCCATAATTAATCAAGGTTTAAAGATTTAAAAAATTTCGTCAAAAACAAAAAAAACCCCTCAAAAAACATGTTTTTGACCTCATAAAAGGTCAAAAATGATTTAGAACATCGACTCCACCAAAAATTCACTATTATTGGGTCGAAATTTGGGTTCGTAAGCCAAAATTAGTAAAATACGAGATTAAAACTAATTAAAACGAGTTTATAATCTAATTAGAAAACAAAACCAGAAATTTAAATCCATTTTATATCACCTCAATTATTTATTAGTTATAATAATTAAAGTGAGCGCAGCTCTGATACCACTGTTGGGTTTTGTAGTGTCCGACACTACGCGGAATGAATCCGCCTAATACTCGCACACTAATTAAGGTAACTAAACATGCATCACATAATTAAAAAACAAAATAGAGAGAAAGAGAAAAGACGATCTTACCCTCGACGCGTGCTTCGCTCGCTTACAAGCTCTTACTTGAAAGCTCTAGCCTCGCAAGTGCGTAGGCCTCCGACAGCTTGCATCCTCTACCCGACCCGAGCGGTCTTTATCCCAAAGTTTAGTCGGGACTTGACCAAAGAAAAACTAGAGGATTACGAATTTAAAGGTTTTCTCACAATAGGGAGATGCCTTATTGAGTTCAACTCAAGTGCTTTTTCCCAAACCAAAAACTTAGGTATTTATAGGGAAGGGAGCCTTGATTTCCCATTCCCCAACAATGTGGGAGAATTGCATTTTTTTCCAATTTATTTTAATCTAAAAACAAATTAAAATGCAAAACAATCAACAAGAGCCAAATGGCATATAGAGAGCAAGCTTAGGTGAGGACCATTTTGAAAGGAATGGTGTCCTTCCAACAAGTGTATTATTCCGATAGAGGGTTCGGAATTATTAGAAAGCTAATTCTTCAGTGAGGTCAAGTGATCGCAATGCCTAGGTGGAGGCCGCTTTCGATCAGTAATATTAATGTTTAATTAATATTACAGCTTAATCTTAACTGAACCCTTCGGGTAACACCCAATCGAGTAACCGATCCGAGGCTTAATCACAGGATTAGATGAGTCATTAGAGTATTAAGAACAAAGACGTCGGATATCGAGCTTAGATCGTCGAAATCGAATGTCGTAAGTCGAGTTGAATTAAAATTCGACGAGACGAAAAATCAACAAGACACAAGTACGAGCTAAGCCGTAGCTTCGCATTAGCCTAGCCATGCGAGTGCTAGGCTAGCCTAGGCCACGCACCATGCCGAGCTTGCTAGCATCGCATGCTAGTAGCGTTGGCTAGCTAGCTAGTGTGGGATGGCCAGCATCGCTGGCACGCTAGGCGTGCTAGCATGCCAGTGCCTTCCACATAGCAGACCAGCCGCAGCCTTGCAAGGTCAACAACACACAAGTGCTGGGCCTCGCTAGCAGCGCGCTATGCGTGCTTGTACTGTGGGGCTATGCGTGCTTGCGTGTTGGGCATCGCATAACACTCGCATCACAGCCTTACGCACCTCGCAGTGCCAGGCAACAACAACCCGCAACGCATGCGTGGCTTACTTGCTACACGCATGCGGGTGCGAGCTGGCTAGGCAGCCCAGCCTTGGTGTTAGGCGCTAGTTGGCAGCCGTGGCAGCTAAGGCAGGCTGCCAGCTAGCCAAGTGGCGTGGTCAGCCTGGTCAAGGATTAACCATTATATTTGGTGTTTTGCTTGGGGAGCAAGGTGTTTTGGTCCCCCCCCCCCCCCCACCCATTGGTGGTCCTCACCAACCTTTTCTCTCCATATGACACTTGAAGCTTGTTGATTGCTTTGTATTTTAATTTATTTTTGATTAAAATAAATTGACGGAAAAATGCAAATCTCCCACATTGATGGGAGAAGGTAGATCAAGTCTCCTTTCCCTATAAATACCCAAGTTTTGGGTTTGGGAAAAATCACTTGAGTTGAACTCAATAAGGCATCTCCCTATAGGTGAGAAAACCTTTAAGTTCTTAATAACCTAGTCTTTTCTTTTTCTAGTCCTGAATAACCTTCATGGTACAGGCCGTTCGGGTCGGGTCTCGAGGGTGGACTCCATCGGAGGCTCTCGCGCTTGCGGAGCTAAGGCTTTGAGCTCCAAGCGCTATAGGAGCGAGGCACGCGTCGAGGATAAGAATGTCATTTCCCTTTCTCTTTCTTTTGTGATTTAATTTTGTGATTGTATGCTTAGTTGCTTTAATTAGTGGGCGTGTCTTGGGTAGGTTTCTCTTCCGCGTAGTGTTGGACGCTACGAAACCCAACAACGGTATTGGAGACGCGCTCACTTTATTTATAGTAACTAATAATTAATTGAGGTCATTTAAAATGGATTTGAATTCTTGTTTTGCTTTCTAATTAGATTAGAAGCTCATTTTAATTAGTTTTAATCTCGTATTTTTACTAATTTTGGCTTACGAACCCAGATTTCGACTCAAAAATAGTGATTTTTGGGTGGAATCGACATTCTAAATCGTTTTTTACTCTCTTTGAGGGTTGTCCAGAAGCCAAAATCCACCCTGAAACATGTTTTTCGAGGGGTTTTTTGTTTTTAACGAAATATTTTAAATCTTTAAACCTTGATTAATTATGGCATGTTAAAGGTAGATTAAATGTATGGTTGCATCACTAATATACTGCAATAATAAACCTTATTAAGCATGTTTATAAATTCATATTTAGTGCTTAATTTGGTGAGCTTATTTTTCACATAAACTTGATATTTCACATTTTTGCAAATTAATTGCTTCAAATGTGAATGTTTATGATGAATTTGTAATTTTGAAGTCCCTAATATGTGAAAGATCCAATCTTTAATTGTTTATTTGGTTGGGACTTTGATTTCTGAATTCCATGTTGAACTAATTTTTAGATTTAATCATTTTGAGTTGATTAAAATCCTAAAATTTCAAAACTTGTGATTGAAATTTAATTAATCTTCATATTGGAAGATGTAATTTTTCAATTATACACAAGTTAGTGGTGGAAATTTTTCATTAGATGAATGGGTTTATTTTTCCAACTACTTTAATTTTTTCAAATCTCACTATTAATTTATGTATTGTTAAATTAATTGTGAGTATAGCCCTTTAATTGTGTAGCATCATGATAAACCAAAAATTGATTTAAAGAATGGTTCTTGAATAATTTTGGTTTTTGCACTAAATTGAATTTATTTAAGTTAGACTTGTTATATTTTCATTTCTTGCTCAATGTTGGTTCTAAAATAAATTTAGAATCAATTTTACGTCACACACATATCGGGATTAAAATCCCGAGATAAAAGCACGCAAATCGAAGCAATGACCGCCAAAGCACACCGCATGGCTAGTCGGGCTGCTCTTGCAACCCACATATGGCTGTCGTGGTGTGCATGGGCTGCTTATGCCTCGAAGTGATGCTAATGTCTGGCGGTTTTGGGCTTGGTGCACGCATAGTGCGGTGTGTGCATGTTTGGTGTATCGAGGATGCAAGGGTGATGCGCACAAGGTGTTACGATAAGGGTGCCTTGGTGTTGCGATGTGTTGCTAGGCAACATAAGCTCGCATTATTTAGGACCTTTGAGGCCATGTCTTGTCTGTGTGCAAGTGCGATGATGTGGTCGGTGTAATGTGTATACGACATTGAGATCACTCCCACGTGCTTGGGCCACAAGCGGTTGTGCGGGTGCGGCCACGCAAGGCACCTCAAGCCTTAGTGCTCAGCACTTAGTGTTTGCAATTTTTCCGTTTTAATAACTCAATAATTTTAACGAGGCTAGGCCTTGGTTTTGCCGCATTTACAAGATATTTTGGCAAAATTTGGGTAAACCGGCTTAATTAATAGGATTAATTAAGTTGGATGCGGAATTTAGTGAGAGCTTTGTTAATTACTCGAGCTACTTTATTGCGTTTGATCACATAATCTGTAAACAACTTTGACTAGTTTTAATTATGCGTGTTAATCAGATTAACCACCTAAGTTAGTTACTAGTTTGCGCATGTTATGCATTGTTACTTGTTTTTCGTTGTAAAATACATGGGTCATTCACACATACTGAATGGATTGATGGAATGTATATTCTATCACAAGTTTTGTGAAAATGGAAACTAGTGGGGCCCGACTAGGATAGTAAATATGGACTGCGATCCGTTATGGATTTTTGTAAATCTAAATACGGTGTGCGCACTGTTGCGTATTTTTGTACCTTAATATTTAGATTAATCCTAGTTATAGTAACTAGTAGTTGCATATTTGATGGTGATGTCTCAAAGACGGCGTTTCTAAGAAGACAAGCCAAGAAGTTGCATCAAAGACCCATGGAGATTGGAAGACTCAAGGGGTCTTGCTAGTTGCCAAATGCATCTTTTACTTTTGTTCTATATATATAATGGTGTTTATATATGATTGAATGGTATGATAGATGCATGTTTAGGATTTCATATGTTGCGTTGATTAATTAAGTTCACTTAAATCAACCAACATAGAAACCCTAGGTCCCTATAATATTGAGCAAAATTTTCCATTCCAAGAAAAACACTTACCAAACTAATGCGCGTAGTGATGGGCTACGCCAAAGCGAGGAATCACTACTTCCCTAGGAACGTAAGGTATACTAGGTATACAAGTTGGTCTTGGTTAAGCTCAACGATAACAGTAAGGAGTCCTTGGATGTCGTGGCAATAGAGGTAAAATGTCATGGAAGCATTAGATGCGACGTTTTATCGAACCAAGAGTAGCTTAGAGCTATTAGCAATTGGATTGCTTACCTTAAAATATTAAGTGTTAAGACAAGCCAAAGCATGCTTAATCACTTTGTGATTTTTGGGATCTTGGAATCGTTTTATTCTCGCCTAAAAGGGAAAAATTTTAATACGTGGATCAGACGCGTAATAAGGTTCAAAGTTTGCATGTATGCTTTGAATTTCAAACTTATTATGAACTTCATAAATGGTTATACTTTGCACTTATATTTGTAGAATCTAAATCAATTTTTATTGTTAACAATGATTCGTAATGGAAATCTTTTGTGAATGGTTCTCAAGGAAAGAAAAGGCATATCTAAAATATAACTTCTCATTATTGGCTTTTATAACTAAATTCCGAAAGGACGGTTGGATATCATGTATTCAAAATACTAGGTAGTTTTGATGAACATAAAATATTCAGTTGAAAAACTCAAATTGTCAATAGTTGACAACCAACATATCTTTTCGCTTCATACACTAATAAATAAGGACTCATTGATGTAGTAATTCAAGTACGAATTATAGGAAAAGATGAAACTTTGTTTCACGACGCATTAGATGCTTAATTATGCCTAACAAAGTGTAAAGTCAAAGCACATAAAGAAATGGTTCTTAAAGTTATGAGATTATGTATAGGAAACAAGGAACAAAGGAAAGGAATAAGATTCCTTTTCTACCCATGAGTTCATGTTATTGTAGTTAATTTAGCAATTCGTTATCTTCACAAGTATTGGATACTGCTTGAGTGTTCCACTTTAAAAGTGACCTCAAACCATTGAAGTTAAGCTAAGTTATTTACTTACAAGCTTAGAATGAAGCAAGTAGTGCTACATCAGTTTTGATTTGCTTAAAGTCCTTTTAAGCCAAGGCTCGAACGAATAATGGTTATTGTGTTCCATAATCAGCTAACGATCCGTTTACACAAGGAAAGACTCACATTCAAAGTAAAAGAGCAATAGTTGCGGGTTTTATTTGAATGGCATGGTTGTCTAAGCCATGAGTCAAGAATGCTAGATTATAAACAAACATTTCCCTAACATGAAAACTCACAAGGTTCAAGTCATGGACATGATTTGTGTTCCAAACATCTTTAGAAATGTCACATTGACAAGAACGTACTCAAGGCTCTATTAGATAGCCTCTTGATAGTTGATCGATTTGAAATCGTTCTAAGACAAGCAAGTCTTACTTGTTGAAACCGACAAAGAAAGGAGCTATTGTGCTTGGTATAGACAATTGACTCCGAAAGCTAAAGAGGATTCCATTACTTCAACGTCTCACAAGAATTTGAAAGAATGTGGTTACATTCTTCAAATGTTAACAAACTGGACCTTGAGTAGTTCAAAAGTTCAATGAAGTATAGATACAACTTGGCAAGATATCAAAATGTCTAGATTAGATCAAGTGATGTTTGATTGAGCTAAGAGTGATCATATCAAAGTTATGAAATTGGAATTTCTCAATGAGCTCAACAAAGAATATGGTATGTCTTGACAGAGACCTCGATGCTATTTGGAGATGACTCGAGTGATAATGGATCACATCCCTTCGTATAAAGTTCTTGAAGATTTGCACAAATGACTAGTGTTACACTAAACAAAAAAAAATTGTCAAAGCTATGAAAAGACACCATATTCAGTTATAGATATAAATAGTTTCTAGCATCTTTTCAAGTATATGTTTAGGGCTCTTAGCTCAGTGGGAGTTCATTGGCTCAGTGGGAGCTAAGTGGCTCAATAAGGGCTAAGGTAGTTCGAGTGGGAGCTAACTATTTGTTTCACAAAGAACTTTTACCCAAAGACAATATACATGTCTCGTTGTAAGTATTCAAGAGAGACTATGGGCATTACTTCCACAACCTAATTGAGAACATAGTATTTGTTTCTCTAAGTGGTGTCTTTCTAGAAAGTAACACATTTCCAAAACGACAAGTTGAAGGAAAATGAACTCGATGACCATTGAGATTAGCAACAAACTTAAACTGAGAATCTCCGAAGACTTTAGAAGGGCTTTATGAGAATGATTGATCAAGAATACTCAAAGGACTTCACAAGCATAATTCCGAGGGAATAATGTCTATTAAGTTAAAAATAAACCTAAGACTTACAAGCATACTATTTACCATTGGATGGTGAGGGAATAGTCTCTTGTAAATTAGCTACGACAAATCCAAATTCCGAATAATAGTTAGAGGCCATAAAATCCAAAGTAGACTCCATGTTTGTAAATCATGCTTGAAACTTGATTCATTTGCATGAAGGTTGAAAGACCCATCAATCACAAATAAGTTTTCAAGGAGAAAACTGACAAATGTGGAAATGCATGAGCATACATAGCTATATTGGTTGAAAAGGATACAATTAATTCACGGCGCTGATTTTAATAAAAACCTATTCATCAATCGGAACGCTTAAGTCTTTTTGTGATTATTCTAGTAAAATTTTGCATATAAAATATGGCAAAATGGATAACGAAACCACCTTCCTAAAATTGGATTTTGGAAGAGACTATGGAAATAGTCTAAGGGTTTTGTAATTCTAAATTAAATAATGCTAGATTTTAAAGCAAGCTTAAGAAATCCATTGTGGGATTAAGTGAAGCATTGTATGTAGGAATTGGAACATATATTCTCATAGAGTTAATAAAAGGTTTGGCTTATGGAGAATCATGGAAATTCTTATGAACAAGAAGTTTAGTGGGAGCAAGAGTCAATCTTGTATGGTCCAACAAGAAGTTTACGAACTCTGTTGTGAAATGACTTTCAAATGCTAAATACTTAGATTTGAAAGGATGTTATATCAATGGACCAAGCAAAAGGCGATACTTAGTACATAGTGGGAATTAAGATCTATTAGATAGACATAATGATATGTTTAAACGAGTAGAGGAATTTACCATATTAAACATGAAGGACTTGGAAAGGCTTTCGACCCATATGTATAAAACTAAGTAAATGTTTGAACTAAGTATAAGCTAGGTAAATACTAAGTCAAACAAAAATGTTCTAGTATAGACTTTCAACCGTATCACATAGCAAACAGTTTAGCAAGACTCGGTGAAACTGGATGAGCTAAAAGGTCACATGAATGGAACAATATTGGGAATAACTCTGAAATTAAAACCATCATGTATGCTATGATATGGAGTCGTCACTCAACTTAGATGCTTGGAGCATGACAAGTATAAATACCAATCAATTTAAATCTAAGTGATAAATCGTTAGATTATGATCAAGAAAAATCCGAAGTACTTTGATATGTAAAGGGGATAAGTTCTTGACGCATGGAAACAAATGTAATTTGAGAATTGATGTTGCAAGCACATCCTAAGCAAGGATTAGCTCCTTAATAAGGAAGCCGTTTATAAGCACGAGCTAGAATGCGTCATGGCTTGAGAATGGTAACATGGATAATGTGCGGAAATTTAAGGTAAATTTCCATAGTCACAAGTGATCATGGTCTCCTAAATCATTATGAGCCGTTTGGAATGAAATCCGAGCAAAGCACCATCAGAAAGTCTACTGAAATATATGTTGAGAATATTGTTGCCTGGAAGGCAATAATAAGAAAGTGTTCAATGGAAAGTTCATTGTCGAACGTTGATGATTGTAGGTTTTCAAGTTGAAAGATCGCAATTCATGAAATTGAGTGGGAGCCATCACTTGGACAATAAATCCTAAATCACATATGATCCATAACTCTCTCAAATTTTATCATCTTATAATGAAAGTGTTCGATAATGAAGATGCTAAGATTTGCAAAGTAATCATATCTAAACCTATGCAATAAGTGAATGAGAACATTCACCAGAATTGCATGAAAGAAATCAAGCATATTAAATATGGGTGTGATTTTTATAAATGTTTTTTGAAGAGTGTTACTCTTGAAACATTTGGGGAAAACCATTTATCATTAGATGACACGTTAAAAGTTTCATAGTGGAATAAAAATTTTCTAAATGTTCCACAAGCTGTTTAATTGTGGTTTAGAATTGAATAATGAGTCCATTCGATTTATGAGAATACTCAAAACAGGGTATCAAGACAATGTCTTGGATAAAGAAACACCTGTTAAGTGAACATTGAATATTCCAATTGAAAATTATCCTTAATCAAGGTCATTTAAATAATGGACGGTTAATGACCACTTGAGATTAGTGTGTAGTATGATTTATAACACCGTTTCTTGTGCTACGAGGACATGATTGTCATAAATCATTTGCAGAGGTATTGGTTTAGAACTATACCGGATCGACCTATGAGAATAATTTAAGTGATTTAAAATCGTCATAAGTATATTTCTCATTATAGCTATTGGAACCTTTTTCCTCGACCATGAGTATTGTAAGTTCTCTTGTTTGAGTACTAGTCCGTTTAGATGTTGTCTAATGGGGATTATAACGACCACACTCGGTCGGCTAGGTCCTCTTAGTAAGGGAAGCTAATAATGCAAGACTGGGAATGTCCCCCTATTAACAATAGGGAACATATCTTTGTTGTTTACAAGGCCTCTCGAAGAGCGAGACTGTGAAAATGCATGATTGTGCTCAGATGGATTTTGGAAATCATCTGCTTATTGATAGTCGAACTCGAGAAACGAGAAACACTTCTGGACGTAATAAGGATGACGAAGAATCTTTCCTTATAGTTCATGAAGAGACATTAAGTGACATTGGAAATGGGCTATACACTGTAGAGGGTTAGGAAGGACAAGTAGGACATTGAAAGGAATGGTATCCTTCCAACAAGTGTATTATTCCGATAGAGGGTTCGGAATTTTTATAAAGTTAATTCTTCAGTGAGGTCAAGTGATTGGAATGCCTAGGTGGAGGCCACTTCCGATTAGTAATATTAATGTATAATTAATATTTTAGCTTAATCTTGACTGAACCCTTTGGTTCACACCCAATCGAGTAACCGATCTGAGGCGACAAATCAATCCGAAGGATTAGACGAGTCATTAGAGTATTAAAAACAATGACGTGGGATATCGAGCTTAGAGCGTCGAAACCGAACATCGTAAGTTGAGTCGAATTGGAATTCGACGAGACGAGAAATCAACAAGAGATAAGTACGAGCTAAGCCGTAGCCTCGCATTGGCCTAGCCATGTGAGTGCTAGGCTAGCCTAGGCCACGCACCATGCCGAGCTTCTGGCTAGCTAGCTGGTGTGGCATGGCCAGCATCGCTGGCGCGCTAGGCGTGCTAGCATGCTAGTGCCTTGCACATAGCAGCCCAGCCGCAGCATCGCAAGGTCAGCAGCACGAAAGTGCCAGGCCTCGCTAGCAGCGCGATATCCGTGCTTGTGCTGTGGGGATATACGTGCTTGCGTGCTGGGCATCGCATAACACTTGCATCACAGCCTCACGCACCTCGCAGCGCCAGGCAGCAATAGCCTGCAACGCATGCGTGGCCTGCTTGCTTCACGCATGCAGGTGCGAGCTGGCTCGGCAGCCCAGCCTTGGTGCTAGGCGCCAGCTGGCAGCCTTGGCAGCCAAGGCAGGATACTAGCCAGCCAAGTGGCATGGTCAGCCCGATCAAGGAGGGGACCATTATACTTGGTGTTTATCTTGGGGAGCAAGGTGTTTTAATCCCCTTATTGGTGGTCCTCACCAACCTTTTCTCTCCATATGACACTTGGAGCTTGTTGATTGCTATGCATTTTAATTTGTTTTTGATTAAAATAAATTGAGGGGAAAATGCAAATCTCTCACATTGATGGGAGAAGGGAGATCAAGTCTCCTTTCCCAATAAATACCCAAGTTTTGGGTTTGGGAAAAAATCACTTAAGTGGAACTCAATAAGGTATCTCCCTATAGGTGAGAAAACCTTTAAGTTTGTAATACTCTAGTCTTTTCTTGGTCTAACCCCGACTAACCTTCGGCGTAGAGGCCATTCAGGTCGGGTCTTGAGGGTGGACTCCGTCGGAGGCTCTAGCGCATGCGGAGCTAAGGCTTTGAAGTCTAAGCTCTATAGGAGCGAAGCACGCGTCGAGGGTAAGAATGTCATTTCCCTTTCTCTTTCTTTCGTTATTTAATTATGTGATTGCATGCTTAGTTGCTTTAATTAGTGGGCGGGTCTTTGGTAGGTTTCTCTTCCGCGATAGTGTTGGACGCTATGAAACCCAACACATTTATAGGGGGGGGGACCAAAACCCCTTGCTTTCTAAGCAAAGCATCATGACCAGTCTTCCCCTATGACCGTGAGCTGGCCCCTTTGCACAGCTAGCTTGCTGCCCACCTTGGCTGCCTAGCTGGCGCCTAACACCAAGGCTAGGCTGACTGCAAGCTCGCATATTGCATGCGCGCAACAAGCAAGCCACTCATGCATTACGGGCTGCTGTTGTTGCTGCGTGTGCTAGCCTGGTGCGAGGCTCAGCTACTGCTCCTTGGCTCTTCTATGCTAGCAAGCACGCACAGCCACAGCACACGCACGCATGGCTTGCGATTCTACGAGTTGTGTTGTACGATGCCCAGCATGCTGCGATGGCTAGTGCTGGTATGCTAATAACAAAAACAACTTAATGTGCCCGGAACTCCCCGACAAGTTGGCTTTTAGCATAAACTTGGTCAACTTCAAGGAATGGAAAGAGAAATTGTGGAAAACTCTTCGAAATTGTTCCATGAAGTACATTCTTGTTACTCCCATTCCAAGCTTCTTCTCTAAGGGAATCATGATTGATGAAGCTCATGATGCATGGTCTTCCGATTGCAAGAAAGTCTCGCAACTAATGGCTAATTCCATCCCGGAAGAATGGAAGGAAAAGTTCTCCTCCTATTTTCCGGACATGTTCCTCAAAGCACTTGAGGACATTATCAATGTGAGAGTCACCAAGAGTCTCAATGGCAACTATGATGGACTTGTGTTTGACGTGACTAGGTCACTTTCAAACATGAAGATAAAGCCAATGGCAGAGGGTTGCCTTGCTATAGAGAGGTACCGGATTTGGTCAAGGGTCTACAATACCAAATTGAGACTCGGTATGCTCCTCCAACCTCATGTTCTTAGAATGACTAGGCTCTTCAACTACATGGAGCTTCTCGGAATCCCATTGGAGGATGAGATGGAAGGTCATATCTTGCTTGCCTGACTCCACTCGGGCTATGATGCACTTACGATGCATATAGCTGCGGGAAAGGAGTCACACTCTTTAAGAGATGTGGTGCAGCTACTTTGCAAAGCCAAATCCTATGGAGCAACCAAAAGACCCTTGAGATAAAAGAAGAAGGAGTTCAAGAACAAAGCAAAGATGAGATGCTTCTATTGTGGTGGGCAAGGCCACTACAAGAGGGAATCCAAGATCTTCCAAAGGGATGAGGAGGAGAGGAATGCTTCGTCTACCTCAGGTATCTTCATTAACACTTGTGTATGAGATTTTCATAGGTATTGGATACCATGTATTACTCACTTTGTGCTCCCATTTACAGGGACAAAGTAAGAGGGTTTCACAAGTGGATGTGCAACTACGAGCGGACGATGAAGATGGTCTTTCCGTCGTGCTTGTAGGTACTTTATTTGTCTTTTTCTTGTAATGAACTAATTCTTGTTTATCATGCTTACTTTTGAACATATTTTGATCTATGGCGTTGGACGCCGATTATTTGATCAGAAGACTATAGCAATGGTTGTTTTTGAATGTCTTGCTCATATGTTATATGAGATTACACATTTTATATGCGACTAGACAAATGTTAATGATACAACCAAAAGAGCTAAGACCATTGATTCGAATCAAACCTACTAGGGGCATTGTCGTCTTGGCCACATTAACATCAAACGTATCAAGAAACTTCTACAAGAAGGTATTCTTAACTCATTCAACTTAGAGTCGTTTGAAAATTGCAAAAGATTTTTATTAGGGAAAATGATAAAGCAACCTTTCTCCAAGTTAGGAGAAAGGGCTAGTGACTTATTGGGTCTTATACACACAGATGTATGTGGACCAATGAGTACACCCGTAAGTGTATTATTCTGATAGAGGGTTCAAAATTATTAGAAAAATAATCATTCAGTGAGGTCAAGTGATCGTAATGCCTAGCTGGAGGTCGCTTCCGATCAGAAATATTAATGCATAATTAATATTACAATTTAATCTTGAGGGTCACACCCAATCAAGTAACCGAACTGAAACGAGTCATTAGAGAATGACGAACAAAGACGTCGGATATCGAGCTTAGAGCGTCAAAACCGAGGGTCGTAATTTGAGTCAAATTTAGAATTCGACAAGAACAGAAATCAAGAAAACGACAAGTTTAAGCTAAGCCGTAGTTTCGCATTGTCCTAGCCATGAGAAGGCTAGGCTAGCATAGGGCACCAACCGCATTGCATGGTTGTGCCGCAAGCGAAGCATGCATGTGCGTGCTAGGCTTACTGGCTGAGCATGCTTGCAGAGCTGGTGCACCTGGTCGCACGCAAGCTAGCAGCTGGCGTGCTATGCGTGCTAGGGTGCTGGGCCTCGCACTCAACAGCAAGCATAGCAGCAACTAGGCACTGCCGAACATAAGAAACGCAGCACCAACAGCAGCCCGTATAGCGTGATTGGCCTGCTGGCTGTGCGTAGGCGTATGTGGGCTGGATGGCAAGCCCATCCATGGTGTTAGGCGCCAGCGAAGGCTACCAGCCAGCATGTGCGTGTGTTATCATGTTTGTGTGATAGCTTGTGCGTGTGGGAGCTTGTGTGAGGGTTTTCTTGAGGAGTTAGAGGAGGGTGGTCCACCCTTTGTGGTCCTCACCTAACCCCTTGATCACCACTTGACACTTGTCATTTGTTGATTCACTTGCATTTCAATTTTATTTTTAAATTAAATTAAATTGAATAAAATGCATTTTACTAAATCTCCCACATTGATGGAAGATTGGAATTCAAGGGCTCCATTCCCTATAAATATCAATCATTGGGCATTGGGAAGGGACACTTGAGTTATGAACTTTAAAGGATCTCCAAGAAGAGAATACCTTAGTTCTAATACTCTAAGTTCTTTTAGTCTAGCCCCGACTAAGCTTCGGGGTAAGGGCCGTTCGTGTCAGGTCTCGAGGGTGAGAGCCGTCGGAAGCTTATGAATTTGCGAAGCTTTACACTTTCAAGTACGAGATCTTAGAAAGAGCGAAGCACGCATCAAGGGTAAGATCGTTTTTTCTTCTTTCTCTGTCCTTGTTAATTAATTATGTGATTGTTAATTAATTAATATGCTTGTTTAGTTACTTTAATTTGTGCGTGGATTTTGGGAGGGTTTCATTACACGTAGTGTTGGACACTACGAAACCCAACACTGCCTTGGTGCCCAAGGCGGGCTGCCAGTCGGCCGTGTGTGAGTGTATCGGTTTATGAGTGAGAGGGAATGCCTTGGGGAGCAAGGGAGTGTGGTCCTCCCTTGTGGTCCTCACCTACCCTCTTTCTCTCCTCATGCCACTTGTTGATTGCTAATTGATTTGTAATTTAATTTAATTTATAATTAAATTAATTACTCATTTTTCTCATTTCAACAACTCTCCCACATGGAAAGTTGATGAAAACTGTAGGGAGCATTTCCCTAAAAATACCCACCTTGGGTAACGGGATTTCTCACTTGAGTTGAACTCAATAAAATATCTCCCTAAAGTGAGAAAGCCTTTAAGTTCGTAACACTCTACTTTATTTTGGTCTAGCCTCGTCTAAGTTATGAGGTAGGGGTCGGTTCGGGCACAAAGGTGTTAGATGTTGGAGGGCTTGCACTTGGGAGTCTCGAGGTTTTCCAAGTTCGAGCTCGTGATACGAGCGAAGCACGCGTCAAGGGTGAGTGAATCTCATCCCTACTTTCCCTTTCCTTTATGTGTTTATACTTTTATTAATTACATGCTATGAAGTTATGTTGTAATTATTATGCATGCGATCCTTTTGCAGGTTTTGTTACCGCACGGTGTCGAACACTACAAAACCCTACACTCAAAACAGTATTGGCACTCAGGGTCAAAAGGCTTCGAATATTGGAGACTCATCCCTTATTATTAATCAGATTTCCAAGAGATGGAAGGTTAGGAGTGAAAGCTTAACTCCATACCAAACTTACTTGGAAACTCTCACTGATCAATTCGACATGGTAGAGTACACATATCTGCCTAGAGAAGAGAACCAATTCGCAGATGCCTTACCAAGACTAGACTCAATGGTTAGAATTTCTAAGGAATTCGAGCAAATGCCTCTAACTATAGAAAAAAGGCATGAGCCCGCCTATGTTCAAGCCCTTCAAGATGAAGAATAAGTTCAAGAGGAAGAGGAAGTGCCTTGGTATACGGACTTTCATAATTATGTCATCAAAGTGGAATATCCACCTGATACTAACAAGAGAGAAAAACGCGCTTTGAGACTTCTAGCTTCACAGTACGTACTTATCAATGGTGAACTCTGTAAAAGAGTACCGAAAGGACAAGATCTCCTATGTGTAGGAAAAAGGAGGCACAAAAGGCAATGAGAATCATCCATGAAGGAGCATGTAGGACACACATGAATGGCAAAATACTAGTCTAAGCTAGAAAGTCATGCGCCAAGGATATTATTGGACTACCATGAAAAGAGATTGCCATCAATATGTAAAAAGGTGTACCAAGTGTCAAATATATGCTAATTTGCAACATGTTCCTCCTTCCCTCCCTTACACTTACACATCTTTTACTTCAACCTCGATAATGCGAGGCCTCCAACGGGATCGTACCCTCGAACCCGACCCGATCGTCCTAAGCCTCGAAGGTTAGTCAAGGCCCGGACAAAATATAAACTTGGAGTTTTACGAATTTCAAGGTATACTCAACAATGGAGTTTCCTTTACTTTTCCACTCAAGTGTGTTCTTTCCCAAATACCCATGCCTTGGTATTTATAGGGAAATGAACCCTTCATTTTCATTCCCCAAACAACGTGGGAGAATGAATAATATTGATAATTAAATTAATTCTAAATTAAATAAATATCAAATCAATCACAATGCAACAAGTGTCAAGGGGAGAGAGAGAGAGAGTTAAGTGAGGACCAAGAGAAGGTAGGGGGGGACCATTACCTTGCTCCCCAAGGCATTGCCCAAGGGTTGGTCCCTACCCCTCACTAAACCGGCATCAAGGGGCTGCTGGTCTGGCAGCCAGCTAGCAGTGCCAGCAAGCCCAGCCAGCTAGCACCAGCCCAACCAGCACAAGCATGATGCGTGTGGCTGTGCTGGGCAGTGCCTACGCTGCTGCTGCTTGCTATCGCTGGCCTGGCACTCACACTCGCACGCATTCGCACTCCCACACCCTCGCACACCCAGCATGCGTGCTGCTAGCGAGCCACGCATGCTGGGCATCGCCTCGCTAGCCACACGCACAAGCGTGCGATGCTTGGTGTTGTGCTAGTGATGTTGCGATGGCATGCATGCACACGCACTGAGCAAGGCTAGTGCTGCGATGCCCTACACGCACACGCACATACGCACTGGCCTAGCCATGAGATAGTGTTGTGATGCGATGGTGCGATGGTGAGCTGTGCGTAGGTTGCGATGGTGCGATAGTGCCTAGGCACCCATGCACGCATGCTGTGGTCCTGCTGTTCCATGTGAAGGCACGCACACACGCAGGCATGCTGTTGCGATGGGCTGCCTTGTGCGCCTAGCACACATGGCGCGCCTAGCACACACATGGTGTTGCTAGGCTTGCGATGAGCTAGCCTAGCCTAGCATTTCACATGGCTAAGCCAATGTGATGCTACGGCTATGTTCGTACATATTTCTTGTGATTTTGCGACGCTCGGCCTCGACGCCTTGGGCTCGATATCCGACGTCTATGTTCGTAAAACTCTGACGACTCATTAAATCCTTCGGATTAATTCGTCGTCTCGAATCGGTTGATCGATTGGGTTCGACCCGAAGGGTTTAGTTAAGATTAAGCTGTAATATTAATTTACCTTAATATTACTGATCGGAAGCGGCCTCCACCTAGGCATTCCGATCACTTGACCTTACTGAAGAATTAGCTCTGTAATAATTCTGAACCCTCTATCAGAATAATACACTTGTTGGAAGGACACCATTCCTTTCAACTAAGTGGGTTGAAGCAGCATCGTATGGAAAACTCACTGCGAAGCATGAGGCACTCTTTATAGAAAGAAATATCATATGCCGATATGGAGTCCCACATGAGATGACAAGTGACAACGGTACACACTTTCAAGTTGAATGTCAAGACCTGCTTAAAAAGTATGGCATTCAACGCATCACTCTTTGCCATATAGACCTCAAGAAAATGGTGCGGTAGAGGCTGCAAATAAAAATCTAAAGACAATCATCGAAAAGATGATAGAGAACTATAAGGATTAGCCTGCTAAGCTTCATTTTGCTCTTTGGGGTTATCGCACGTCAATTCGCTTATCCACAGGAACTACGTTGTTCTCCCTTGTTTGTTGAATGGATGTCATCGTACAACCCGTATAGCTAGAAATACCTTCCTTGCATATAGCACTGGAGAATAAACTCGACAAGGTTGAATGGACAAGAGCACGATACGAAGAGCTAATTCTACTCGATGAAAAACGACTAGAAGCTAGCCTTACATCATGTGTAATGTTATCAAAATCACATGGCTAAAAACTTCTATAAAAAGGTCACGACAAGAAACATTAAGGAAGGTGACTTGGTGTTGAAAGCACTTAGAAAAAATGTACTAGACCCAATAGGAAATTCAAACCCAATTAGTCTGGTTCGTACATCGTGAAAGCTATCCTATCTAAAGGTGCGGCTAAATTAACAGACATGGATGGCAATGAATTCTCAAGTATGACAAACCTAAACCAATTAATGAAGTTATACCCATCATCTAAAGAGTTTCGTACTCAAAAGAGCTACGTTCGGCCTGATTCCTTAATACTAAGGATACATAGGCAACCCTTTCGTAGGGTGAAGCCACTTTAAAACATAAAATTCCAGTCTTTAAAACATCTTGTCGAAGTAGAAAATAAAAAAAATAAAAAAAAAAAGAAAAAAAAAGAGCAACGCAACACGATAGACCCAACGCATCGCGATAGGGGCAGCGCGCCGCGATGACCTGTCGCTACACGGTAAATGTAGTATTGTTCGATAGTTCCCAAACCTCATGTCGATTAGTTGCGAACACTTAGTAGCTTGTCATCCTTCGAATTAGTTTGAAATTTTTCCGACTTCCGTACTTGGATTACTTTTGAACAAATTACATGACTATAAATAATTAACAAAATACACAAAAATGTATATCATTTTTTGAGAAGCTTCAAAGTTAAAAAAACAAATAATTGAACACATATTTGGGATCCACAAAGAAAGTAGTTCAATTTAAAATTGTTCGGAATTTTCGGCAACAAGAACTCGATTTCGTCAATGAAAAAACTGTGGGGAACTTTGTTGTCCTAGCTGCAGCTTCCAGTTGAAGAGGATGCAGTGAACAATGCGAGTTATGGTTGATGTGACATATTACCCAAGTCTTTACATTGCTCCCAACTTCCGCACTTCGGAAAATATTTCTAATAAAATTATATTGAGAATGAATTTAATTTTATTGAAGGTTAAAAATTGCATTAATGATTAAATAAAATTGAAATTACATTAGTAATGGCATAACACCTGATTAAAAATAAAATTAAACTTCAACTAAATTGTCTAACAGAATTAAAAGCAAAGCAATACTCTACTCTTCTTTCTCCTTACGAGCCCTTTTCCAGTTCTTAACTTTGTCTTCATCATCTGATAATTCTTTTACCAGTAATAAACCCTTAGATGAGCAAACTGAAACCTTTGAGGAAGAAGTTTCTCCTTTTGCAAAGACCCCCACCTTCTTCTTAACCCAAACTTTCTTTTCTTTCTCTATAAGAGTATCTTTTCTATTTCCTTTGCCCTCCATAGTGCTTTTCTTTTTAGGCATGATAGGAGTCTAAAATTCAACTCTCGAGCCTAGACGATCCTTAGGTGGATCTTTCTTGTTCCCAAGGAGGTCTTTTATGTTGCTTTTCTTCACACCCTCAGAGTTTTATTTTCGAGCTTTGTTCTTTTCCTTTTGATTTCGAGCGTGTAACCATTGCATGTATTCCCTAGACAATGGTGGAGGAGCTCTATCAGATATAACAATCCATAATGGTCTTGCATACTAATAATCATCAAACCTCTTAACATTCTTCGAAACAGAATATTCATGAGGGCAACGATCTGTAGGGATTTAGGTACTCTAAGCGGAATTTCATTAATCATATTCATACGCATCTAAAACAGGATCACATGCATAACACACAAGAATCACATAATTATACCTTTCAAGCGTGATTTCCACGTAGCAAATTGATTGACAAATCAAAAAGAGAATAAATCCCCAAGCGAGACTCCTCTACTTAGTCCATGGGATTCGATCAAGCCGTCCACCAATGCTAAATTGGTTGAGTGAAAGGAAAAACCACAATCACCACCTTTAATGGACAACCGACCACCACCACAAACACCACCACCACCGTGTACACACACTGGCGCCGAGGAGAGGAGAAAGTCGTGAGAGATAGAAAGGGAGTTTGAGAGGGTTGGTTTCGTGTTTGCTAAATTAGGTTTCCATTAACAATCAAACCGTTCTTTTGAAAACCTAGGCACCTAGTCTATTTATAATCCTATTATAACTAGACTAGGTTAGGAGCCCAAAGCCCTCCAAAACCTTCTCCATGGTCGGCCACCTAGAGCGATGAGGCCCATCATGGGCCTTTTCCTCTTATGCTCAATCTATGCCCTTTGTGTGATCTTACAGGATCCGTTCAATTGGGCTTTGCCCTATTTTACAAGCCCAAAGATCGTTAGTGATTAGGGAGTTTTCCCCGCCCAATCATTGTACGCCACGTGGACCAATCAGGTCCTGCCAAGTGTCCTTCATTTGGACCTCTCAGGGCATGCCATGTGGCACACGGCCATTTCTCCACCATGGACCAGTCATGCCACGCCATGTGGCCTATTGAATAACAACAGGCAAAATCGGCCACCTAAGCCCAATTTCCTGGAGAAGCCCAATCAGCCCTAGGTTGACCTAAACCTAGGATTGACACGCTTCCCAAGACTATAAATACATTCATTAATCCTCATTAAAGGGGGATGAAGAATTAATTACTCTCACCTAGAGAAACCTAAACACATTGGTCACTCCTCCCCTAGAGGAACGAGGTCTCCCACCTTTACTTTCCGCACCATTTACTCCTCAAACAAGTACTAACTTGATCGTCAGAGGCGGAGCTCCTACCACCCGGAGTCTCCGTTGTTTTGCACGTACAGGCGCAAGGATTCTAGTCCCGGAATTGTAACTCTCCCGCATGACATAAAAAAAAACCCGAAACATTTTGGCGCCGTCTGTGGGGAGAGTACTTTCGAGATGGCATCACAGTCTGTACCGAATCAAAGCGAGAAGCGTCCTCTAGACGACCCCCTGGTTCAGACAGACCAGGATACTAACAATGAAATTGAAGTCGAGACTCATACGGCCTCTAACGGGACCTTAAGAGCTCGACGCACCCGTCCCTTCGAAAGGAAGGAACGGGAGGACATCCTGGCTGGATCTAGCAAACCAGCCGGCCAGCCGCTTGATCATCAGCAGGCGGCCGAGGGATCTGCCCCCATCACTAGAAACGAACTCATGACTTTCATGAATAGTTTCAAGGGGGAGATCCAGGATTTAATCAACAAAAGGACGACAGTTCCACCAAAGGAAAAGTCGGCCAGAAGACCCTCTCAATCCGGAAGGAAGAAGCTGTGAAGGATCGGGAGGCAACCCCATACCCTAAGTCTAGGGAGTGGAAGCCCTCAGTGATCGATCTAACTAAGTATCGCTTCCCTTCTCCAGAGAAGACGAAGCCCGTCCACCATGTTCAGCCGGACGGGTCGAAGAAAACGTATTCCGATGCTCGAATGTTGCTAGAGCAAAAGAAGAATGACCAACTGTCAGAGTCGGCCTCTACGTCATATTTTTCAAGACAATCTCCACAATACCTCCTTGAGGCATTCAAAATCAAATTATGAGAGCCAGACAAGCGCTACCTCCTACCGATCCGGCTCCCAAAAAAAACCAGGCGGCCCCGCATGTGCCACCCCGGCCATACGTGCCGCAACCTCCAATTTTGCGATGAACATTCCAGCTAAAAAGACGACCCTTAACCTGGCAACCATACAGCAGGGAGAGAAGGAGGGACTCCGTTCCTACATCAGGCGGTTTAACCTGATGAGGATTCAGATACAAGGGCTGCCGGATGAGGTAGCCTATACTGATTTTTTCAGAGGACTTAAGGACAGGTCGAACTTCAAATTTGACCTTGTTAGGAAGAGGGTGACCACCCTCCAAAAGGCCATGATGGAGGCGGATGCCTATATTCAGGCAACCGACCTCTATAATACTGGGAAGCAGTCGGACAGCAAGAGGCCCGACAAAAGAGAAAGCCGACAAAAGCAGTCGGCAAATAAAGAAGAGAAAAAGAGAAAAGAAATATGGGCGGCCGACTCCTTTGAACAGCCGTCCAAGAAAAAGAAGAAAGAATATAAACCATACTCCCCCAAGTATGAGTTCAACAAGGATAGCCACGCTATCCTCAATGAAATCAAGGGCCGGATCTCAATTGAGAAGCTGGTCGCCATGAAAGGTTCGGTTTGCAATCGGAACCAAAGCAAATTTTTCCACTTCCATGAAGACATTGGTCATGAAACCAATGAGTGTATAAGCCTCAAGCGCTTTCTGGACCGCCTAGAAGAAAAAGGCGATCTTGACTCCTATGTCAAGAAGTCTAAGGGGAATGCTCCTTCCAAACAGAAACAGGCGGCCAAGAAGAAGCACTGGTCGACTGACAATTCTGACACTAACGACGACGTCGTCTATACTATAGCAGGAGACTTCGCAGGAGGCGACCTCACTATCAGGGGAAACAAAAACAATATCAGGCGGTTAGATGTGAATTCCGTCAACCAAGGACGGACCTCCAAGATTTCATTCCTAGAAATTGTCATCACAGAGGAATACTTGGGAGGCGTTAGGGGGCCGCATGACGACCCCATTGTTATTGAATGTAAAGTGGCCAACCAGAGAGTTGGCCGGATCCTCATAGACACCGGCAGCTCCTCTAATTTAATCAGCAACAAGTGCTTGGCAATGCTTAAGTACAAACCTGACTACATACATCCGGTATCTCACCCTTTGGTAGGGTTTGGAGGAAGCGTCGTACACCCAGTGGGACGGGTGGATCTACCCATCCGCCTGGGTAAGAAAGGGGAAGGTCATCACATGGTGGTTCGGTTCTTAGTTGTGGAAGAGCTCTTGGCCTATAACATGATCTTAGGGCGACCCACCCTGAACAATTCCAAAGCTGTCATCATTCCATCTCTCATGCTGCTCAAGTTTGAGAAGGATGATGGAACAGTCGGCTCCCTAAGGGGAGACCAGAAAATGGCACGAGAGTGTTATCTCTCGGATATTAAACCCATTGTGGCGACTGCTAACCCAAGTGGAGAGAAAACTGACCTTGAACAAATAAAGGAGGATGCGCCTTCCCAAGCAGCAGGCAACAAGAAAAGGAAGGTCGCCCAATCGGGGGCCGAAAGAAAAGCGATAGCAATCACTAGCCGAGGAGCGGTCAGACGAATTCCGCCCTCAGCCGGCTGGTGAACATGTGGACGTCGTCACTCACGACCTGACCGAATAGTTAAGGTTAGGACGACTGCTCTTGCGGAACTTGGTGATGATTTTCACCAACTCTTGAAGGAATTCAAGGATATTTTCACATTTGAAGTGCATGAGATGCCAGGTATAAGTCCAGACTTGGTAGTGCATAAGTTAGCTGTGGATACGAAAAAGAAGCCGGTCAGGCAAAAGAAGCGGAACCATGGTGAAGAAAGAAGTCAGGCGGCTTCCGCCGAGGTTAAAAAGCTGCTTGACGCAGGGTTCATTCAGCAATGTTATTTCCTTGACTGGGTTGCAAACGTTGTGCTTGTGAAAAAGCCGAATGGTACCTGGCGCATGTGTGTGGACTACACAGACTTGAACAAGGCATGCCCCAAAGATAGTTATCCGTTGCCCAAGATCGACAGTCTAGTCGACTCTACAGCCGGCCACGCCTTAATGTGCTTTATGGACGCCTACTCTGGCTTCCATCAGATTCCCTTGTGGAAGAAGGACCAGGAGAAGACGGCCTTCGTCACTGATCAAGGGTTGTATTGTTACAAAGTCATGCCGTTTGGTCTAAAGAACGCCCCGGCCACTTTCTAGAATTATAAACACAGTATTCTTTGATCAAATTGGGAGGAACGTCGAGGCGTGCATAGATGATATGATTGTGAAGTCTAAACGCCAGACGGGCCATTTGGCCGACCTCCGAGAAACATTCACCACACTTAGGCGCCACCATGTCATGCTCAATCCCAAGAAGTGTGTTTTTGGAGTTGAGTCTGGGAAGTTTCTTGGATTCCTTATCAATCAAAGGGGCATAGAGCCTACCCCGAAAAAGTGTAGGCGGTCATAGACATGCAGTTGCCCGCTCAGTCTGAGAGTTCCAGAGGTTAACGGGTTTTCTGGCGGCTCCAGGAAGATTTCTTAGCCGAGCAGGTGACAAATGCCTTTACTTCTTTCACGCAATAAAAAAGAAGGCTAGGTTTGAGGTGGCCATCCAAAAACTGAAGCAACATTTGCACTCGTTACCAAGGCTGGTTAGCCTCTTGCCCAAAGAAGTGCTATACATGTATCTAGTAGTGTCTGACCATGCTTTGAGTGTTGTCCTCCTTGCTAAAAGAGACGGTTGTCAGCTCCCGGTCTATTTTGTCAGTCACGTGTTAAAGAATGGCGAGTTGAGGTACCCCCTAGTGGAAAAATTTGGCCTTGCCCTCTTCATGGCAGTTAGAAAATTGAAGCCTTAATTCTTGGCACATTCGGTCGTGGTATACACAGACCAGCCAATCAAGCGGCCACTAACAACCATGGAGTTGTCAAGCCGAATGATCAAATGGGCAATAGAAATTCAGAGCCTTGAAATTACGTTTGAGCCAAGAAAAGCAGTGAAGGGACAAGCATTTGCTGACTTTATAGTAGAGATGACTCGGCCCTATGATTCTCAAATTCCAGACCAAGTCTGGATGGTTTATATGGACGGGAGCTCCACTTCGAATGATTGTGGTGCAGGCGTCATATGTCAGTCGCCAAAAGGCGACAGGTACGAGTAGGCTCTACGTTTTAACTTCCAAGCCTCGAACAACGAGGTGGAATATGAAGCTTTATTGGTCAGTATCCGCATGTGCAAGGCGGCTGGGGCAAGAAAAATAGATGCCTGCTCTAACTCACAGTTGATAGTAAGCCAGTACAGCGGCGAATACGAAGCAACCCATCCGGCCATGATTAAATATTTGCAGGCGGTACATCAAGCGGCTGGGTTGCTTGAAGAGTTTCATCTAACTCAAGTACCCAGGTCCGAGAACAACCAGGCGGATGCTCTCTCAAAGTTGGCATCTTCAGCCTCCTATGACACTCCAAAGACCGTCTTCTGGGAAGTTATGGAAAAGAGAAGCATTGAAGAAGAGCCTATTGGAATTCTGGATAGAAGTTCAACCTAGATGGACCCAATCAGGGCATATTTAACAAACGGCACCTTGCCGAGTGATCATTCCTAGGCTGCCCTGCTGAAAAGACGAGCGTCCAACTTCGAAATGTGCAAGGGAGAGCTCTTTAAGAAGGGTTATCTTCAGCCCCTCTTAAAGTGTGTCACCCCAGAAAGAGGATAAGAGTTCCTAGAAGATCTACATTCAGGGTATTGTGCCTCGCACGTAGGCTGCAGGTCGCTTGCTCAACGAGCAAGGCGGCAGGGTTATTTCTGGCCTACCCTAGAAACAGACACCATGGAGATGGTGAAAAAATGTGACAAGTGCCAAAGGTTTGGCAAGTTAATTCACCGTCCGGCCACTGACCTCACGGTCATCCATAGCCCACTACCATTTGCTAAATGGGGCATGGATATCCTAGGTCCCTATACGCCTGCTACCGGTGGCAGGAAGTACATACTCGTTGAAATCGACTACTTCACCAAGTGGGTAGAGGCGGAGGCTGTTAAAGGTATCAAGACGAAGGATGTGATCTCATTCATCTGGAAAAATGTCATCACTCGGTTTAGGGTGCCCATGTCTATGGTTTTTGATAATGGTCCCCAATTCGAGACGCATGTTCTCAAAAATTGGCTGGGAGACCAAGGCATCTCACACTGTTTTGCATCATTTGGCCGACCACAAGCAAACGGACAAGTAGAAGCATTTTATAAAATCATCTTAGACGGTATTAAGAAGAAAATTGAAAGAGCAGGCGGCCTATGGGCAGACGAACTACCATATGTTCTCTGGGCCATTAGGACGACTGAAAAAGGGGCGACTGGAGAGACTCCATTCCTCCTAACTTATGGGGCAGAAGTTGTTCTACCAATTGAACACTACGAGCCGACTCTTTGAATAATGCTTTGTGACGAAGAGACAAATTAGGATTCCATGCGCTTGGCATTGGATTCACTCCCAGAACGAAGGGGCAATGCAGCTCTGCGACATGAAATCTACCGCTTGAGAATGACAAGGGCATATAACAAAATGGTACACAGGCGTCCACTCAAAGTGGGGGACTTTGTACTACGAAAGATGGAAGCAGCCGGTAGGGCTAATGAGTTAGGCAAATTAACTCCTAACTGGGAAGGACCCTACCGAATCTATGAAGAGGTTCGGGAAGGCACCTACCGCCTGGAAACACCAGACGGCTAACCCATACCCCGAACCTGGGATGTAGATAATCTAAAGAAGTATTATTTTTGAATGATGTAAATAGCCGAGAGCTACTAATAAAACTTGCTATTTTGCTTCATTTATATTGTAAACAGAGGGGTATGTCGCCTGCTTCATTAGTAGCCGGCTACTCTCCATTTTTCATCAATTGAGGGGCATGCCAACCGGTGAAATAGGTGGCTACCCTCCATTTTACTATAATATGTACTGAATTAGGAGGGGCACGCCGCCTGTAGCTATACAGTCGGCTACTCTCCATCAAATGTGGTCGCCTGAACCAAACAGACGGCTACTCCTCTATACTTGAGGTTTAATGCAACTTAGCACCTTTGTTCGCCATGAACTAAATAAGGCCTATGGCCGAATGGTCAGTCCAGGCGCCAAGCAACCTGATCCAATCTTTAAACTAATACGACCTGTCCCAACAGCATAGCAGGCGTCCGGTGACATCCCTCCAGATGAGATTCGTCGTAGAGAGAAGCTCCCTTTTGGGTGGAATATTACTCTATAAACTAAGTACACGGCACCTAGACGACTGTCCCAAAGAGCAACCACGTAGCCGTTTTGAGACAAGGATAACCCTAGCACTAAACCAAACAAGTGTTAGTAGTTAACATCCGCGTCGGATGACCGCCAGTATTACTTGGGTTAAGTACAAGCGGTACCTCTTGAGTAAATAGCCAACAAAAATTGGTGAATCAAGGGGATCAGCCGGCCTCCGCCGCTTGATACCTCTACTACTCAAGCATGAAAGCTGACGAATGTGTAATCTCAAATATTGCTCATAAGTCACTCTCTTACTTAGTAGGGGGCCTAAAAGGTATGATGAGTTCGCTTGTCTAAAGGCAAACAAGAACTCTCGCACCACGACTCCTACAAGGTTGATATCATTTCAAACTAAACATGTTTGATAGTTTTTGTTCGAAGGTCGACTGTTTTCTTACAAACAAGGGCTCAAGAACTATTCCTACTTAAACGAACAGGCGACCCGATTATAAGCGGGCTTTTCCCTTTTAACTTAAACAAGTTAAACAAACCTAACGTGTTTCCTAAAATACGTTGGGAATCCGACTGGATACATGGCCGAATGGTCTCCACTTTAGAGCTAAGACAACCAGTCGTCCAGGGGCATAGGCAATCGATATAGGCAGTCGGTACCTGTTAAACCTTGCTTGTAAAATTTTAAATTCTAAACAACATATAAGCTGAAAAAGTCGGTATGGCATGCATGCGGATAGCAAGGAGCCTCTATACTTGGCAAAAATAAAACAAAATTCAGTGATCATAGACAAGACGACCAAATAGTGGCCGCCAGTTTCATATATAAACAGCCGACCATAAAGACAAGCAAAATATTCATAAACCCCGGCCCCTTGGGTGGGTAAGGATACAATAGAAACAAACGGCACGCAGGCCGGAGAAAAGTTTGAAAAACAAAAGCTTTAAGCATTAGGAGGGGCTTCGGAGTTGACTACCGCCTGGTCGAGCTCAATTACAGGCGTCGGATCCTTCAAGGCATCCTCTTTGTTTGACTCGGTTTCAGGAGCAGGATCCTTAGGAGCATCTGCCTCCGTTGGCTGGTCGACCATCTCCTCATCCTCGCCTGAGCTGGAGCTGGCTGCCTCCTCCTCCTCCTCTTTTTCATCCTCGTCAGCCGCCTGTTGCATGATTCTTCTATTGTACTCTTCAGTACAGGCGGTAAACTTGGAATCCCATTCGGCATAGTTTACTTTTGGGAAGAGGGCCGACCAGGTCATCTTCATAATATTGGACAAGTCCTCCATCATAGCCTGGGCTAGAGCCAACTTCTCGGTCTCGGCCTTCGCATTAACATCTTTGGTGATGGCCGCCTCTTGCTTCTCCACGCGCTCCTTGACTGTCTCCAAAGACTTCTGCAGACCTTCAGCCTTATGGGCAATGTTTTTAAGTGGACGCAGCTCGTCTCGGAGACTTTTGACCGTCTTCTCCAGCTCTTCGTTCCGTTTTTTGGCCGCCTCTTACTCAGTTCTGATTGTTGAAGTGGCAAGCGCATGATAATAAAGAATATCAGTTGTCAATATTTCATTTTGGGCAATTTGAAACATTGCCTTATCAATGTCAGAGGCGGCCATAGCTTCAGCAGCTTTTACCTCTTTGTTTTTGGCGCTGATCGGCCTACGAAGGCGGTGTACACGCAGCAGAGTCTGAAAAAGGAAAAACAGGCGTCAAATTTAAAAAGAGCAGGCGGCAGGAAAAGTCAATCAACATTTTAAAAAAAATTCCAAGTCTACCTCGGATAGGAGACCCATGATGCCGTCGAGGTCAAGGGTGCCGACTCCTTACCGCATCCCTCTCCTCTAGAGGGATGGCCTTAACCATAGACTTGGCCATTTGGACCAAGTCTGGTTCTTGAGGGCCGCCTGCATTTAGAAATGAAAACATCAGAACGTGAAGAGAGTTTTGAAGAAAAGGTTAAGACAAGTCTAGGAGAGCCGGATTGTACCTCTTGGAGGCCGACTGTTGCTTGGGACTTGTACTTGTTTTCCCTTACTCTTGGGGGTTTGCGGCTGTTTCTCAGCTGCCTGTTTCCTAGAGGATCCAGGCGTACTCCCAGTGGCCAGTTTGCAAGCTTTCGCGTCCGGCTACTGGGAGGAAGAGGGTTTGGACGAGCCCACCTGAAAAACCATGGAAGATTAATACTTGCAAATAAAGGCTTTCAAAGAAAAAAATTGAAGGTTCGGAACTCACTTGGGGCGCCTCCTTGGCAGAGTCATCAGAAGTCCGCCTCTGGCTCATAATCGAGGTTCGTAGCAAAGCAGCCGCCTTCTTGGAAGCAGAAATGTGGTCCATAGCTTCGGCTGAAAGAAAACACAACAAAGAGTGAGAAAAATGCAAAAATAAATCAAGTAATACATGTAGAGGCACAAGATGCCGGCTACCTTTGGAGGTCCGACTGCTAAGGCCACAGGCGGCCAAAAAGTACTCATCATATAGCCACTAAAATTTGGGAACACAGTTTAAAGGTACCTGCTACCGTACCCCAGTAGTAGAGTTTGCTCTTATTCTCTACTTTGAAGAGTCCTCGGTCAAGGATCTCCTCCTTGGCTAGACGAGGAACAGGCGGCATACTACGGCCGCCTGCAAGAAGGGCCTGATCCTTGTTCCACCTATTATACCATTTTTTCAGGAGTTTATTAGGGCTGGAGACTAGGAGGAAAGTGTTTCTCCAATCCTTCCACTCATTCTCTTTTCCCCTAGTCATCAGATAGCCTTTGTGGCTTGTTATCTGGTACCAGCCGGTACCGCTTACCTTGGGGGTTCGTCTTAAATAATTCATATGGGTGAACGCCTCAAAATTCGGCTCCACCCCATGCATTTCACATCCGGCTACATAGCCAAGGATGTTAAACCAGGAATTAGGAGCTAATTGCCATAGCCCCACCTCGTACCCCTCGAGGATTTGTTGAACGGCCGGATGCAAGGGAAATCGAAGGCCGGCCTTAATGGACACCTCGTAGCAGCCAAAACAGGCGTCCCCGTAACTAGCCCCCTTGGGCAAGACGACTGAATCTTCAGCATCCGACACGAATAATTGAAAATCCGAACCCATCACATGGTTCGACAAGAAAGTCTCTATTCGTTCTTTCATGGCCTTGATTCGGCCCTTTGGGACGTGATAATAATAAGGGGTATTCAATTCCTTATGGGAGGCGGACGGTTCTTACCAGTCGTCCCCCGTTTCAGCCACATGAGAAAGTCTCGCCTCATGTAAACGAGTATGCCTTTCTTCTGAACTTAGAGAAAGGCGGCTTGAAGAGCTAAATTCGGACTCACTATCAGAAGAATCCGACTCCCCTCTCCCTGAGGGAGCCGACCCCTCTTCTTCAGAAGGGACCGATTGCTGACTGGCCAGGTTAATGACAAAATTGGAAGGGGCCACCTTAACCCCCTCCTTAGAGCCCCCCGTGACAGAGTCATCAGGGGTACCAGCGGTATCAGGCGTCCGGTCCGAAAGCTCACTAACTTGGACCCGAAATGAAGAGCCGTCAGAGTTTTCAATCCTCTTTGTTCTTTTGGTTCTTGCCATATTGTCCTGCATAGATACAAAGACAGTTGGATTCCAGGACTTGCGTAAAGATTGAAGTACCGTAGGGCGGTCGGCACCCCTAGTCCTAGACTCAGCCGTCCCCGGTGACCGGCTGATTGCTAACCTAGGCCTAGCCGGATGCTTTTGAGGCCTCATTTTCAAAAAGAAAAAATGCAAAAAAAGAAACAGGATAAAGAAACAAACGGTGACCTGAAACTTAAGTTCTGACAAGAAGCTTGGTCGAACAGGCGTCTAGTAAAAGCAGGCGGTTGGTAAAATCAGTCGTCCAGAATTCAGAGCTCAAGTTAAGGGGTCCGAGAGATCTCTTGCACAGTTCGCAAAATGTAAACAAAAGACTTGGTCAACATGTCCTTATATAGGGTAAAAGGAGAATGAGAAAGGTCCAAAAGACTTGGTCTACAATCTAAGAACTTTCTCTCTCTAGCCTCTCTAATCAATTATATGCATAATTTTTTTATTTAGAATAATTAACTAAGGGGTAATAAAATGGATGTCCAAAAGAAACCCGTACAGGCACGCCCTCACTCCGGAATGCGCGGCCGCGAAGAAAAGGGTACTGAAGAGGGGACTCGGGTGGCGCGCCCATGCGTGAGGGTTGCGAGCCGCGCCTCAAGCCTGCGCACCCGCGCCCCTGGAGCAGCGGATCTCCTTCGTGCGTCCATCAATGCAAGAGGTGCACTCCTCTTGATCGTCATTGGGGATAGCAATCCCAAAATGAGTTAACGGTGGGTTCAACACCATACATTCATGTGTAGGGTTTCGTAGTGACCCGACACTACGCGGAAGGAAACCCACCAAGACCCGCCCCTTTATTAAAGCAATTAAACAAGTATAATAAACTTAATCAAACAAGATTAAGGATAAGAAATATACCTTTGACGCGTGCTTCGCTCCCAAGGAGCTCTTACTTCAAAATCCCGAAAAGACGAGATCTCCGACGGATCGTAACCTCGACCCGACCCGAGCGTCCTAAGTCTTGAAGGTTAGTCAAGACCCGGACAAAATAACTATGAGTTTTACGAATCAAAGGTTTACTCTTTTCTTAGAGTTGCTTTTTAAATTCCACTCAAGGTTGTTTTTCAAAATCCCTAACAAGTGGGTATTTATAGAGAATGGAGACTTGAAACCCCTTTTCATGATCAATGTGGGATCATGTGCATTTGCAATAATTTATTTAATTCCAAAATAAATAATTAGGCAAAAGCAATCACAAGCCAAAAAGTGGCAAATGGAGAGAATGGGTTAGGTGAGGACCATGAATGGGTGGGGGGACCATTGCCTTGCTCATCAAGGCTTTTCCCCAAGCTTGGTCCCCACCCCTCACCAAAACCGGCATCTCATAGATAGCTGGGCTGGCAGCCTGCCTTGGCTGCCAGCTGGCGCCCAGCACCAAGGCTGGGCAGCCAGCCAGCTTGTTGTGCTAGCAAGCAGTGCTAGCACGCAGTGGCCTAGCACGCATCAGCCCTTAGCACGCTGCGAGCTGCTGGGCGCTGGCGCTGCTAGCATAGTGCTGCTGCCTAGCAATCCCTCGCACACACACTCGCATAGGCCCTCTCGCACAGCCAGCCAGCTAGGCCAGCATACGCACATCCCAGCCAGCGCACTCATGCACGCAAGGCCTAGCATGTGTGCTGCTAGCGAGCCACGCATGCTGGGCTTGGTGCTGCTTGCTGGCTTGTTGTGCTTGGTGCTTCCATGCGAAGGCACGCACGCAAGCACACAGCTCGGTGCCTCATTGCAAGGCTGTTGGGCGATGGTGCACACGCACACGCACACACGCATGTGCCTAGAACTACGATGGTGTTGTGCGTGATGCTAGGGCGTTGCGGCAGTGCCCACGCACACGCACACACACGTGGGCGCTGTGCTTGGTGCGATAAGGCTGCGATGGTGCGAAGCATGCACGCACATGCCCATACGCCAGTGCCTAGCACTGCGATGGCTGTGCTTGGTGCGATAGGCTAGCGATAGTGCCCATGAGCACCCAGGCACCCAGGCTAGCACCCTGCTAGCTGCGATTGGCTGCCAGGTGCTTGTGGGGCTTGCGATAGCTTCCATGCGCACCCAGGCCCCCATGCTAGCATGCTGCTAGCTTGCGATGGGCTGTCAGGACGCATCTAGGCTGTGATGAGCTAGCCTAGCCTAGCTATGGCTACGCTCATACTTGTTGCTCGTGATTTTGCGACGCTTAGTCTCGACGCCCTAGGCTTGATTTCCGACGTCTGTATTTGTAAAACTTTGTTGACTCATTAAATCCTTTTCGGATTAATTTGTCGTCTCGGATCGGTGATTCGATTGGGTTCGACCCGAAGGGTTCAGTTAAGATCAAGTTGTAATATCAATTGTACCTCGATATTACTGATTGGAAGCGGCCTCCACCTAGGCATTCCGATCACTTGACCTTACTGAAGAATTAGCTTCGTAATAATTCTGAACCCTCTATCTGAAGAATACACTTGTTGGAAGGACACCATTCCTTTCAATCTCTCACTTGTCCTTCCGGACAAGTGTGCATACAGTGTATAGCTCATTTCCTATGTCACTTAATGTTTCTTCGTGAACTCTAAGGTAAGATTCTTTGTCATCCTTACTAAGTTCAGAAGTGTTTCTCGATCTCCGAGTTCGAATGTCAATAAGCCGATGATTTCTAAAATCCATCTGAGCACGGCCATGCATTTTCACAGTCTCGCTCTTCGAGCGGCCCTGTAAACAACAAAACATTTTCCCTATTGTTAGTAGGGGGACAATCCCAGTCTTGTATTGTAAGTTCTTCTTACTAAGAGGACATAGTCTCCCGAGTGTTCCCGTTATGATCCCCAGTTACGGCAGACGTTTGGAAACATCAAAGTGTCTATTGCTCATGGTCGGAGAAAACAAGTTCCGATAGTCATAATGAGAAATGTACTTGTGACAAAATTTTAAATTTTCTTAAAGTACTCTCATAGGTCTTATCCAGTATAGTTCCAACTGGACCTGTGCAAATGATTTATGACCGTCACGTCCTCGCAGCATAAGAAACAGTGTTGTAAATCATACTACACACTAATCTATGGAAGTCATCAATCGTCCATCTGTTAGATGACCTCGATTAGGGACACTTTTCGATTTAATATTCAATGTTCACTTAACAGGTGTTTCTTTATCCAAGACATGGTCTTGATACCCTGTTTTGAATATTTCCATAAATCGAATGGACTCATTATTTAATAGTAATGGAGTGAATGATAAGTTTGCACAAAAATTAATTACTCCATTAATGAATGGTTTTAATACAGTGTCTTACATTAAATCAACCCGTTTAATTAAAACACATGTACAGGGAATTTCAAAGCCAATCTCCTACGTGCTTGATTCCCATTGCCTCAACGTGTTTGTTGTGCTTCACTTGAGGCAAAGGTTTAGTCAAGGGATCGGCTACATTATCATCCGTGCCGATCTTACAAATTCAGATTTCACCTTCTGATTTCCATTTCCTTGTCATGTGAAATCGCCTTTGCACGTGTTTGACCTTCTGGTGTTCTCTCGGCTCCCTGGCCTGAGCGATAGCCCCATTATTATCACATTAGAGGTCTATCGGCCCCTTGATTGAGGGTACAACACCAAGTTCACTGATGAACTTGCGAATCCAAACAGCTTCCTTGGCTGCTTCTGAAGCGGCCAAGTACTCGGCTTCAGTTGTAGAGTCTACAGTGGTGCTCTGCTTGGCACTCTTCCAGCTGAACGCTCCTCCATTCAGACAGAATACAAATCCAGACTATGACTTGAAGTCGTCTCTGTCAGTATGAAAGCTAGCGTCGGTGTAACCTTCAACAACCAGTTCTTTGTGGCCTCCATACACCAGGAATTTATCCTTGTTCCTTTTCAGGTACTTAAGGATGTTCTTGGCCGCAGTCCAATGCGACTCTCCTGGGTTCGATTGGTATCGACTCGTTGCACTTAGGGCATACGATACATCTGGCCTTGTACATATCATGGCATACATTATCGATCCGATTAGCGAAGCATATGGGATCTGATTCATTCTTTCTCGCTCAACACGTGTTTGCGGACACTGTTTCTTGCTGAGAGTTACGCCATGGGACATGGGTAAATGCCCTCTTTTGGCATTTTCCATGTTGAATCGAGCCAGTACCTTATCCATGTAAGTACTCTGGCTTAATCCAATCATCCTCTTAGATCTATCCCTGTAGATCTTGATGCCCAATATGTACTGTGCGTCTCCTAAGTCCTTCATTGAAAAGCACCTTCCCAACCAGCCCTTTACGGACTCCAATAATTTTGTGTTGTTTCCAATGAGCAGTATGTCATCGACATATAGGACTAGGAATGCAATATCACTCCCACTGACCTTCTTGTATACACAAGACTCATTTGGATTCTTGATAAAACTAAACTTGCTAATGGCTTCATCAAATCGCAGATTCCAACTTCTGCTGGCTTGCTTTAGTCCATAAATGGACTTCTTAAGCTTGCAAACCTTTCCAGCGTTGCCTGGATCGACAAAACCTTCTGGTTGTGTCATATACACAGTTTCTTCCAAAATTCCATTAAGGAAGGCGGTTTTGACATCCATTTGCCATATTTCGTAATCGTAATATGCAACAATCGCTAGGATGATCCGGACGGATTTTAGCATTGCAACTGGTGAAAAAGTTTCGTCATAGTCAATCCCGTGGACTTGTCTATAACCTTTTGCCACCAGTCTAGCTTTGTATATTGATACAATTCCATCCTTGTCTGTCTTCACTTTGAAGATCCATTTGCAACCAATGGGTGTATAACCCTCGGGCAAATTCACCAAGTCCCAGACTTGATTTTCAGACATGGAGTCCATCTCGGATTTCATGGCCTCTTGCCATTTTGAAGAGTCGGGGCTCGTCATAGCTTCCTTTTATGTCGCCGGCTCATCACCATCCATGACTAGGATGTCCTGATCATCAGTTAAGACGATACCGAGGTATCTGTCTGGTTGAGATCTTTGTCGTTGCGACCTATGTAGGGTAATCGGTTTAGCATTTACATTGTCTGTTTGATTCTGACCAATCTTCTTAGATTCTTCCAAAGTATCTAGATTGTCAGTTTTGTCAGGTTGACATTTTTGCTCGTCCTCTCGAACTTCGCCGAGTTCGATTTTCCTCCCACTTGTCATTTTGGAAAGGTGGTCCTTCTCCAAAAAGACACCATCACGAGCAACAAACACTTTGTTCTCGGATTTATTGTAGAAGTAATACCCTTTGGTTTCTTTTGGATATCCCACAAAGAAACACTTATCCGATTTGGGGTGAAGTTTGTCCGAAATTAATCGCTTGACATATACTTCGCATCCCTAAATCTTGAGAAAAGACAACCTAGGAGGTTTCTTAGTCCATAATTCATATGGAGTCTTTTTAACAGCTTTTGACGGAGCTCTATTCAGTCTTAGTGTTGCTGTTTGTAGCGCATGTCCCCAGAAAGAGATAGGGAGTTCACTAAGACCCATCATTGATCGAACCATGTCTAACAAGGTCCGATTCCTCCGTTCGGACACTCCGTTCCATTGAGGAGTTTCGGGAGGTGTCAACTCTGAAAGAATGCCATTTTCTTTCAAGTGATCGTCGAATTCATGGCTCAAATATTCGCCACCTCGATCCGATCGAAGTGCTTAAATTTTCTTGCCAAGTTGATTTTCAACTTCTTTCTGAAATTCTTTGAACTTCTCAAAGGATTCAGATTTATTCGACATTAAGTAGATATAGCCATATCTACTATAATCGTCGGTGAAAGTGATGAAATATCGGTAACCTTGTCTTGCGGGTGTGCTCATTGGTCCACATACATCCGTGTGTATTAGACCTAATAAGTCACTTGCCCTTTCTCCCAACTTGGAGAATGGCTTTTTTATCATCTTGCCTAATAAGCATCTTTCGCAATTTTCAAACGACTCTAAGTCGAATGATTCAAGAACACCTTCTTGAAGAAGTTTCTTGATGCGCTTGATGTTAATATGGCAAAGACGACAATGCCACGAGTAGGTTTGATTCGACTCGATGGTCTTAGCTAGTGGTATCAACTTTTGTCTAATATTATGTAAAACATGCAATTTAATTGAACATAAATTTGTAAGACAAACTTGAAACAACTAATGTCAAAGTCTTACATTTAAATTCCTAGGTGTCCAACACCATGGATCATAATATGTTCAAAGCATGATGAAAACTAGAAATAGTTTAATTACATGTCATAGACAAAATAGTGCATGCAAGCACGACCGAAAAACCATCTTCGTCGTCTTCTTGTCCATGCACCAACACTTGATAAGCTTCTCACTTGGTCCCTGAAAAGGCAACATTAAGTGAGTCATACTTGGTATCTAATACCTACGATAAGCTTAATCCACAATTGTTAAGGAAGATACCTGAGGTAGTCGGAGTGATCCCCTCTTAGTTGACGAGCATGCATTCCCTCTTGTAGTGGCCTTGCATGCCACAATGGAAGCATCTCATCTTTGCCTTGACCTTCTTGAACTCCTTCTTCTTAGCTCTCAAGGGCCTTTTGGTCATTCCATAGGCAGTGGCTTGGCTAAGTAGTTGCACCACCTCGTTGAGGGAGTGTGTCTCCTTTCCCGCAGCAATATGCACTCTAAGTGCATCATAGCCCGAGTGGAGTGAAGCAAGCAAGATATGCCCCGCCATCTCATCTTCCAATGGAATTCCGAGAAGCTGCATGTGTTTGAAGGGTCTAGTCATTCCAAGCACATGAGGTCGGAGGGGCATGCCGGGTCTCAATTTAGCATTGTAGACCTTGGTCCAAAGCCGTCGCCTTTCCTTAGCAAGACATCCCACGTTTGGTGGCTTTATCCTCATGTTTGAGAGTGACCTAGTCAAGTCAAACACGAGTCCATCAAAGTTGCCATTGTCACTCTTGGTGACTCTTACATTGACAATGTCCTCAAGTGCTTTGAGGAACATGTCCGGAAGGTAAGAGGAAAGAGTTTCCTTCCAATCTTCTGGGATGGAATTTTCCATGAGTCGTGAGACCCTTTTGCAATTGGAAGACCATTCTTCATGAGCCTCATCGGTCATGATCCCTTTGGTAAAGAAGCTTGGAGTGGGAGTATCAAGAGTATACTACAAGGAACAATTCCGGAGAGTTCTCTTGAGTTCCTCCTCCCATTCCTTAAAGTTGACCAAGTTTAAGGGAAAGGCCAACTTTTCGGGGAGTTCCAGGCACATTTGGTTGTTGTTTGAGTTACTTGCAGACATGATTTCTACAATTGAAAGAATTTGATGTGAAAAACCATTCATACATCAATAAGTTGAAATTTAAAGTGTTCATGCACATATTCAAACTTATTGAGCATTTTATCCACGCATTTTTAAGATTTTCCCTTATGGGCGAGAATAAAATGAGTCCGAGATCCCAAAGATCAAGAAATGGTTAAGCATGCTTTGTCTTGTCTTAATCATTAAATATCTTAAGGTAAGCAATCCAATTGCTAATAGCTCCAAGCTACTCTCGGTTTGATAAAATGTCGCATCTAATGCATCCTTGACATTTTATCTCTTTTGCCACGACATCTAAGGACTCCTTACTGATATCGTTGAGCTTAACCAAGACAACTTGTATACCTAGTATACCTTACGTTCCTAGGGAAGTAGTGATGCCTCGCTTTGGCCTAATCTATCACGTACGCGCATTAGTTCGGTAAGTGTTGTTCTTGGAACGGCAAATTTTAGCTCAATATTATTAAGGGACCTATGGTTTCTATGTTGGTTGATTTAAGTGAACTTAACTAATCGTCGCAACATAATAGAAATCCTAGACATGCATCTAGCAATCATATATATAATAACAATATATAAGGCATAAAATAGATGCATTTGGCAACTAGCATGACCCCTTGAAATCTTCAATTTCCATGGGTCTTCATCTTGGCTCGTATTCTTTGAAACGCCGTCTTGAGACATCTTGGCCAAAATGAAATAAAAAAAGCTAGCTAGAACAACTAAGATTAATCTAATAGTACAAAAATACTTAACGGTTCGCAGACCGTATTTAGATTTACAAAAATACATAACAGAACGCAGTCCGCATTTTCTATCCTAGTCGGGCCCCACTAGTTGCCATTTTCAAAGAACCTGTTTTGAAAGCAATATTCCATTCATCCATTCACTATTTGTGAATGGCCCATGCAATTTTACGAAATACATAATTAAACACGCAAAACTAGTAACTAACTTAGGTGGTTAATCCAATTAACGCGCCTAATTAAAACTAGTCAAAGTGGTTTAATCCATTATTTCTAAACGCAAAAGGCTTACGCACTTAATTAAGCTCCCATTAAATTCCGCATCCGCACTTAATTAATCCAATTAATTAAGTCGGCATAACCCATAATTTGTCAAAATTTTGCAGAATCGAAAATCGAGGTTTTTAGCCTCGTTAAAATAATTACCAAAATATTTTAAAACGGGATAATCGCAAAATTATAGCTCAAATATTAAGCAAAATCACCCAACACAACTCTTGGTGGGTGCGCACCATGGCCTTAGCCTATGATGCATGGCGCACCATGGCTGCTAAGGCAGTGTGTGCTGGTTGGGGCTTGCTGCCTCACTGCCCAACAGCAGCACAAGCCCACCAACAGCTCATGCTACACACGCAACAGCAGCATTAGATGGCTGGGCTGGCTCTTGGTGCTAGCATGTTGTGCCCAGCACAGCACACTACGCTGGCCAGTACCATGCATGCCGGTGCCTGGCAGCAAGTGGGGGCTGGTTGGTGCTTGCTACCACGCTGCCCAGCAACGCCTCCAAGCAGCCAGCAGCCAAGGCCACTGCCAGAGCCTAGCCGTAGCTTCCCTCGCCACACAGTCACGCACCAAATGATGCACAGCCATATGCGCACCATAGGCAGCCTACATGTGGGTTGCTTGGCAGCCTGGCTAGCCTTGGTGACGCTTGCGATTTTACATCGTTTTGCGTGCATTTTACTCGGAATTTTAATTCCGATTTTTGTGTGACAATAATTAATTCCAAATTACATTTTAGAATTAATTTCGAGGGAAAATAAAGTAAAATTAAGTTTAACTTAAACAAATTTATTTAATTGGTGCACAAGCCTAAATTTATCCAAAATTTCATTTTTGAACAAAATTAGGTCAAACTTTATGCTTAAAATAAAATGAGCTATGTCCAAAATTAATCTTGCCAATATGCAAATTAATAATGGATTTGACAAATGGGAGTTGGAAAAATAAATTAACCATCTAATGATAAAAATTTTCCAACTTGCATACTTGTGTAAAATACCAAGATTACATCTTCCAATATGAAGATTAATCAAATTTTACTCACAAGTAATTGAACTTAATGGATTTTAATCAACCAAAACATGAAAAATCCAAACTTTGTTCAACATGGAATTTAGGGTTAGAGTTCCAATCATTTAAACATTTAAAGATTAGAACTTTAACATTTTTGGGAACTTAAAATACAAAATCACAACAAGTTTTCACACTTTATTGCAATTTATTTGCAAAATTTGTGAAAAACAAGTTTATGTGATAAATTGGTATATCAACTTAAGCACTAATAAACACTCCATTATTATGCTCAAGGATATTTTAAAACCAGTAGATTAGTGATGCAAATGTGCATTTAATCTAACCTTGTAATGCTTGCATTAATTAAGGCGTAAAAAGAATTAAAATTTTCGTTAAAAAACGAAAAACCCCAGAAAAAATGGGTTTCTGGTTCGAATTTGGCTTCTGGACAAACCTAGAAGGGGTTGAAACAGTTCCAGAATGTCGATTCCACCCAAAAATCACTATTTTTGAGTTTTAAAAAATTAATTAAATTAATTAAAACGAGCATCTAATCTAATTAGATGAACATGAACCAGAAAATTAAATTCTTTTAAAACACCTTAATTAAACAATAATTGCAAAAACTAAAAGGAGCGTGGCTCCGATACCGTTGTAGGGTTTCGTAGTGACCCGACACTACGCGGAAGGAAACCCACCAAGACCCGCCCCTTAATTAAAGCAATTGAACAAGCATAATAAACTTAATCAAACAAGATTAAGGACAAGAATTATACCTTTGACGCGTGCTTCGCTCCCAAGGAGCTCTTACTTCAAAATCCCGAAGAGACGAGATCTCCGACGAATCGTACCCTCGACCCGACCCGAGCGTCCTAAGTCTTGAAGGTTAGTCAAGACCCGGACAAAATAACTATGAGTTTTACGAATCAAAGGTTTACTCTTTTCTTAGAGTTGCCTTTTCAATTCCACTCAAGGTTGTTTTTCAAAATCCCTAACAAGTGGGTATTTATAGAGAATGGAGACTTGAAACCCCTTTTCATGATCAATGTGGGATCATGTGCATTTGCAATAATTTATTTAATTCCAAAATAAATAATTAGGCAAAAGCAATCACAAGCCAACAAGTGGCAAATGGAGAAAATGGGTTAGGTGAGGACCATGAATGGGTGGGGGGACCATTGCCTTGCTCCTCAAGGATTTGCCCAAGCTTGGTCCCCACCCCTCACCAAAATCGGCATCTCATAGACAGCTGGACTAGCAGCCTGCCTTGGCTGCCAAGGCTGCCAGCTGGTGCCTAGCACCAAGGCTGGGCAGCCAGCCAGCTTGCTGTGCTAGCACACACTGGCCTAGCACGCATCAGCCCTTAGCACGCTGCGAGCTGCTAGGCGCTAGCGCAGCTAGCATAGTGTTGCTGCCTAGCAATCCCTCGCACACACACTCGCACAGGCCCTCTTGCACAGCCAGCCAGCTAGGCCAGCATACGCACATCCCAGCCAGCGCACTCATGCACGCAAGGCCTAGAATGTGTGCTGCTAGCAAGCCACGCATGCTAGGCTTGGTGCCGCTTACTAGCTTGTTGTGCTTGGTACTGCCATGCGAAGGCACGCACGCAAGAACACAGCTCGGTGCCTCATTGCGAGGCTGCTAGGCGATGGTGCACACGCACACATGCATGTGCCTAGCACTGCGATGGTGCTGTGCGTGATGCTAGGGTGTTGCGACAGTGCCCACGCACACGCACGCACACGTGGGCGCTGTGCTTGGTGCGATAGGGCTGCGATGGTGCGAGGCATGCACACACAGGCCCATACGCAAGTGCCTAGCACTGCGATGGCTGTCCTTGGTGCGATAGGCTAGCGATATTGCCCATGAGCACCCAAGCACCCAGGCTAGCACGCTGATAGCTGCGATGGGCTGCCTGGTGCTTATGGGGCTTGCGATAGCTGCCATGCGCACCCAGGCCCCCATGCTAGCATGTTGCTAGCTTGCGATGGGTTGTCAGGGCGCGCCTAGGCTGCGATAGTGCCTAGCACTCCATGGTGCGCCTAGCACACACATGGTGCGTCTAGGCTTGCGATGAGCTAGCCTAGCCTAGCTATGGCTACGCTCATACTTGTTGCTTGTGATTTTGCGACGCTCGGTCTCGACGCCCTAGGCTCGATTTCCGACGTCTGTATTCGTAAAACTCTTTCGACTCATTAAATCCTTTTCGGATTAATTTATCGTCTCGGATCGGTGATTTGATTGGGTTCAACCCGAAGGGTTCAGTTAACATCAAGCTGTAATATCAATTGTACCTCGATATTACTGATCGGAAGCGGCCTCCACCTAGGCATTCCGATCACTTGACCTTACTGAAGAATTAGCTCTGTAATAATTCTGAACCCTCTATCGGAAGAATACACTTGTTGGAAGGACACCATTCCTTTCATCATGAGAGCGCAGCATGAGGGCGTAAGCATCAAGTCTTAGAGTAAGTAAGCCCTTGCTTTGTGAGCCGTAAAGGAGCATCTACCTTGCACTTTAAGCATGTTCTAACCCGAGGAATCACCATGAAGGGCCTTGGACTCCACCTTTCTCCGGAAAATAAAGAAAAGCAACCAAATAAAAGGGAAAAGACGATAAATACTACGAAAATACAAGAAAAAGGGAGAACAAACTAGAATGAGAGCAACTAGAGAATAAAAGACTAAAACTAAGGGAAAAGGCATAAAGAAAGCTATAAAAGCAACTAAAATCATCCCAAAATAATGTTATTTGTGTGCCATTAATGGCACTCTTCAAACTTCAAAGTAGGTCAATAGTTCGATCAGGCATCATTCATGCATATCCATGTGATTGACCGAGCACCTCTATGCCCCTATAGCCCATGAAACTGTGCTATCCAATCAATCTTACATGCCAGTCCGTTTATTGAAATCATTTATGTCCAATTTAATGATTTCGAACCAGGAACTTAAATAATTTATGAATTTAGTTCACCTGTGGGGTTTCATTCACCAAATTACGTATTTGATGAGTCCATCAATTCATAATTATTAGGGACATTTTATTTAATATCAAACCATAGTTAAAAAAGAGAAATAAAATTTATGTTTAAACATAATTCTGCAAGTTGATGTCTAACTTATGTGATAAGTTTTCTCAAAGCATATACAATGTAAATTACATGACTTACTTCAATTCAAGAGCCTTAGTATGACTCTTATACTTTGGCTGTTGAAGGGGTTTAATAAGTAGTTAAGTGATATTCTCACTCATGTGAAACTTTACAGATTTTGACATTCCGCTAGCTAATGCTCTCTTGAATGAGGTGACATTTCATCTCAACATGTTTGGATTTGTACGGTGACCCTGGCTCCTTTGATTGGGAAAAGGTGCCATTTTTGTCACAAAATAACTTGATCCAAACTTCCTCCTTAGCTACTTCTACTGCAGCCAAATACTTTAATGTTATCATAGAGTATGTGACAGTGCTCTGCTTTGAACTCTTCAAGCTCATTGTTCCTCTATTCAGACAAAAAATGTACCAAGATTGAAATCTAAAGTCATCGTTGCCTGTTTGGAAACTCGCATCCGCATAACCCTTGACAACCACTTCACTTTTGCCACCATAAACTAGAAACATTCCTTTAGTCCTTCTCAAGCACTTAAGGATTTGTTCTTAGTAGCTTTCAAGTGCACTTTGACAAGCGCACTTTAGGGCGCGCTTTAGAGCATATTTTAAGATGATTTTGGATGTATTTGGGGCCGCTTTGGCCGATTATTACCTTGTTATGCTTACGTTCCCCATATTACGTGCTTCACGGGTTTTCGGTTTGTTTTTGATGTGTTTTCAGGTAATATCAACCGAGTTTAATCGGATCCCGAGCCCTTGATGCGTAACCGAGCTAGCCTCGACCGGAGTCCGAGGAGTTAAGGAAGTTCAAGTGTCGTGCATTGATTACATAGCACAGGCAGCACGACCGTGTTACCATAGGCACACCCGTGCTGGCCTATAAGCAAGCAACCCCAGGCAAGGCAGCACGGTCGTGTCAGTATCCACGCACCCGCACGGCCGTGCAGGCCATTAGCACGGCCGTGCCAGATGTTGCCCGTGCCCGTGTCAGCTTAAGTATGAGCCCCGTGCTAGAGCATATTCAGCACGGCCGTGTCATTTTTAGCACGGCCGTGCCAGGAAGCTGCACGGTCGTGCCATATATAGCACGGCCGTGCCAATTTGAAGAAGAAATCCGGTTTACTTACTGACAAGCTAGCACGGCCGTGCCAAATACAGCACGGCCGTGCTGATCCAGGGTTAACTGCGCGCTTGACTTCTCCGCATTAGAAGACGTATATAAGGCCCAACTTTAAGAGGATTCCGGAGACAGTTTTAGAGATAGTTTTGAGAGCCTTTGTAGAGAGTTATTGGAGAACGTTCTTAGTATTAGAGATTCATTAGTTTTCTTAGAGATATTTCTAGAGATTTTAGTTTTCTTAGATTGATTTGAAGCAAGATTTGCGAAGATTCTTTGTATTATTCATTGACGACGGATATCAAAGTTCTGAACTTTTCCATTGATTTACATCAATACAATTGGTATTATTCATTCTTGTTTATTAATCAAGCTTTATTATTCCTTAATCAGAATTCATGTTTATATCTATTATGCTTTTGGAATTCATTATTACTTTGATTATGAATATGTGTGAGTAGTCTCCTAGCTAGGGTTTTGGGATGAAACCCGGCCTAGGTAATCTATGTAATTGAGGATTGATTTTGATAAACGGATTGTGATTAAATTGATTATATGCGATTGCATGTTAATTCATTATAATAGGAGTAGCTAACCTAGAATCTTGAATTTGATTGCATGATATTCTTGATTTGAACAAGAGATTGTGAATTGAGTATTTCATTATTGATTGTGGTTTGATTATGTATCGAGTAATGTTAAGTGCATGAGAAATCCAAGCTTAGTATTGCACGTTGTCTTCCTATCACATGATATTGATCAGACTTATAGTCTTTGCATATCCCGTTTGTCTCTGTGATTCCTTGTTGCTTAGTTACCAATGGTTAGGCGGATTCCCGTTCTCCCTAGTGTCTTAGTTTATTGATTTATTCCATCTTATTAGTAGTATTTTAGAACACCATTTTCCATTGATTTCGAACTAGCTTAGGTTTAAGATTGATTTGCAATTACTCTCGTTCCTCGTGGACCGAACCTTTATTTGCCATTGTACTTGGTTATAGGGTGTTCGTATAAGTATTGTTTGATTGAGAGTTAGATTGTAGCGACCATTTTAACCCTCGTCAAAATGGCGCCGTTGCCGGGGGACGGTGTTTGTTAATTGCTTTTTGATTTCTTGAGTCTAGTTCATCATAAAAAAAGAACAAAAAGATTTTTCCCTTTTGGCTACACTTGTAGCCCTGCTTATTAATTGGTTTGGTTAGTGTGTATGCGCAGGTCTAAACAGAGAGAATTAATACCCTTCGATCCAGAAATCGAAAGAACTTTGAAGAGCAATCGTAAATCCCGATTGACGTCATCAAACTCTCAAGGAAAGGAACACAACACACAACAGGTTCCAATGGAAGACATACCGCGCCAACCCAATCGGCCAGCACCACGACCCCTTAAGGAGTTGGGAACTCCTGGGGCGTATAGAGCTTCAAGTGGGATTGCTCCACCCACTACTGAGGCCAATGATTTCGAGATTCGGCCAGCTATGATCACCCTCATCGAGAGAAGGCAGTTTAGTGGTGCCAAGCATGAGAGCCCTTTGGCTCATTTGAACGAATTTGAGAAGTACTGCAATACCATCAAGGTTAATGGGGTGAATCAAGAGTTCGTGATATTGAAGCTTTTCCACTTTTCACTTATTGGGAGAGCTCTTGAATGGTTAGAGAAGGAGGTGAAGCCGAACTCTCTACACACTTGGGATGATGTCACGACAGCATTTTTGGGAAGATTCTATTCTCAAAAGAAGATGGCCGATGCTAGAGCCTTGATTCAAGGGTTTCGGCAAAGGAGTGGGGAGTCGATCTATGAATCATGGGAAAGGTACAAGGAGTACCAAAGAGAGTGCCCACACCACGGAATCCCAACATATCAAGTTTTACAGATTTTCTATGGAGGATTGAGTCCTCAAGGGAAGACCAGTTTGGATGCGGGAGCAGGTGGCCCAATAATGAACAAAATTGAAGAGCAAGTCATAGATATTATTGAAGATGTGGTACGACACCACATGGATTGGCAAGACGGCGAGCGAGATGTTGTGAACAAGAGTGGAGGAGCGGTCTATTCAGTGGACCACCTCAATGCCATTAGCAACCTGACATCACAAATTACGAACCTCGGGAAGGAGATGTCAGTGATTAAAGCCAAGCTCGATTCCGTGCCATTGCAAGATCTTCCCTCCCAATCTAAGGGGAGAGGTATGAATCTTAATCCTTCCGTTTCTAATATGCCTGTAGGATGTATTTTCTGTGAAAACTGTGGGTCTTATGATCATTATACTAATGCTTGTAATTTTGATCCCTCGTATGATCCTAATAATAATGATGGTAATAGATATAATAATGAACAGGTCAATGCTATGTCTTATGATAACGGACCTAGGAATGACAATAATAGATATCTGCCACCTAATCAAAGAGGGAACAATTATAATCAGGGAGGTAATGATTTTGATTATCAAAACCAGTGGGGAAATAGGGGCCAAAGGGACCAAAATTCCCAAGGACCCTATAATCAACATGGTGGTTTTGGAAATCAAAACCAATACCAACAGGGTAATCAAATGAATCATAATTCCCAAGGGCAATTCAATCAAGGGGGAACGACATTAATAATAGGGGAAACTGGAATAATAATAAGGGGTACTCTAATCAAAATCCCCAACAATCTAATGTGTGTGGTTCCCGAGCTACAAATGATAATTATTATGCTCATGGACCACCACAGAGATCTAGCTTGGAGGAAATGACGGAGTCCCAGGCCAAAATGTTCAACACTTTTATGTCCACCACTGATAAAAAAGTTTAGTGAAGTGATGACACATAATAATATGCTTGAAACCCAGATTTCTCAGTTGGCTAGTGCTATAAAAGATGGGGTTGGAGTTTCAAAACTACCGCCTCAAGGTATTGACCCTAAAAACTCTGTAAATGCTATCACCACTAGGAGTGGAAAGACATTGAGGGGGAGCGATGAAGTAGTACCCCCTAGGAGTCAACCTGTGACTCCACCTATCACTGATAATGTTGTAGGAAGTGAGGATAAGAGGACCAAAGAAAAAGATAAAATTAATGAGGTCCCAAAGGAACAGGTGGGAGCACAAACCAATGAACCTGACCTATTACATAGACTCCCCTACCCCCAAAAATATGTGAGACATAAGCTAGATGCCCAATTCGGGAAGTTTTTAGAGACCTTGAGAGAAGTCCACCTTTCTATACCATTCACTGATGCTATCAAGAAAATGCCTAACTATGCTAGGTTTTTAAAAGATATATTGAGTGGTAGAAGAAACTGTGAAGGGGTAGAAACTGTTAACCTCACTGAACACTGTAGTGCTATAATAATGAACAAAATGCCTCCTAAGTTAGGAGATCCGGGTAGCTTTTCAATCCCTTGTGCTATAAACAAAATGAATATTGATAATGCTTTGTGTGATCTTGGAGCTAGTGTTAGTCTCATGCCATATTCTGTTTATCAACGATTAAATATAGGAGAACTTCTTCCCACTAACATATCCCTTCAATTAGCCGATCGATCGATCAAATTTCCAAAGGGTAAAGTGGAAGATGTTCCCCTAAGGGTGGGGAAGTTTGTCATACCTGTTGACTTTGTGGTCCTAGATATGGATGAGGATATTCATATACCTATAATTCTAGGACGTCCTTTCCTAGCTACTTCGGGGGCCCTTATTGATGTAAAGGGTGCCAAGATTTCATTGAAAGTAGGAAAAGAGGTTTTAGATTTTGATTTAAATAAAACTATGAAATATCCTTGTTCTAATTCTGATAATTGCATGATGGTTGACACTGTTGATTCCATTGTCTCTGATATGCGTAACGAATTATTCTATACTAATCATGATTTTGAGTTGAATGAGAACAAGGAAAACAGGAACATGGAGGAGAAATTTCTAGATGCATTAGATGTGGCCACTGCAAAGGAGGCTAATGAAGCACCAAAGGTAAAGCTTAAACCCCTTCCAACACAACAAGGAAGGGTTTCCCTTGTGTTTGTAGTACCTAAGAAAGGGGCGGTGACTATTGTCAAGAATAAGAATGGTGAGCTTATCTCCACTGCAATGGCAAGTATTGATTATGGGTAACCTGTAATCCATGTGTTGCGTCAAGCTATCGACGTTAAACTTAGCGCTTCCGGGAGGCAACCCGATTTTCTTGCTTTTACTAGAGTAGTTTCTTTTGTTTTGTAGTTGGTTTAGCTCCTAATTTGTGTGAGTTTTGTGTGCTCTTGTGTGTTTTTGTGCAGGTAGAAGATTGGTTAGAAGTCGGAATGAAGAGAGTGATGCGTGCCTTGAAGGAAAAGAAAACCTGCAAACTGCAGCAGACAGCACGGCCGTGCCATCAGACAGCACGGCCGTGCCAGAATCTAGCACGGCCGTGCCAAAATCTGCACGGTCGTGCCAAACCTCAAAAGCCCACTGCCATTCTAGCACGGTCGTGCCATTTTCAGCACGGCCGTGTCAAGTAATAGCACGGCCAAGCTAATTCTAGCACGGCCGTGCCATCTGAAATTCAATTTCGCAAAAAGCCTGCCAAGCCAACAAGGCCGTGCCAAACCTCGGCACGGCCGTGCCAGTTATAGCACGGTCGTGCAGCGCGGGTTCCGGATAGTTTTTCGTGTTTTTTAAACACGATTTCACTCAAACTCTCTCATTATTCCCCAACTCTCTAACACTCTTTCCTACCCTTTTTCTCTCTAAACTAACCCAAACCCCCAACCTCCTCCCTCAATTCCTCAAATCAAACCCTAATTCCCCATATTCTTCTTTCAAGATCTCGGCACCCTCCTTGCATTGGAGCATTTTTCAAGTGATTGGACGCAAAATTCGGCCCTCTTTGAGCTCGCCACAACTCCACTTTGTGGAGTCCTCGGTGAATTCGTTCTTAAACTCATTGATTTTTGCAATTTTTGTCCAATTTCATTCGTTTTATTGAATATTTGTTGTTGAATTGTGCTTTATTGTTGCAAGTTTGGGTGAACTAGTAGTGTTAGGGTAGTACATTGCATGCTAGGATAGTTTCTTGCTTGTTAATTGGTATATTGTGCTTAATTTCTTGAATCAAACATGCCTAGAACAAAGACATCGACTAGGAGACCGGGTCGGGACGATGCATCCTCATCCATGGTTCCACCCACGGTGGACACCATGGGTATTGTTTTTAATAACCCGTCCTTTTTGGACAAATTTGTAGGATTATCCCACCGACCGATCCGGCCTACCAAGTTCTACGACCCTTTAGCCGCTAGGGCTCTAGGGATCGAAATCAACATGGTTCAACTATTTTCATTTACCAACTTTGATTCTTTCCTTACCATGCATGCTCTCACTTACAAGAGGCTTACCCTCGAATTTTTGTCTTCTTTGTACGTGCATCGGGATGAGAATAACTCACCCCGGTACTTGTCCTTTCAACTAATGAACTCGGGCACCATTCAAATGTCGGTGGCCCAAGTTAATGCCGCCTTTGGGTGGACATCCAACCTGAAATATGGTCCTAAGGATGGCCACTCAAAACACTACAACTCCGGGTTGTTTTGGCGGCAAATCACGGGGAAAATGGATAGAGATCCCCGTAGGGATAAGGCGACTTCCATCGTCAATCCCGCCTTTCGGTTGTCCCACAGGACCTTCTCCTCTACTATCTTTGCTAGAGGAGATAGTTCGGGTGTAGTCTCCATTAGGGAGTTACAGTTTATTTGGCACCTCACCCGTGGGGACGGGCGTCTAGACATGGGAGCGTGGTTACTAGACCACCTCGACAGTGTAGCCCGGGGTAGGGGTGATATTACTATCGGTGGCATGATCACCATTCTTGCGCAATATAATGGGATTGATTTTTCTGAATTGCAGGCTATCCCAGGCACTACGAGGCTTGATATGCGCACCTTGAGAGCCATGCAGTGGCTTGAAGGGACATCCCAGCCGGATTGCTATTTGTGGCTCCTAGCAGGCAAGCCATACGCCTACTTGCCCGATCCGGAGAGGACGGTGGTTTACAACAAAGACAACTGGATCTTCGACCCCGACTTCGCCTGGTACGAGGACGGAGGCACGGAGTATGTAGACCGCAATCCCCAGCCTCACCAGGGGGATGAGCAGGCCCACGGGGGCCAAGGAGGTGACGATGATGATGATGACGAGGAGGGTGGCCCGGATGCGGCCCAGCAGATCCCGGCGCAAGACTTCGCCTGGCTCCGCCAAGGAATGGAAGATTTGAAGCTCGAGGTAGCGGATTTGCGCCGGTCGAACGAGGATATGACCTCCGCCTTTAGAGACCTGAAGAGGAGTGTTGATGATATGGCCTCCCGTTTCCCTTATGGCCCGGGCGGGCCTAGCTCGTGATCCCTTTCCCTTTCCCTTTAGTTACCTCCCTCTCCTTACTATTGTAAGTCCTTGATGTATAAACATTGAGGACAATGTTTGATTCTAGCTTGGGGAGGGGTCTTACTTGTATTTACTGCTTTCCTAGACTAACCTTACCTTGTTTGCTAGTATGTCTTTCCTTTTTGCAGATTGGGAACATTCGAGACGCGGCATGAGTTTGAAGAACGATGCTATGGCCGTTAATTGGAGCTCCCGGGAAGAAAATTTGGTGAGATCTTTTCTTTTTTTTGTGTGCTTAGGATAGTTTAGTTTAGGAATAAGTTGAATGGTTCGAGGATGTTTGATCGGTTCTAAGGAACCTGGGATCGTTGATGTTGATATCATTCGATCACTTGTTTGTCGATTGGGATTTTATGTGATTTTTATGCCTCGTTATGTGCCTTTCAACTTATTCAGTTGGCTTAGTTGTACATATGTTTGTGTTAGATAGGAAAAGCTTCTGCTATGAGGATGTGTGGTTTAGCTTATATGATATGCCTCGTAGTCTTTTCCTATGTTTTTGGATCATAATAAACTTGTCTAATTGCAAAATTTTGGAATATTGTTCATGTTGGATTCGAAATGTGAATGAATGTGTATGGAATGTCTATTTCCACTTAAGCCAGTGATGAATACACAGTTCGAGTCTATTGTTGATCAATGTGGACGAGTCTAGGCGAAGGGTAGAAATAGAACACTTTTGTCATGTGAAACTCTATGCCTTTGGGCTGTGGTAAGATGGAGTCGCTTCCCGGTTGTGGATTTGACCCCCTTGATTGGTAGTTGCTTTATTTGTTAGATCTCGTGAGGTTTATTTGATCTAGCCTTCATCATTCTTGTTGAGTGGCATATTTGGATCCTTGATTACGCATTTTTCGATCTTTGTGTTGACTAGTAGCTCCCGAGACCGACTTGACACTTTTAAGGGAGGAAGAGGGCACCTTTTTCATTTTTCTTATTTTGTTCCTTTTGTTTTGTTACAAATTGATTTTCTTTTTACATCATCTTACTTGCTAACCATGTTGAGCTTTAATTCCATTCTTGGTTAACCGTGTTACAAACCCGATGGCCAATGTTTTACCAACCCTTAGTTGTGAAGCGTTTACCTAGATAGGTTTGTTGAGCTTATTGTTTACTAATCAAGAAATAAAGTTTGCTAGTTGGTTTGAGCAGGTGTGAAAGTGAGCCTAATTGTAAATATGTAATGTGAAAGTCATTTTTCCATCAATAAAAAAAAAAGAAAAAAAAAAGAAGAAGAGAAAAGCCGTCCGAATTGTGAAAAAGGCAAGGACACATAAATAAAGTTTTGAAGTTTGAAAGAGGTCATTTGAGTGTGTATTATATGGATAATTTGGGATGTGTAAGAATGTGAATCAATGAGATTGTGGAAAGTGAATTACATCTTTTGAACTATTGTTTTTGAGAATTGTGATTCTTGCGCTTCATTTAGGAATTAACCCCACTTTTTTTAAATTGTTTTCACCTACCTTACCCATTGCCAATACATTACAACCCTTTTAAGACCCTTAGACTTTAGAGGTGTTCGGTTCTCAAACGGTGGAGGGAGATACCTTTCAACCCTATGGAAAGATTATGCGTAATCGAGATGTCGGGATACCTTTGTTATTTCCTCAAAACATCACTTCTTCCGGTTCCTTCGAGGAATCACGAGGGGCCAATTAGGGTGGTGATTTGAAGCAAACGGGGAGGACGTGGCCGGTTTGGTCGGGTTTAGAGGGAAGCATGATTTCTTTGTTCTCTATGCTTGGTTTAGGTCTTGTTCGCATTTGATCAACGATATCTTGGATTGTGTGTCTCGTTGCTTGTTTGAGTGAGTTTTCCTTCCATGCATGGTTGTTCTAAGTAGGATCCATTGATTTCATTCCGTGCTTAATTTGATTTGTTCGCAATGGCATAGTTTATTTGATCTTGTGTGTGTTTCCCTTGGTTTTTGCTCGAGGACTAGCAAAAGTGTAGCTTGGGGGGTTTTGACAAGCGCACTTTAGGGCGCACTTTAGAGCATATTTTAGGATGATTTTGGATGTATTTGGGGCCGCTTTGGCCGATTATTACCTTGTTATGCTTACGTTCCCCATATTACGTGCTTCACGGGTTTTTGGTTTGTTTTTTATGTGTTTTCAGGTAATATCAACCGAGTTTAATCGGATCCCGAGCCCTTGATGCGTAACCGAGCTAGCCTTAACCGGAGTCCGAGGAGTTAAGGAAGTTCAAGTGCCGTGCATTGATTACATAGCACAGGCAGCACGGCCGTGTTACCATAGGCACACCCGTGCTGGCCTATAAGCAAGCAACCCCAGGCAAGGCAGCACGGTCGTGTCAGTATCCACGCACCCGCACGGCCGTGCAGGCCATTAGCACGGCCGTGCCAGATGTTGCCCGTGCCCGTGTCAGCTTCATTATGAGCCCCGTGCTAGAGCATATTCAGCACGGCCGTGTCATTTTTAGCACGGCCGTGCCAGGAAGTTGCACGGCCGTGCCATATATAGCACGGCCGTGCCAATTTGAAGAAGAAATCCGGTTTACTTACTGACAAGCTAGCACGGACGTGCCAAATACAGCACGGCCGTGCTGATCAAGGGTTAACTGCGCGCTTGACTTCTCCGCATTAGAAGACGTATATAAGGCCCAACTTTAAGAGGATTCCGGAGACAGTTTTAGAGATAGTTTTGAGAGCCTTTGTAGAGAGTTATTGGAGAACGTTCTTAGTATTAGAGATTCATTAGTTTTCTTAGAGATATTTCTAGAGATTTTAGTTTTCTTGGATTGATTTGAAGCAAGATTTGCGAAGATTCTTTGTATTATTCATTGACGACGGATATCAAAGTTCTGAACTTTTCCATTGATTCGCATCAATACAATTGGTATTATTCATTCTTGTTTATTAATCAAGCTTTATTATTCCTTAATCAGAATTCATGTTTATATCTATTATGCTTTTGGAATTCATTATTGCTTTGATTATGAATATGTGTGAGTAGTCTCCTAGCTAGGGTTTTGGGATGAAACCCGGCCTAGGTAATCTATGTAATTGAGGATTGATTTTGATAAACGGATTTTGATTAAATTGATTATATGCGATTGCATGTTAATTCATTATAATAGGAGTAGCTAACCTAGAATCTTGAATTTGATTGCATGATATTCTTGATTTGAACAAGAGATTGTGAATTGAGTATTTCATTATTGATTGTGGTTTGATTATGTATCGAGTAATGTTAAGTGCATGAGAAATCCAAGCTTAGTATTGCCCGTTGTCTTCCTATCACATGATATTGATCAGACTTATAGTCTTTGCATATCCCGTTTGTCTCTGTGATTCCTTGTTGCTTAGTTACCAATGGTTAGGCGTATTCCCGTTCTCCCTAGTGTCTTAGTTTATTGATTTATTCCATCTTATTAGTAGTATTTTAGAACACCATTTTCCATTGATTTCGAACTAGCTTAGGTTTAAGATTGATTTGCAATTACTCTCGTTCCTCGTGGACCGAACCTTTATTTGCCATTGTACTTGGTTATAGGGTGTTCGTATAAGTATTGTTTGATTGAGAGTTATATTGTAGCGACCATTTTAACCCTCGTCACACTTCTCCTTGATTTGCTTGAAACCTGCTGCACATGCTCAAGGCATATACAACATCCAACTTTGTACATATCATGGCATACCTAATGGACCCTATTATAGAAGCATAAGGTACATTAGACTTAGTCCGATCATCCTTCAAGACCTATCTTATGGATCTTAATTCCCAATATGTACATGGCATCCCCTAAGTCTTTCATATAGAAACAACTCTTCAACCATTACTTGACTGACTCAAGCATTGGTATGTCGTTCCCTATGAGTAGTATGTCATCTACATACAAGACTAAGAAAACATGTCATCTACATATAAGACTAAGAAAACTAGATTATTCCCACAAAACATCTTGTATATATAAGATTCTTTTCGTTCTTTAAGGAAACCAAACTATTTGATTACCTCATCGAAACAAATGTTCCAATGTTCCAACTCCTTGATGCTAGCTTCAATCCATAAATGGATTTCCAAAGTTTGCAAAACTTTCTAGGATTTTCTGGATCTTCAAAACTCTCAGGTTGTGCAATATACAAATCCTCCATCAATAACCCAATCAAGAAGGCGATTTTGATATCAACCTGCTAAATTTCGTAATCGAAAATTTCAGCAATTGCCAGAAGAATCCAAATAGATTCAAGCAACCAATGGGTTTGACCCTGTTTCGGGGTTTTTTGTGTCCTATGGGAGAGTTACGTCACCAAGAGTGGATTCCTTGCGGCTGTACCTACAAAACAACGGAAGCTCCTATTGGTAGGAGTTCCGCCTCGAACGATCGAGTTAGAATTGATCGACATAAGGTATAAAGTGCGGAAAGTTAATGTAGATCTTCTCAGATCCCGAGATCAGGTGATTTCTCTGATGTGAGAGAATTAATTGTGTTGTAATAAATTAACGTGTCCCCAAAATGGGGTAACTCTCCTTATTTATAGGGTCATTGGTAAATGTGCCCTTATCTAGGTCAGTCTGACCTAGATTTTATGGGTTGCACCGCTTTGCGGCTTTCTCGGGAATTGGGCCCTTAAGGCCATCATTTTTCGGATGAATATTTGCATGACACGTGTTAAGTCCAGGTGAGTCCATTTGGACTCCTTTTAGGGTGACATGTGTCACACTCTCATTGGACCACGTGGCGGGGTAAAAATCCCTAAATCATTTGCCCCTCACAGGGGTGACGTGGCACGCCACGTGGCGTATGTAACAAATGTCATGCATACTTGGGTGAACAGTGTTTTTTCTGTTTACCTTCTAGAGTAAATTTTAGAATTGACCCTGAAACTTTTCCCCTCTATAAATAAGTTTAAGCCCCCTCATTTTCGCATATTCACGAAATTCTTCGAGAGAGAATCTTTGACTTTTGAGAGAATTTGTTTATTGCCGCTTGAGTTCGATCCGCCTACATCACAATCGACCCAAGAAGTTACAAAAGTACCATCAAGAGGTTACCGCCTATTCCATCTCTTTCAAAATGGTTTCACAAACACACACGGCACGACCTATGGTAGCTGTCAGCCGGTCACCGGGGACGGCTGAATCTAGGACTAGGAGTGCTGCCTGCTCCCACTTGGACTCCCTTCTGCAAACATCCCCGAATCTGACCGTCTCTGTGTCTGTGTAGGACACTATGGTCAGAACTAAAAGGACGGCCCAGGGCCCCAAATATGGCGAGGAAGACGACGGCACTATTAGGGTACCAAGATGTGAAGTTTTTTATCACCCACCCAACACTACAAGCACGCCGGAGGACTCCATTCTGAACGAGTTAAATAATGGGTCTGATAATAGTGTAACCGGCTCCAAACAAGGGTCATCCTAGTCTGATGATGTTTCAGGCGGTTCTAATGATAGAACTTAGCCGCCTGTAGCCCATGAAGAGGTAGAAAGTTCTGAGTCTACCTCCGACTCTAAGGAGGAGGCCGCCTCTCCTAAAATAGGACAAGGGGAGGATATGAAAGTCATGTCCCTGACTTGGACGATACAGTCGTTTTTCCATTCAATCAGAGTTATGGGCATAAATGCTTTGGCTGTTACGAAGCAGCGATACAGGCGGGCTTGAGATTTCCTCTTGACAAGGACTTTGAGAAAATCCTAGACGGATACTGCCTGGGGGTTTGGCAGCTTGCCCCCAATTTGTGGGTGAACGTTCTTGAGTACGTCGTCGCTTGTAAGATGCTCGGGGTGAAACCGGGCTTCAAGGCCTTTGCTTCAATGCATTACTGAGCAAGGCTCCTAAGGCAGCCGGCCCTGGGTGGTACACCTTAACTTGTCACAAAGGATTAATGATGACCCTGGGAAAGGAATCAAACTGGAAGGACTAGCGGAACCGATTTTACATTATCTCTTTGCCAGATACAAGGTGGAACCGGAAGTATAATACTTGGAATAGAAACCCATACCTTCTAGGCCAAAAGGCTATCCTCCCGCCTCTTCCTGATGAAGGCTGGAATCAAATTTTTACGCCTGGTTTGTTTAAGGTCTCCACCAAAATCATAGAGGGAGGGAACAAAAGGGAGATAATTCCCCATAGTTACATCCCTAGGTTTGAGTGGCTAAGGGACCCTTTTTACTTAGCCGCCTGCGGCCTTAGCACAGAAAAAACTAAAGGTAGCTGGCCGGATAAGACCGTTTAGCAAAATATAATTTTTTTTTTTTACGATATTCAAAATAAGGTATCAAGACCATGTCTTGGATAAAGAAACACCTATTAAGTGAACGTTGAATATCATATCAAAAATATCCCTAATCGAGGTCATTTGAAAGTTGGACAACTAATGACCTCGTGAGATTAGTGTGTAGTATGATTTATAGCACAGTTTCTTATGCTACAAGGACAAATTGTCATAAATCATTTGCACAGGTTTTAGTTTGGAACTATACCGGATCGACCTATGAGAATACTTTAAGAGATTTAACAATCGTCATAAGTATATCGCTCATTATGGCTATCGGAACCTCTTTCCTCCACCATGAGTGTTGTTAGTTCTCTTGTTTGAGTACTAGTCCGCTTTGATGTTGTCAAACGTCTGCCGTAAAAGGGGATTATAAAGGCAATAGTTGGGTGGCTAGGGCCTCTTAATAAGGGAAGCTAACAATGCAAGACTGGGAATGTCCCCTTATTAACAATAGGGAACATGTCTTTGTTGTTAACAAGGCCTCTCGAAGAGCGAGACTATGAAAATGCATGGTCATGCTCAGATGGATTTTAGAAATCATCGGCTTATTGGCAGTCGAACTCAGAAATCAAGAAACACTTCTGGACGTAATAAGGATGACGAATAATCTTACCTTATATTTCATGAAGAGACATTAAGTGACATAGGAAATAGGCTATACACAATCAGCACACTTGTCCGAAAGGACAAATGGGAGATTGAAAGGAATGGCGTCCTTCGAACAAGTGTATTATTCCGATAGAGGGTTCGGAATTAATTAGAAAGCTAATTATTCAGTGAGGTCAAGTGATCGGAATGCCTAGCTAAAGGTCGCTTCCAATCAGTAATACTAATGAATAATTAATATTACAGCTTAATCTTGACTGAACCCTTCGGGTCACACCCATTCATGTAACTGAACCGAAACGACAAATTAATCTGAAGGATTAAATAAGTCAATAGAGTTTTACGAACAAAGACGTCGGATTACGAGCTTAGAGCATCAAAACCGAGCGTTAAGCGTCGAGTCAATTTTAGGAATCGACGAAGACGAGAAAAATAATCAAATAATATATTGTGCTAAAATTTCGACATGGTAGCAAGCCCAGCCAAGGGAAAAGCCACCATTTGGGCGTGCCTTGGAGCCCAAGGGTTGAGGTCGGTCTTCCTTACATTGACCAAGTGTGCCATACCCATGAGGTTGGTGGGTTTATACTTGCCCTCCAAGGATGGGTTTGTGGTCCTTACCTACTCCCTTTTTATGTGATGACACTATCATTTGATTATTGTTTTATGACTTTTTATTTAATTTAGAATTAAATTAATTCATGTTTTTCTCACTTTCCCAACTCTCCCACATTGATGGGAGATGGGATTTCAAGGGCTCCTTTCCTTATAATTACCAATCATTTGGCATTGGGAAAGAGCACTTGAGTTGGTGAAATTTAAGGGATCTCCAAGAAGAGAAAACCTTTGTTCTAATAACTCTAAGTTATTTTTGGTCTAGCCCCGACTAAGCTTCAGGGTAGGGGCCGAGTCTGTTCGTTAGCGAGGGTGTTAGTTGTTAGAGGTCCGCGCATTTGCGGGACTCTAGGCTTTCAAGTCCGAGCTCTAAGTAAGAGCAAAGCACGCTACAAGGGTAATGATTCTTTCTCGCTCTTCTTGCTAATCATGTGATTATGGTTTTAATACATGCTTAGTTACTTTAATTTGTGTGCGGATTTTGGGCGGGTTTCCTTCCGCGTGGTGTGGACATCACGAAACCAAACAATGCCATCCGGACAGTAATGGTCTGGCCGAAGCAGCAAACAAGAAGATTCTCAACGCACTAAAGAAGAGGGTTAAGGATCAAAAGTCCAAGTGGATAGAGGAACTCTCTAGAACCCTCTGGTCACTTCGGACAACCGAAAAAGAGGCTACAGGACATTCACCGTTTGAGCTGGTGTATGAATTCGAAGCCGTTCTTCCAGTGGACCACTTCTCAACCAAAGAAAATGAACAACTCATGAAAGAATCCCTCGATTTTCTGGACGAGGTTAGAGATTTGACCCGAGACAGAATGGCTTCATATAAACAAAGAATCAACAAGTTCTACAACCGAAGGGTCAATGCAAGACCACTCAAAATTAGGGACTTGGTTCATCGGAATGCTGCAACAGTGCAAAAAAGCCGCATTTATGGGAAGCTTTAAGCCACTTGGGAAGGAACCTATGAAATTTACGATGAACTTCAGCCTGGAACATACCAACTACATCAGTTGGATGGAACCGAGTTGAAGAACCACTAGAATGCTGATGTACTGAAAAATTTCATGTGTAAACCCTTTGGGGAAGAATAATCTATGTAAGTGCATCTTTTAGAATTAATGAAAGGCCTCCGAGCCACCGTTCTTATCAATTTTGAAAGTTTCCATTTTCTGTCTTCTATATTTTTTTGAAAAGTGTTTCTCTTTGGCACTTTCCAAAGTATAGTCCAACAGTGGCACTGTACTTCAGATCGCCGCCAAACCCGCCCAAAAGGGAACAATGATTTCACCACCGAAGTATAGCCTTATGGAGACACGATACTTCAGATAAATTAGTTCCTTGGGGCAAAGGGGCCGTGGAAAAATCTAAAGCATTGCTAAACACTGGCACTGTGCTTCAGAGGAGTTATATTTGAGGGATTGCCAAACTCTGGCATTGTGCCTCAAATAGTCGTTCACTCGAAAAAATATCAAGGATCGAGAGAATACTGCTCTTAAAGTATAAGACTTCTAAGCAACAAACTCATAGATTCTCAAAAACTAAAAAAAGAACAGAAACTCCCAAAATTTTACTAGGTAAATACAAGGCAGAACGAAACAAGTCTTCATCTGTACCAGTAAAACCATGCAAACACCTTAGAAATCCAAAGACTGACACTTTAGATTTCTGGGGGGGCAAGAAGCACTCAGCCCAATCTTATTTTTCCAACAAGTGGGGACCAGATGGGTCCAGGCCAAAGCTCAACACTTAGAATAATTTTGCGAAATTTACGAAAAGCATGCAATGAACTAAGTAAAACGGCTAGATAGTTGGAAAAGAGACAATGAATTTCAAAGCAAATAAGTTACGCTCGGATCATCGAGCTATAGAAAATCATGTTTAGAATAAATAGAGGAAACATATCCTAAATCGGCAGCCTCCCATAAAATGGAAAAGCACAGCTGCCGAACTAAGTACAACTACTTGAAATTCAAAAGCAAGTAAAGAAGTTTGTACATCAAGGCAAGCTGAAGCACAAAAAGGTTCAAAAGGCAAAAATAGATGCGGCATATTCTAAAATTAAGAGAAAGTTGATCCGCAAGACTCTGTAGACGACTGCCCGAGTTCTTATGCTTCAGCATTCGCGGGACTAGGCTGAGGAACAGTTGCATCTTGGCCACCTCAAGCTTCAGCACTAGCAGAGGACGACGCATGCTGAGCAAGAGCTTTCTCAGACTCCTTCTTCTGAGCTGCTTCTTTCTCTTTTTTCTTAGCATCTTTTCTTTCTCGAGCCTCAACGTCAACCTAGCAGTGGCCAGGTGAACATCCTTCTCGCTCGAAGCCCAGACCTCCACTTGATCCCAGTCAATGTAAGGATCAGCATGGAATGCCAGACGCCGACCTACATTAAACCCATTCTCATAACCGTCGTCATATTCGGCTTGGGTATAGATCTGGAATGCAAGTAGCTTCTAAGCTTTCTCAAGCTCGGTTTGAGTCTGAGCAGCCTCCTCCTTCTAGGCCTTTAGATTACCCTTGAAGCAGGCTTGTGGGTGTATTTCCACTTAATATTGCTCGACTTTTGCATGGTGTTAAGTTGCTTGGTGGTTCCGCTAGTTCCAATTCTAGTTTTAGTGGTGAACTTGTGATGCAGAGGGTGACCTAGACCATTGCGCTTATGGATAGGGTTGCTAAGCTCGATGATCCTTAGTGCGAGCTGTTGTTGCTTAGGGCATGTACCGGAGTTTCCAAACTCTACTTTGCTTTGCGTACTTGTCCTCCTAGTACTTTTGATGCGGCTCAGCGCACATTTGATGGGGCTCTTTGATCTTCCTTGGAGTGTATTGTTACTGCTTTGGAGCTTGGGTTTGGCGATTGGTAGTGGCGGCTTGCCACCTTACCATTTGCAATTGGAGGGCTTGGTGTTATTCCGTAGGTGATGTTCGTCATTATGCTTTTCTTGCTTCTCCGTTATAGTCTGCTGGGTTGCAGACAAAGCTTCTACGGCATGCTGGCATTGTTGGTCTTGGTCGAGCCTTTGAGAATGCGTTGAGTCTGCTTAATAGAATGGTGGAGTCTGACATTTTGAGTAATCCTAGTGAGGTCGCTGCCCCTAAACTCATGAAGAAATTGGCATATATATATTTCACAAAGGTTATTGCTTCTGCAGAACCCACCTTTTCTTTAACTCCTTGACAATCAGCATTGTGGAGATCGCAACAGGGAGATCATACCTCTGCTTGGATTTGGGCAATTCCTATTTCAGGGTTGGGTCAGACGATGAACGCAAAAACTTACCGATGTGTGTTGTGCTACCGGTTGGGTGTTCCATCAATCACTGTCTCGACGTCGAGCTCTACTTGTTCCAAGGTTTTTACTGGGGACATTTTCGGTGATCATGCAGTGTCATGTGCTGGAATTATGGGTATTAAATATCGGCATAATTTTGTTCGAGATACCCTTGATGTTTGCTATAGGTCTGGGATTTCAGTGAGAAAATAGGTTGACATGGGATTGTCTAGAGGGAACGACAGGGCCCTTAGACCTGCAGATGTGTTACTTTATTCCTAACATCGTGGTCGTGATGTCTGTGTTGATTTGACAGAGTCTTCTCCTTTGACACAGTCTGGGCTATCTGACTTTGTTCCTGGACGGGTTGTGGCTGATGAGGCTCATCGAAAACGGGTCAAATATGAATCTAGTTGTCGAGCAATTAGATATGGATTCCTTCCCTTCTCCTTTTGTTCACTTGGGGAATCAGACAAGGAGGCTGTTGCGTTGCTAAAGCGGGTTCAGAAGTTCGCGACGATTCAGAATATTGGGGCACAAGCTGCTGCTCATGTTTCCACTAGGATAAGATTTTCTATAGCTAGAGGAGTGGGGGCCTAGAGTGTATCTCGACTTCCCACTAATTTATTATAGGTTGTATGACTTTGTCTGTTTTATTATAATAATAATAATAATAATAATAATAATAATAATAATAATAATAATAATAATAATAATAATAATAGGACTGTAGAGAATGACCTTATGCGTAACCCTAGTGAGATCGCTACCCCCAAACTCATGAAGAAATTGGCAGATATATATTTCACAAAGGTTACTGCTTCTACAACATCTACTTTCTCCTTATCTCTGCGTTAGGATGCCTTATGGAAATCCCAGAAGGGGGATCACATTTCTTTCTGGTTGCGGGCGGTCCCAATATCAGGGTTGGGTCAGACTATGAATGGTAAGGCTTACCGTTTTATTCTTTGCTACAGATTGGGTGTTCCTTTGTTCTCCGTTTTGACACTGTGTTCTGCTTGCTCAAGGGTTTTTGATGGGGATATTTTTGGGGATCATGTAGTCTCTTGTGCTGGGATGGTGGGTATTAAACATCGAAATAATGTTGTTCGCGATACCCTTGTTAATATTTGTTTTCGGTTCGGGATTTCCGCTCGAAAGGAAGTTAATGTTGGGTTGACTGAAGGAAACGATGGGGATCCTCGACCTGCAGATGTGTTGTTTTATTCTTAGGATAGAGGCCTTGATGTGTGTGTTGACTTGACGGGGTCTTCTCCTTTAACACAATCAGGGTTGTCTGACTTTGTTCCTGGTCGTGTTGTGTCGGTTGCTACTCAGAGGAAGCGGGATAAGTAAGGAGCGTGTTGTAGGGCTATTGGCTATGGTTTTCTTCCCTTTTCCTTTTCTTCATTGGGGGAATTAGAAAAGGATGTTGTTGCGTTGCTGAAGTAGGTTCAGGCATTCGCACGGACTCAGGATATAGGTGCTCGTACGGCTGCTCACGTCTTCAACAGAATCGGGTTCGCTATAGCTAGAGGTGTGGGGGCCCAGATTGTGTCTCGGATCCCCACTAATATCTTGTAAATTGATTGACTGTGTAGGTTTTTGTTAATAATAATGATAATAATAATAATAATAATAATAATAATAATAATAATAATAATAATAATAATAATAATAATAATAATAATAATAATATATTCTTGGGATCGTGGTCTCAATGTCTGTGTTGACTTGACAGGGTCTTCTCCTTTGACACAGTCTGGGTTATCTGACTTTGTTCCTGGACGGGTTGTGGCTGATGCGGCTCATCGAAAAGGGGTCAAGTACGAATCCAGTTGTCGGGCAATTGGATATGGCTTCCTTCCTTTCTCTTTCTCTACACTTGAGGAATTAGAGAAGGAAGCGGTTGCATTGCTGAAGCGGATCCAGAAGTTCTCGAAGACTCAAGATATTGGGGCACGTGTTGTTGTTCATATCTTCACAAGAATAGGATTTGCTATACTTAGAGGAGTGGGGGGGCAGATTGTATCTCGGCTTCCCACTAATTTTTTTGTAGGTTGTAAGATTTTGTCTTTTTTGAGATATTTATAGTAATAATAATAAAAAATAAAAAAAATTAAAAATAAAAATAATAATAATAATAATAATAATAATAATAATGAATAATAGTTAATAACTATTAAAAAAAATTAAAAATCATTAGTTTGATTTAAATAAGATAAATTGTTTTTTGTAACACACGCACAAATGGGAGAAGGCAGTCAATCGCTGCCGCTGATGATCTGCTGCTGCCAGCGGTGCAGTGGTGGTGGCTTATTTGAATGATATGGAGAAGGGTTAATCGGTCGGTTGGGAACTAAGAAGAGAAAATTACGCTAGGGAAAAGTGTGAAATTGTTTATAAAGTGGGTATTTATAGCTCTCTCAATTCTAAGTTATTTAGAGCTACAATTCTGCCATTAATGAAAGAAAAAATAAGTTTGCCCCTCTCCTTTAATTTAATTTAAGAAGTACAAAAAACTTACTACTAAAAATTACCAAGTAAACCATATTTAATTTAAAATCACAATATATTTTAAATTATTTTTTGCCCCATTTTTGAAATAATAAAGAAGCTAATTAATTTTTGAAAATACATTTTATAATTATTAAATTAACATATAAAATGCATAAAAATACAGGGTATGACACACCTATCCTTATATATAAGTGACACACGCCTCAAGTTGCGCCGCTATACGGGGCTAGGTCGCTTTTTATGGACTTTGTGCCTTTCATCATCACTATGCATATTTCTACTGCCATGTGTCATGCTTTGATTGGCCACTTATATATAATTTGGATGTCATGTGTCAACTACTGATTAAGCCACTTATTGGCCTTTAATCGATCCATGTGGCAAGGTATTTTTACCCTAAATAGTGGTGGTGATGGCGGCGGCGAAATGTGGTGGTGGAGGTGAATGTTGAGTTGGTGTTTGAGTTATCGGTACTTTGGTAGGGATAAAGTTATAGAGTGAGTTTGGTAATTAGAAGGATTACTTGAAAACATGTTGAACCCAACGAATTCCACTTTCTAATTTCTATGAAGTGTGTGTGACAATTAGAAAAAAGCGGATGAAGTAAAAACTAATATAATTTAATCAAAGTACAAAAATTTATGATTTTCGAATTTCAATTCCCAAGCCAATAAAAAAATTTTATATACACTTGGGTGTACTAGGGTATTTTCTGCTCATTTAACATTTTTTTTTCCTCCTTTTAAATTCTAAAGGGAAATCTTTTTTTATAACACTAAGTTTTTTTCTTTTTCTCTTTGGTAAAATGAAAAAAAAATCATTATCTTTGACAATCTTGCGTTGTACTATTGTTACTAAGTCAATCATGGCATTTCTAACATTTAAACATAATTATTAGCCTAACTATAGTTAATTATAGTTAACAAATGATGGAGTTACATATATACCCTCCACAACAATTTTGAAAAACCCAAACCCGACGCCTCCTCACCACCGCCCAAACCCGTGACCTCCCCAACCACCACCCAAACCCATCACCTCCCAAGCCCGACACCTCCCCAACCACCGCCCAAAGCAACCTCTTTGCCATTGCCCAAATCTGTAACCTCCCCACCACCGCCCAAACCCACCACCTCCCCACCAACCACCACCTAACCCACCTTCACCCCTCAAAACCACCTACCCACACCCAATTTTCACAACCCCAAAACCGTTCCCACCTACACCCCTCAAAACCACCGACCACCACCTACACCCGGATTTTACAATCCACATATCACCTACCTGAAACCCACCCTGGAAACCATCCCAAATTACCACAAAATCAACCAAACCACCAACCCATCCCGAAAAAACCCTTTACTCACTCAAAATATTCAAAACCACTAACATTCACCCAGAAACCTGTAACTCTAATTTTAATTAATTTTAATTTTTTTTAAGAAAATAAGAGTAAAAATGAAAACTAACCTTATCATACCGTTATTACCATCAATTCCAACTTTGAATAACAAAATTTGACCATTAAAAAAAGAGTATAAAACTATCCTTAAGTCAGTCGATTTCCCTATAAATTGTTTAAATGTAAAATAATTCCCTATTTACGTCGGTTTAAAAATTTATTCCCACCATATTGTCCACGTAGAATTGGTGAAAGCTTCATTAATCCCAGAAAATAAATTGGATCATTTATTCTCATTTTCACTCATGCCATAACTCTTAGAAATTTATCCGTTCAAGTTTTTTTTTTTTTTTTTTTTTGTCTTTTGAGGAATAATTATTAGTTCAAGTAATGGTTTATCTACGCCCTCATCATTGAATAATGTGATGCTTGAATATTATAAAGTAAAATTTTGAAATAAATTATACCCTTGACATTTTGATCAAAATCCTATTTGTAAAACATATAAAGATTTTTTTGTCAAAAAAAAAAAAGATATACAAATTTTTTTGGACATAATTTTAAATTTAATTCTAAAATTATAAGATAATATTAAGATAATTTTAAAATTTGTGATATTAAGATAATATTTTTTAAAAAAAAATTATAATTTAATTCTAAAAATTCATTGGTTAGTTTTTGCTTATTTTGGTAATCTAATTTTATAATCCTATATTAGATTGTTATCTTTTTCAGTTAAAATAACATATATCAGAAGAATCCCATATAAAGTATGTAAATTGATAACTACAACATCACTTCATCAATGTTATACACACCTTCAAACAAAGTTCTCTAGATCAACACAACAAGAAGAACAACATCATGAATGCTCTGAATCTTCTTCTTGACGATCCTAAACAATCTCCTTCTCTGTCCAAATCTCTCCATGAAAAACTCCAACAAAACCACTCAGAAAATCATCAAACAACATAAGAATCGCACGAGACACAACAATGACAATAACAACAATAATAACGAAAGCAATGTTGTTTCTCAAATAGAGGAACTTGGTGATGACATATTGTTCTTGATCTTGTCAAAATAGACTCATGGTGTAACACCCCAATAATTCTCTCTAAAAGAAAACCTGTAAAAACCTGTGAAACCTATATAACCTGTAAAACCTGTAAGAGAATTATTAGAGTGCAACCGCCACGTGTTCAAACGTTAAGGCTAGTTTCAGAAATCAGCAGCGGAATTTTTTTTCTTTTTTTTTGTCTGAGTGTCGTGAGTGAAGGGGAAGGCAAGGGAAAGCAGTAGAAGTTTATAGGAGGTTTTGAGAGGGGAAATAAGGAGCAAGTTTCCTTAATTAAAATGTGAATGAGGAGAAATAAAGGGGTAATTTACTTATTGAAAATGGTAATATGGGTTTATGATTTTCTTGTTTTTATTTTTGTCAAATCTTTCCAAAAGAAAAATTATTCAAACAAGTATAGAATTATTATAAAATATTTGTATATATAAAAATATAATTATTATTTACTAAGGAAAATATGGGGGATTACAATCTACCCCTCTTAAAAGAAGTTTCGTCCCCGAAACTTAACCCAAAATCTATAATTTCTCAAAACTATTACGTTTTGTATTGCTGTAATTTGCTTGTTTCTCAATCATATATGCCTAACAACTGAGCTCATGCTCCATAAACTCATACTTAGCCAAAGTTTACGTACTTTATTAGCATGCAAACACAACAATACTTGGTAGTAATAAGCAAGATCATGCAAACTTATGGTAATAAATGACATAAATGAGGTAAAAACGCGAAATCACACTGCATTCTACCGCTCTTAAAAGAAAAGAGTTATTCCCTCGTAACTCACCTCGTCAAATAACTCAGGGTATTTCTTTCTTATCTCTTCTTCGGTCTCCCAAGTAGCCTCTTCGTATTCATGGTTAGACCAAAGGACCTTTGCTATCTTCACAAAGTCTATAACAACCTTCTATAATACCCTGCTATTCCCACAAAACTACAAACATTAGCCACATTCTTAGAAGTAGGCCACTCACTCACCGCCTTGATTCACAAGATCTACTGGTACACCCTCCTTAGAAAAGTAGTGCCTAGAAAAGCAACCTTTTCCTACCAGAACTCACACTTTGAAAACTTAACATACAGCTTGTTACTTCTAAGAGTTTCCAGAATGGTTTCCTCATTCCTCGAGTACACCAATATGTCATTAATGAACACAACCACAAACTTATCTAAATATTCATGAAACACTCGGTTCATCCGGTCCATGAATATGGCAGGTGCATTGGTTAACATAAAAGGCATGACTGCAAACTCAACTTCCCTTTTAGGTGGCATCCCCGTAATCTCATCCGGAAAGACATCTAAAAAAAATTCTTTCACAATGGGTACGTCCTCAAACTGCCTATTCTCACCCTTACTCAAATCTTGGATACAACAAAAGTACAATGGATACCCCTTACTCACCAACTTCTTAACCTTTAAAGAAGTATGATCCCAATGCCTTTCGGCTTCCAAAACGTCTATAGGACAACGACTTACCCAAAGGATCACTCAGGTGCACTCTCTCTATCTCAAAGTCTATCTTGGCCTTGTATAAGCTTAGACAGTCCATTCCCAAAATGACATCGAAGTCCCCCAAGTTTAAACTCAATAAGATTCGATGGAAAAACAACCTCTCCCATTTTCAAAGGCAAGCCTTTGAATAACCTATTTCAATGAACAAGTTTGCCAGTAGGCAGACTGACTGACATATCGACATGACTCGACTCAGATAAGTTTAATTTGCGTACAACAGAAGTAGAGATGAAAGAGTAAGTTGCTCCAGAATCAAACAAGGCTTTGACAAAAACAGAGTGAATAGAAAAAGTACCAGTGACTACATTTGAGGACCTTTCAGCCTCTCCTTTGCTCATCACAGGCAAGCGCCCGGGAGCGTTGCTCTTCCCTTGGTGACCATTGTTGCCATTGCCTGAGTTGTTATTGCCATTTCCAGGTCTATGGTTGCCATTACTGTTACCATTCCCGAACTTCCCATTCTGACCATTATCCTTTCCTCCTTGGTTATGAAAATTGTTGGGCCTATGTTGGGTATTCCCAGTATTCCCACTATTTCCTAGTTGGTTCTGTTTGGTATAACATTCATACTCCTTATGCCCCCTCTTGTTACAGAACCTACAAGTCACCAAATTTCCCTCACAGTCTCTCCCAGGGTGGTTTCTCCTACACTTCTTGCAGTTGAACTCCCTCTCCCCATTATTAGCATTAGAAAATCTGCTAACATTCTGATTATTCCTCTCAGATGAGCCCCCATCCTTAAACTTCTTGAAGTGACCTTGGTTTTCAGAGTTCCCAAAGTCCTTCCTCTTCTCTCCGACCTTAGAACTCTCCCCACATCCCTAGAATTCAAATGGTACATGTGTGCAGCTCTCTCATATACCTTATCTAGGGTCTTAAAGACTTTCCCAGCTAGGTCTTTCTGTAACTATTTGGTTAATCCTTGTTCAAACCTCTCAGTCTTTAGTTCTTCAGTCGGGACAACCTCAGGGGCAAACCTAGCAAGGCCCATAAACTTATTATAGTATTCCGAAATCGACATTTGGCCCATCTCCAAGTTAAGGAACTCCTGAGCCTTCTATTTCTTCAAAAATGGGGGGTAAAACTTATCCCTCAATGCAGTTTTAAACACTTCCCACCCAAAGTTTGGTTTGGCCTTAATTATTTCGGCATTATCTCTCCACCAGATATCAGCCTCATCCTTAAGGTACATAGCAGCTAGGTCAACTTTCATACCCTCAAGACAATTTAGTGCCACAAACAGCTTATCAAACTCTCGAACCCAGTTTTCCAGGAAAGTTGGATCAGCACCTCCCTTGAAAATTGGTGGCCTAACTTGAGCCAACTTCTTGAACATCTCAGCATGGGGATCAAGTTGGTCAGCTCGATTCTGATTCAAATTCTCAGCCAACATGCGGATGGCCTCAGCTAAAGCAGCATTATTCGCCATTCTAATTTTATGCCTGAAAGGAGGTAAGCATTCACTCCAGCTTAAACCGAATTCAAACATCGTACGCATATATTCAATCACAATATTACATTTTATCACATAAATTGGTTCAAAAGGGTACTTTGGTCTTTGCACCCCTTCGTCCCAAGCAAAATCAAATAATAATAGAACAATCCACACGCAGGATTAAGTAAAGTTAAGAAAAATAATTCCCATCCCGCGCCACTCTTACTTAACTTAATCATAAACAAGGAAATTTTTCCTCAAAATTATATGTAATCACAAAACTTATATTGGTCTTGAATAAAACATATAATCAGACTTAGGATCCTTATAATAGAATAATCACTCTTATTATAACTCCAATAAAAGTATTAATCTCAATCCATAACTCCGTAGCTCTAGCTACTTATTAAAATCCAATAGTCAATGTCAAAATAACATGAGGTTCTAATAACCATTATTGATAGCAAATACCTTACTAATACTAGCTGTATTCTAATAAGCCTAATCTTTAAGGGACTACATCAAAATACTTGTCTTTCTTCTCATTATAAATGTTAATGTCAAAATCAGGGTCATTTTCATCTTCCGAATCTTCAATATATAGCCTTGTAAACCGGATTCGGATTCCTAGTAGTTCTCTTTCCAGCATTTGGAGCCGCAGGTTCTCTAATCATCCATTCAAGGTCATCTTCATCGTCCGAGAAAATAAGAGTCATCTCATGAAAAATTCTCTTGTAAGTTTTGATCTTATTCTTTTTGTTCTCAGCCGTTTTAAACTCATGCAAGTCCTGATAACCTTCCTCCGATTGGTCAAGCTTCAGAGTTAGAATCCTTTCCATAGTTTCTAGAGTATCTTCACTGTTAGAGTCTCTCTCCTCCTTAGACATGATTACTGTGTCACTTATCTCTTCTCTACGTCATCCCAAAGTAACGAGCATTCGAAAAGCATAACACGAACACATCATGAAAGAATTTCAATTAGAACACCATCACACAATTTATTAACTAAGCAGCTTGCAAAATAATTAAATAAATGCAAGATAATCAATATGCATGCATGCCCTTTCTAATTCTACCCAAATCTCACCAAATAAATAATTTAAGCTTCAAAGTTAAACATTTAAAACAATTAATTCAAACACAGTTAAAATTTAAAATCATTTTTGACTTTTAAAAACAAAATCCTTAATTGATTAGTTAGGCACCTAAGACATACTAATTGGCTTTAGTGGTAATTAGATCAAATCTAAGCTCTGATACCACTTTGTAACACCCCAATAATTCTCTCTAAAAGAAAACCTGTAAAAACCTGTGAAACCTGTATAACCTGTAAAACCTGTAAGAGAATTATTAGAGTGCTACCGCCACGTGTTCAAACGTTAAGGCTAGTTTCAGAAATCAGCAGCGGAATTTTTTTTTTTTGTCTGAGTGTCGTGAGTGAAGGGGAAGGCAAGGGAAAGCAGTAGAAGTTTATAGGAGGTTTTGAGAGGGGAAATAAGGAGCAAGTTTCCTTAATTAAAATGTGAATGAGGAGAAATAAAGGGGTAATTTACTTAGTTAAAATGGTAATATGGGTTTATGGTTTTCTTGTTTTTATTTTTGTCAAATCTTTCCAAAAGAAAAATTATTCAAACAATTATAGAATTATTATAAAATATTTGTATATATAAAAATATAATTATTATTTACTAAGGAAAATATGGGGGATTACACATGGAAACTTTTGGCTCGATGTCGAAGTGTTTCAAAGCGATGGAACAACATAATCTATCAACCCATCTTCCTTGGCCTTGTTTCTTCGAAGTTCTTCCTTTCACCCTTTACATCGTAAACCATCATAAAACCTCCCTAATATCCCATCACCCGTTTTTCCAATCCCAAAATCCCCCATTTGACCTCGATTTTCTCCCTTTTGTGACCACAAATACAAGCTCAATGTAGTTGGTTCCTACTCTGATCTCTTGATTTATTGTAATCATATTCAATATATTCGTCTAAATAAGAAACTTTATTACTACATTTGCAATCCAATTACTAGAAAATATGTCCAAATTGAAATACCTATTAACTACAATAATGATGGAGGCAATCTAAAAGCAATGTGTTGGAAATTTAGAGGGCATTAGTAGCGTTATGGGTGAAGGAGGTTTTAAATTTGTAAGCATCATATCAAAATCAAGTATTTTTCTTTTGAGAGTGGTAAATGGAGCACACATCGCACACCCATGAAGTTTGATCTTAACCTTACTTCTTTTCTCCTACAATTCTATAACTATGAACAACAAGCTGCATTGGCTATTATATGACAGTATTCTAGTGATTGATCCATATAGAAATGATATTTCGAGGTATCGCCTGATCAAGTTGTTGTTCCCACCTTCTTTATGCACCCTAGGAGTGTGCTACGAGAGACTTAGGTTGGCGAAATATGCATATATTACTAAGTTTGAACCTTCCATCTCCATATTGAATGTATGGGAACTCGATGATATAACAAGAGCACTTGGACAATTGTGTGCACGAAAGTGATCACTACGACGATGGTTCACCCTATTATTTATAGTCCCTTAAAGAAGAGTTTGGAAGAAATTCACTCAATTACTATACATTTTATTCCTATGATTGTGATGTTGTATACTTGGAGAACGAAAACAAAATTGTTTGATATAATCTAAAAAGTGGCACTTTAAAAGTGGTGTTGGGTGAATGGACAGTAATATACCACTGGCGAATCCTTTGGTGGTTGATTAACAATGCTTTGGCCTCATCAACATGGTTAGAACCTAGCTACTTAATTTATGTTTTACACAAATATATTCTATATGTTTTTACATAATTAGTTGTAAAGGTGACATGAAAGCTGCAATCTTGTTTGGTTTTGTATATGGTACCTGTGGTACGATTGTGTTCTTATATTACTTAAATTTATGTTGTGGAGCACATTAATTTTAGAGAAATCTAGAGGAGATATTTGGAAATGGGAAAAGGTCATTTAAACAAATAAATATATTTTTTTTTTAAAAAAAAATCCAAACCAATAAATTATCTTGACAAATATTTTAAAAATTAAAATAATTAAAGTATTTTGTAAAATTAAATTGGGTAAGTCTGACACATTGAAGGTAAACTTATCATTTTTTTAACATTAAGCTACCATTAGTTCACCTTATCGTTATTTCAAGAAAAAAAAAAAAGTTCACCTTATCTAAGTACTCCCTCAAATTCAATTTGATAGTTCCGTTTTGACTATTTATAGTCAAACTTTAAAATTTTGACCAAAAATTCACATTAATATATATAGAAAATATAGTCATGTGAGATATTATTAGATTTGTCTCAATATATAGTTTTATAATATCAAATTTTTACGATTTTTGTTATATATAATTAAAGATTTTGATGGTCAAAGATACAAGTCAAATATATATGAAAGGTTTTTTTAAGAGATTTTAGAGTGGTACGTAGGTTAATAGGAGATTTCAGCCAATGAAATTGCCACATAAGCAAAATCAACGAATTAAATTCTATGAGTTTAAATTCAAATGTCACGTAAGTATTAAAAAACAATAAAAAAGATAATTTGTGATGCTAAATAAAAAAATAAAAATTATGTTATGATTTTATCAAGTAAATATTAGATCAATGAAAATTACAAATTAATTATAATATCTTAGATGAAAAATTTGAAAATAGATTATTAAAGTTATGTAAAATATCATATAAAATAAACGACATGGACAAAGGGAGTATCATATTACTTATTTCATAATGGATAAAAAAATTTCAAATTTGACGCCATCGTTCAAAAACCTTTTGTTAACGCCATTCTTGAGATACTCCATTAACATTGATATTCTCTCTCCTCCATCACACAAATTTGAAGAGCTTCGATGGTGAAATTACATGCTGCAATGGAAAATTGGAAGTAGATGACATACCCTACCCTTTAGAGTTAACCATGCCCTAAATTTCACAATGTTTTCATAGGAATTTCGTAAGCCACCGAAAATGGTGGTGTTCAATCTGTTTGTGTAGGTGGGTGTTGGTCTTAGCGAATTTAAAGGGGCTTGAACAAGATGAAGGTGGTAAGGGTAGGAGGAAGAAGATGAAGGTAGTAAGAGAAAGAAGAAAATGGGAGGAAGAAGAAGAAGGTGATAACTGGTAAGAGGAAGAAGAAGATGGGAGGAAGATCGAGTTAACAACGTTAACTCCGATGTCTTTCATCACATGTGGCCAAACAGTTATTATAATATTTTTTATATCAATTTGCACACAATTTAAGAATATTTATTTACAATAGTGCCATTTGACATACATAATGTGTTTATCAAATAGATAAAGTGGGGCTCCCTACACATACCAAACGCTTATGCGAAGGAAACCCTGGAGAAATAAAGAGAAAAAAAAGAGAGAAAAAAGAACCCCCACCCAAGAGCACTGAAGCACCGCCGCAACGCATTACCTAGCTTTTCATTGCCGCCTCCCCTATCCAAAACAACTTATGCCTTTAATCGTCCACCTTAATGTCCTAATCTGATATCGACTCACTGAGAACACACCTTACTCAGAAACTCCATTGCTTCTCGACGGTCCTCGTCGTCGTTTGTTCATATCCTTTATGATGATAATGTCATCCATAAGCTTAACTCCATGATAATGTCATCCATAAGCTTAACTCGAAACCCCTCGCTACTAGAACTTCGATTCAGAGGTTCACAGTACAACCCCTGGCGCTAACCCGACTCACCTTCAAATTCACCTGTTTCCGAATCATTAATTTAAGAAATTAACGTTCATGGATCTACTAAAATTGAAGGTTTTTTTGTTATGCCACAAAATCAACAGGACTTTTCATAGAATTCAAACTGTTGTTTTTTATTTGGAGATCGAAGTTAGTAGAATCTGAAGACCTTCATCTTCAATCTTTCTCAGGAGAAGGATGCGGCTTCTAGGTAAGTTTTCTTCCCCTCTTCTTAATGAAACAAAGTTCCTCCCCCCGGGTTTTCCCACTCTGCAAGGGCATTTCTTTTTTATTCTTGGAACTTAAAATTTTCCCAAATTTGTTGTTCTCGGATTATTATTGTTTATTCTATATGCATACTATTATCTCTCTACTATACTTGGTGAAATTGCTGCTTAGGCTACTCATACGAATTGCTATTGCTTTTAATGTTGGATTGTGCATCTCATTTGAGTATCTCAGTTTGATTCTTGCGTATTTTTGATGTGTGATTTAAAATCTTTGACGGGTTTCTTGTTTGGGTATGTCCAATTTTGGTATTTGTGAATTTTGGATTATTATCCGGAAGTCATGTTGTGTGAATAGTTACTATTTTGTCAACCATCAATGTTGGTTTTATTATGCAATTTGGCGATTACTAGTGCATCAATTTAATTACTTTTAGATATATTCACAAATGGTGCCTTAATTGCCTTCATAATGTCTTTTCATATTTTCAAGCTTAGGCTTGGTTTCTAGGAAGATGTTATATCATGCACTTCTTATGGTGCCTTAATTCCCCTGCTCCCATGATTGTGAACTAATTTGCTTATATTTACCTCCTTGGGTTGACTTTCTTTTGCATGTAAAACTTTTTAAAGCCAATTCTTACTATTGGACAACTTTTGTCTACATTTCTAACCTTTGCTATAACACTGAAACTTCTCCTTGCATGGGTTTTATTATTAGTATGCTTTATGTACCCAAGAGGGTTTCCTTATTGAGAGTCTTTTCCATGTCCAATAATTCGGTTGCTTAGGGCATATGGCTCATTTTATGCTATTATGTGTACTACCCTTGGTGCTCTCCCCATGGATTACATGACTCATCTGTTTATTTCAATTTTAATATTCATTTGCCTTCTATTAGTTGCCCCTCCATTTTCATATTATATATGGACTATTACCTCTATATATGGCCTTACCTATGTTGGGATTTGTTGCTCGCTTATACATGTAAATAATTTTTGCTCCGTGTATTATCTTTGGCTTATCTTTAGCTGACAAAGATCAACAATATACACCTTGCTTTGCCATTCTGGATATCAATCCATTCTACTGTAATTCATGGTTTTTTTATGCAATACCTCTTGGCATTTGCTAATCTTTTGTTTCCTTGCTAATATTATGTTGCACTATATTCATTTATTATACTTTGAGTGGATTTTGTTAGGCAATGGACTATATCTTGATTGCTATTGTACTTTATGGACCCTCTTAGGAAAGATCTTGCCATTTCTTTTCGATTATATGATGTATCCCCAATTCCCCTTCTTTTTGTTTATAAATTGTGGTCTTGTTTAATAACTATTTTTATTTCTTTTCTGATTGGTAAATATGGTTGGGTCTAGATAAAGTTTGTCTTTTCTCATTTAGGTGTATCTCGTTCTTATATTGTCCTGTGCTTGTGTTGGTTACTCCCTTTATGCTGAATCCAATGCTTAGCCATCCGCTCTGGATTCGAGTGCTTGACATCCGCTGCGGGACACTAGTGACTCTTTCACTATTTGGATTCTTACATATTCTGTACCTGGTGGCTATAGTATATTAGAACTGTAATCGTATGAATTGTGTACCTTTTGTATGTTGGTGTTGTGCCGCGCTTTTTCCCACCTTCATATCATATCCTTTGGTGTGGTTGCCGTAATTTGAAGTTGTTCGGCTGGTGGTGTTCCAACTGGCCTGGGCATTAAATGGTTTCTACATGTCGTGTCTTGCCTTCCATCGGAGCCTTGGTTGGTAATTATTGCATATATTCAAACATTATCCTATTTTATGTATTTGTATAATTTACAACTTTTTCCTTGTTTAAATGTTGTAACTAATGCATGGGGTTGTAATTGTAATAGCAATAAGCATCAAAATGAAGTATGATGAATGGGTTGAGTCAACCCCTTAGAATCGAGTGCATGATCTCGCTATGGATATGGTGTGACTAAAGTGCACGCATTAATGAAAGCCATGTTTGATAAATGAGAGTCCTAAGCTAGAACATTCAGGGTAGGGAAAAGTCCCTAGCTTTAGCTGAGTTAGTTCATCTTAAATATAAGTTTAGACCAGATGTTGTGTTTGTCTTAGAAAATTTGACAAATTCTATTAATAGCAAAAAAAATCTTAAATGCTCTACATTTTGACAACAAATTTGTTATTAAACCAGTTAATCAAACATGTGGGATTTTGGTTTGTTGGAATGATGAAAATATAATTATTCACCTTAAAGATAGATGTGCTCATCTACATATTACATATAAGCCTTTAAATAAAGATCAATTTATTTCTAGCATATATGGCCCTGCACAGGAAAATGACAAGAACCCCTTTTGGGATTACTTGGATGGTTATCAGTGACATTAACGAAATGCTTAATTATTATGATAAATAAGGAGGGCGCCCTTTTGCATATCATCAACTTAAAAGACTTCCTCATTTTCTAAACGTAACAAATGTTATTGATATCCCTTGCTTATAGAATGGTTTTTCATGGAAACAACACAATTTACAAGCGAATATATAGACTTATATGAAGTCATGAATTTTTAATTATCTTTCCAACTTGTAAAGCTTCTTATGGTACATTTACAGTGTCCGATCATGCTCCTGTGTTCTTTGATTCACAGTTCAATGAGCGAAACTACGACCCTAGGCTATTTCGCTTTCAAAACTTGTAGACGTTAGAAGAAGAATCTCACTCTATTGTGAAAAAAGTTTGGCCTACTCCTATTATAGGTTCTCGGTTTTATAGGATTCAACAAAAAATGTGTAGGGTAAAGACATATTTAAAAGAATGGGCAAAAAAGAGATATGGAAACAACAACAATAAGCTGATAGCAAATGAGGAAAAAATTAAGCAACTCGAAAAGAGTCTTCGTATGAAGCCATTTAATCCAATACTTGTTAGCCACAGAAACAGAATGATTAGACAAAGGGAGAAGCTCCTTCTATTTGGTCAAAAAATTTGGGGGAACATTAGTCGAAAAAATTGGTTAACTCAGGGCGATAGAAACTCTCGGTTCTTTCATAATCGAATGAGAAAAAAAGATAGCAAATATTGTAATACCATATATAGATTTTTAAAATGAGCTAGATACTTGGGTAGACACCAAAGAGGTAATAAATTCTCTTCTAATTAATTCGTTCAAATTAGATCATAGTACCCCAAGGCGTTTAGATCTGTCTTTTATCGAATGCATAACCTTAGTAGAAGATTGTAACTCTCTTACAGCCTCTGTAATCAATGAAGAAACTAAGAATGTCTTTTTTTGATATGAACCCTCTTAAAGCGCTAGGTTTTGATGGATTTGGGGCGAAAATTTTATAATCTTATTGGCCAATTATAGAGAAAGATATTTATTTAGCTATTCAAGGTTTCTTTCACCATGGTCACCTTTTGCCCTCTTTGAACCATACTCCGATAACTTTAATCCCAAAAACAGATTTACCGGGAACTCCAAATCATTTTATCCTAATAAGTCTTGTACACAAGGTTTATAAGGCAATTTTAAAAATTCTACTGAATCGTTTATGTCCAATTTTAAACGAAAAAGTGAGCCCACTTCAAAATGCTTTTACCCCAGATCATTCAATCCATGATAATATTTTGATCATACAAGAAGTTCTTAGCACTTATCACAAGTCTAACAATAAGACTGGATGGTGTGCCCTGAAATTAGATATGGAAAAGGCGTATGATAGAGTAGAATGAGATTTTTTTTATGGGAATGTTTAAAAGCTTTTGGCTTTCCTCAAAAATGGATTAATTAGATTATTGAGTGTGTAACCAAAGTCTTGTACTCTTTAAAGATTAATGGCACTTCCACTGAATGGTTTAAACCATCAAGAGGCCTACGACAAGGTGATCCTCTGTCTCCCTTTATTCTTTGCATTGAAGTTTAAATAAGGAAACTTTTTATTGAAAGTCTTAAAAAAAAGCTTGAATAAGCTTTAAAATTTGCCCATGTTCCTTTAATATCCCTTTTCTCTTATTTGCATACGATAGCCTATTTTTCTGTAAGGCCACGAATAGCTCTTGCAATAGATTAAAAACTCTACTCGAGGACTTTTGCAAAATTTCAGGTTAATTAATTAATTTTCACAAATCGTCAATTATTTTTTCGAAGAAAATTCCAAATTCAAGACGAACCGAGTTAGCAAGCCACTTTAACATGACTTCTAAGTCATGTTTGGGTCGTTACCTTGGAGTACATTTTAGTTCCTATTTTCCTAAGAAAGAAGACTATAAGCTTATTCTTCCAAAGACTGAAAAAAGAATTCAACATTGGGAATTTGGTTTTCTATCAAAAGCTGGACGACATACCCTAATTCAAAACAATTTAGAGGATTTACCTTTCTACTTGTGCTCATCCTCTCTTTTACCAAATGACATTTCTTTCAAAGCTCTTTTGTTAAGAGACACGCGGATAATCCCTTTCAAAGCTCTTATGTTCAAAGACGAGTGGACATTTCTTTCAAAGCTCTTGTTGTTCAGAGACGCATGGACACATTTTAGATCGACAGCGCTCCCTGAGAATGTGGAGGTTATCAAACAAAATAACTTTGATTTGACAAAACGTCACCCAGAAAAGTGTGCTCAGCAAACCCAGATCCGCGTTTCTTTCCCCTTAATTCCTTTATTTGTAGAATTGACACTTTCTACAGGTATCGCATTAAAAAGGATGATTTAGGATCGCTGAACGTTCTAGATCATTCTCCATCCCTACTGATCTACTATGACTTTTGTTTTCAAAACTTAAGTTTCTCCGAAATCAGTCAAAGTGGGCTTCTGTAGACACTTGACTGTGTCTCCCCAAAAACCAAACCTAGTGATGAGTACCTTTCACGTCTTTGACTAATGAGTTCGGTAAAGAGTTGAAGAGTCTCGTGAAGTTCTCTTAATCCTTGACCATATCTCTAACCTTTCTTAAAGTGTGTTAACCCAAAATCATATATTTCAAGACTTTAAACCCAAAATCATTAATTTCGTGCCCAAAATATAAAAACGCTATACCATATTATTTTGGTCCATTTTTCCGGTCTAATTATTGTTTAATTGGATGGGATTTAAAAAGATTTTTCCAACAATATATTATAAGCCTAAATCCGACTTAAAACGAATAAGTTATGGCCAAAATACTAAACCGAGCCCAAATCGAGCCTAGATCCACCTTACCTACGACCCAATGATCATGTGAGGGTCTAAATACCATATTACTAATCCTAAACCCATTAGGATTCTTTAGGAGCTTCTAGAATTCACTGGAAGGTTTTAATTTATTCTTTTCGAAAAGATAAAGATCAAAAGAGTTTGAAACCAAATAAAACTTTTCATATGATAGTCCTTATTCCGATCAATTCAAAGACATTCGAATATATGTCACAATCATAATTCTATTAGAAATCAAACTCCGTACAACTTTGATATCTTCAAAATCATCGCAGAACGACAGAACCAACACGCTGCGTCAGTTCCATCGCGCCGCAATAAACAATGTCGCGCCGTGATAGGTATATCGCCACGCGTCAAAAACAGTTCAATTCCGATTCAAATTCTGATCTTTTCTAATCGTCTAGACCGTACTCTCTTTTATTTCTATAAATAGAGGTCGTTTTTCTCGTTTATAGATCATCAACAATCATCGACAATCATCGAGAATTACCCTTGAAAATCCCATCATCTTAACCCGGAATTCTTTAATTCCAATGTTCTTAGCCTTAGCCTAAACACGCCCTTGGTATTCTCCCAAATCAATTACAATACCTCATTCACGAGATTTAAATACTCTAAATCATCCTCGACGTTGCCTTCAACCTCGACGTGAAAGGTTGATAGTTTTGAGGGTTTGGGTCCCAAATCTATATTTCAATTCATATTTGATTTATTTACTTTATTGATTTTAACTTTCTTGAAAAACGTATGTATTGTTTTAATAGCAAGAAGGTAGAGGCTTCAAAGTGAGTAATTCAAACACCCTTAATTATTCTTTGATTTTGGAGTAGAAATCATGTTTACAATATTTTATTGATTCCTAGTATCATATTTAGGATGTTGATTATGATTTCTAGTATCATGTTTAGGATAACGCTTTGATTTTGTTATTAGTGACATTCTAGGATTTGTTATTAATCCGTTTAGTATCATGCCTAAGATCTTATTATTAACGATATTTTGATGATGTTCTTATGACGATGATTGTTGTATTAATCATATGTTGCTCGATTATTCGTGATTTACGATATTTCTTTATCACGCCTTTTTCTTGTAGATTTAAAGGGAATTTGTACTTGAAATCACGCCTAATAAGATAATTAATAATTTCATTTAGGCTTAATATGATTTTAATTCAAGTGATCGCCAATAATAGATTTGATTGTGCATTACTAATCAACCAACATAGATTAAACAGGTTTAGGATTAACTAAACATGATTCTCTCTTCACTCATGCCCATCATGAATATGCTACCACGCCTGAAAAGCTCCTCTTTACTTTGTCCCTACTACTCGTCATTAGAAATGGGTCGTCGTAGGGTCAATTGACAGGTTCTAGTTGTATCACCTAATCAAAAGTAATTCCTAAGTCCTCTAACTAAAGTAGATAGGGAAGTAGGGTCGAATCCACAGGGAAACAATGTTCTTATATTCCTGATCAATTACTATAATCTAAATTTTCAAGTAACTATTTTGTATTGTGGGAATTAAACTAACAATTAAACTAAGCAAATTAAATAAGGGAATAATCAATAATAAAAGGCCTAGGGTATAGGTTCACCAATAAATAATATTCAAGGGTAAAACATAACAATCAATCATTAATGCATGAATTAACCAGATTATAAAGAGCTTTCGCTACGTATTATAATCACATAGTTAATCTACCGGTATTAAATCGCATCTCTCGATTCTTGACCTAACCATTTATAAATTAACCTGCCTATTGAAACTAAGCCTAACATCAATTCTCATCTCTCGAATCTCGAATCAATATTGCATGACTCATACAATTAAACCAGCGCTAATCTAATTGCACAGCAGTAAATCAATCAATAGGAAATTAACCAAAACATGAACAATCAACAATAATAAATTACCCCTTCATATTATTTATGGATCCCCATAAACCCTAGAATTAAACTACTCACACATAATTAAATCTCCACTAATCAAAGCAATAAAGCAAGACCTAATTAAATCAAAGCAATTAAATTACTGAAAGTAAAGAGGGAAGAAATCGTTACCAAAATTAAAGGAAATAATGAATTGCATAAATCAGGGAGTGTAGAGAGAATAAAAGTATCAAGAACGAGTTTAAACAAAATCTGGAATTAAATCTAGGGAGAAAAGACGTAATCGCCAATGTGTAAAAAACGTCCAACAATCTTTGGCAACAAAAAGTATTTATACTAAACTAATAATCCTAAATAGAGAAAAAGATAAAATAAATAAAAATCCTAATAAAAACACGCGCCCTGTCGGGCGCGCCTTTGGGCGAAGCCTTGCCTGATCGGGCGAGCTCCCGGGCAAAGGATTATATCATCTCTTTTGGGCTAGTTTTCTTGGCCCAATAAGATTTCATCCTTGGGTCTTGAATTACAGTCCAATGCCCGAGCTCTTCTTTTCTTCACCGAGCCCTTAATCACCGGGTTGATTTCTCTAACACGGCCCTGGACTCCGGAATATGATCATAGTAATGCGTTTCGCTCCAATGCTCGCGTTGGCTCAACTAAGTACGGGGAAAATGCTCCAAATCTGCAGTTTCCTGTAAAATAATACCACAACTACGAAAACACTAGAAAACGTATATTAGTAATAAAAATGGCTCTAAAGAGCCAAAAATACTCCTAATTATGACCAAGGGACGGGGATAAAATACTACATAAAATGAACATATCACCAATATAAAGACAAGGCCAAACAAACATACAACGCACGATCAGCAATGCTGAGTACATAAGCATAAACAGTACACACTAACATGCTTTAATCCTATCAACATACAACATACCTTATTGCACCTGTTTCAAGCACACAACACAACCAATAAATAAATAGACTAATAAATTGCTTATTTAATTTGATTACGCATCGAACGGGTTTCCCACCAAAATTCCTACCCCAAATGAATTGAGGTAAACTACACCGGGAGCTAACCGGGTAGGCGAATATCACATGAAATGACTGGACGTCCTAGGCATAATAATAATAAGAAGGAAAATATAGCGTCCTATACTCCCAGTAGAAGTCATTGTTAAATATAAAATCCCATAACTCCCCCCATATATTCATACTCAAGGTATATACGTTCCAAGAGTTTGGTGCGTAATCTCTTTCACTTTACGTTGTTTACATATTTTTAGACTTGGTGACGACTCTTAAACCATAACGCAATCAATCACAATAAATCATTCAAGCAATCAAACACACCAATTTAATTCTTGAATAATTAGTGACAACATAATTTAATGTTGAACCCTTTATAAACTATCTATGTGTTAAATAACATCTTAAGTGCATAAGGCGCCGCAAACCTATCCCTCGATGTTTAGAACACCTTAAGTGTACGTAGGCACTGCAATGTAATGTGTACTAAGACACTTAATAGCTCAATTCTCTTGCTCAAAACATCAATAAAAATTATATGAACTACAATAAAATTCCCTTTTTATATTCCAAACCAAATTAAACATTTAGTTTAATTAAACATGCTCTCAATCATGCCAATAATAAAAGTGTATTTCATATTCAACATTCCAATATAATTAATTCCAACCATTAATTAATTCATCATAAGTAATTCATATTTCACAAATCAATCACCAACATCAATCCAATCAATAATTCCAACCAATACCTATCATGATGCTACCATAGAATTAATTAAACAAAGCCTAGCATGCTTCTATACACTTAAATAATTACCAAGTACGCAAACGTACCTTGAATATGATCTTAAAATCGCCACGACTACACAAAATTACTCACTTGGAAATCTCCAACAACCCAAAATTACAAAGGGACATTAATACCTATTCAATATAAATTTTCAGTAATATAAACACTCTTTAAACCACTCGTAAACCCTCTAAAACAAGTTGAAAATTAATTAAAAACCCTTACTTTTATTCCTAATTATTGGGGTAATAAAAAATCCCTTCAAGAAACATAATTATAACCTTTATATAAAAATTCCAGCTTTATAAAAACATGTAAAATTGTTGTACATTTTTAAAAACATCTAATTTAATAGTTTCAATCACCTACAATCAATTTTCATCAATATACATTAATTTAAAAACCTAGGGTTTTCAATTTGGGGTATTTTAATTCAAAAACCAAATCTGAAAATTATATACATAATAATTATAATCTAACATCATAAAAATCATCACACAACCCAAAAATAATAATTAAATTAAAGCTAGAATAATTAAAAAAAACACACACGCACAACAAGGGGGAGAAGGGAGGGTGGCTGGCGCCACCTCCCATGGCTGCTGACAGCCCTGTGCTGGCGGCGACAACCGACTGTGGTGGTGGTGGCAGCCGCCCACCGTGGTGTGTGAAAATTAAAAAGGGGAGGAGGAAAAATTAAAGGAGAGAGAAGATAAAAGGAAAGAGAGATTTTACCTTTGGGTATTCTCCACCTTGAGCAAGAACTAACTTGCTCATAAAATGGGTATTTATACCCTCTCTCTAAAACTCTCCTAAGCTTAAATTCCTTTCTACCTTTAATGATCCCTTCTCCTATTCAAACTAGTCCTTTGACTTTCCTTAAATACCATTGACTTTAAATTTCCTTTTATAAAATAATATGCCCTAAAGTTTCTAAATAATAAAATAAAATATTTCTAAAACAATTAAATAAATAAAAATGGACCTTTAATTAAAATAATTCTTTTTAAATTAATAAAATACCATAAATAATTCATTTCAAAATTTTTAAACACTTCATAAAATAATGATTTAAATTAAAATACGTATAAAAATACGGGGTATTACAGTGTGCCAGTGCTACTACTAGCCGCCGGTAGTCATCGATGGTCGGTGGTGGCGCCGGTGACTGCCGGATGTGAGGGGAAGAGAAGAGAGAGAGACGTGGGAAAGAGGAGAAAAAAAAGAGGAAAAAGGAGAAAGAAAATAAGAGGAAAAACTTTTGGGGTTTTTGTGAAATCTGAAAATATGATTTTTAGAGTGTAAAATTCTTGGGGTTTTAAGGTATTTATATCCCCCTTTTTAAAACAAAAACACTTATTTACCAAAACTGTTATTACTAATCCTACTTCCCCTTAACTTTTCCCTTGAGGCCAACTTGTTGGGCTCTTAAGTGTTCTTTAATTCCCAACAAGTTGATCCAACAATTTAAATAATGTTGACCCAATTCAAAACACTTTTATTGCCTCAATTAATGACTTATATTATTTTATACATACTTATTTGATATTTAAATAATTAATTCTGTAAAATGAAATGAATCATTTTTAATTTATAAATAAATTGAATAAAACAAATAAAATAAATAATTTATACATATAAAAATATTATAAAATACGGAGTATTACAACCCTAGAAATCAGTATGAAGCTTAAAACAACGAATAATAAAACCCTAGAAATCAGTATGAAGAGTTTCATTAATAGTGTGTTTGGATAAAGAAATGGGAAAGAAAAGAAGGGGAGGGAGGTGAAGGGGAGGGAATTGATAGAGAGATTAATTTCTTACAAGTTAATCCTTCCATTTCTCTCCCCTTCAATTCCTTTCCTTCCTCATTTGTTATCTAAATGAAAGATAATCAATCCCTCCATTTTCCTTCCCTTCTTTTCCCTCCATTTGCTTCAATCCAAACAAAGTGTAAAAGCGAATTGAGAGGGTGAGAAGGAAACCAAGAGAAGCTTTTCAGAGGATATGACGAAATCTAAGAAAGAGAGTAAGAAGAGAGAGAAAGCCAAATGAGTGATGGTGAGGGAAAACGGGAAAGCAAGAACAACAAAAGGTAATGGATGGCATGACCGTAAGTAACATCCCAAGCCGAGGGCAAAAACGTCTGTGCACTGGCCTACTATCCATAAGCAGATTGACTGTTCATAGTGAACAGTGGCGGTGCTTTAACTCTTTTAAAGATTGTATATCCCCAGGCCATATTTCGTATGTTAAAGGGTGATACCCCCTCTAAATCTCTATATATTCATATAATTCGCAAGTGCAAGGCTCTCATCTTTTAAAGGGGTTGGGAAATTGCTATTAATCATTGCTATAGAGAGGCTAATCGCCCGACCGATTGGTTAGCTAACTACGGAGTGGGTGCGAAGCAAAAATTGATTCTTTTTGAGGCAATCCCGAAGGATTTTCGTGCTTTTTATAAGAAAGGTGCGTTAGAAGGCTGTGGTTTGAGGAGCTCGCCATCTGCTTGCTTGGGATTTTTTTTTTGGTTTCCCCTCTAGTTCACAAAAAAAAAAGGCGAACCCACAAACTCATAGTCATTTATTTCGGTTTGAATAATAAGTTTTATCAAGTCTACGATTAAGAGCGAAGAAATTGACAAGATTTATGTCAAAACGAGGAAAAAAATTACAAGTAAGAGACTTAGGAGCAGCCTAGAAGAGACGTCAAGTTAAATGCCAAATAATTGAAAATAAAACAGGCCGAATATTTTTTTTTTTTTTTTGGAAAAGTAAAATACAGAAAAATTAGGAACGTCTTCTCGCAAGACTGTAACCTAATTTATCGAAAAGTAAAAAATAAGAAAATTTGCTATCCATGTAGGGGTCGATATCTTGATAGGTCGGGTAGAATAGCCTAAAGAGGCAATATAATCTGCTGCTAAAACAAGCCGAATCTATATAATAATTGTAGAGACACTTTTCCAACTTTTAACCACATCACTTCAAACTCTTAATCCTCAATTTCTGAACAAATTCAATAACTCCCATAATCATATTTACAAAATAAATTAATAATACCATAGTAATAAAATAACATTTTTTTTTTGACGAGAATAAAATTACATTGACATATACGATTAATATATTCTGTGCTTAGCACGGGTTCGCTCTAGAATACGAATTGGGTAGTTGATTCCCTGAGCAAAGGTCTCTCTTTCTCTGCAAAATTCGACAGCATGTAGCCTCCTTCGCCCCTCTTCACCCTCTTCTTACTCACGCAAGCAGTTATTTTCCCATATTTTCTCTCTCCTCTTTTTCACCGACTACCTGAATTGCCGGTCAACATCACCACTTCTTCTTCTCGAGGTTTTTAAGAATCTAATTCTATTTTTGGTTTTGTGATTGATTTTTTTTTTTTTTTTTTTTTATGAAAATTATTTTGCAATGTATCTTGTTGTGAATTTAATTTGAGTGATTATGATTTGCGGATTTGAAATTTTAGGATTGTGAAATTGTTTCTGAATTTATTTGTTGGCAATTTGAATTTTATTTTTAATTGGTAAATGATCAGTAAGTTTGCTCGAATAAAAAAAAAAAAGCATTAATCTAGGAACACCAGAACAAAATAGGTGATTACTTTTGTAATAAGATCGTTGCAGTCGCTTTCATCGGCGTTGTCGTATTTTGCTTTGCACTCACGGCTTATGCAGGCTATGATAGTCAAGATACCGGATATCCTTTAACAAACAGGCAGTAGACTAGTAAGTATTGCATAAAAGACTAGTGTTCCTTTGTGTATTGTGTACATAGTCTTAGAAAAACATGGATTATATAGGCGACGTTAAACAAGATATCAGATATCCTCTAACAAACAGAGGAACTAGACAAGCAAGTATTGCATAAAAGACTAGTGTTCCTTTGTGTACATAGTCTTAGAAAGACATGGATTATAAACAAGATACCAGATATCCTTTAACAAACAGGCACTAGACAAGCAAGTATTTCTTTATGTAGTCTTAGAGAAACACGTATGGAGTAACATAAAGCTTACCAGTTGGAGAGGTATTTCTATCAAACATACTAGCTAGTCACTAGCCACCTGCAACTTAGAACTACTGCTTTATGTTCATTGAAGGATTGCATCATTGCCATCTTAGAAGGATTAATTGAATCTGACCACAAGAAGAGCCTATAGTAGGTTTATAAACTAAAGATAAATACTTAAATGAAGTGAAGCCTAGGAATTGAAATGCTTATAGAATGTGTCTCACTAAAGCATGATGGTTCTTCACTTTGCTTTGAATCAAACCACATGCTCCACTATTTGTTCGACCTCTTTCAATTTCTGTGAGTTATTGTACTTTTGTTGTTGAGAACTTCCCTAGTATTTTTCAAGTTTCTTTCCAAGACGTTGGCTCGTTTTGGTTGTAAGTAAATGGAAATAATACCTTTTGCTCCGTTTGGTAACCGTTTATATACAATGGTAATGGGAATGAATTTATATGTAATATAAAATCCAGGTTCAAACCCATAATCACTCAACATAACCCCCAAATTGATTATTTTTCTTCATAATTTTCATTCCTATCTAATACCACCTGTCAAGAGTTAATGGAAAAGCATGAAGAGAACACATGCTTGTGGGATGAGATCGTGTTCCCATAGATATTATAGGTTGTTTTCCATAGTAAATTACACTTAAATTTCATTCCCATTATTGCAAATTATTACCGGCTATTAAACTTGGGCAGCCGTGGCTTTCCCAAATTGTTTTAATATGGTGCATACAAAGATTGGGCTTACTAGAAATTCTCTTTTTTTTTTTTTTTATTATCCTCTTTCTGAGGACACATTGTCCTTTTGTGCACTATGAGGAGTTTTAATGACATATTTTTTCTTTTTGAATAAAATAGGATGATCCGAAAATGTCAAATGTGTAGCTTTTAGTGTCTCACAACTAAGATGAAAATTGGCATTAGGTTTTCACTTGTATTAGCTAAACATTTTTGCACGAAGTTTATACCCAAAGCAAAGAACAACAAAGAATATAGGATCACCTTGTCTCTAGCCTTATTTCACAATGACATGTTTTGTTGGATATCCCTTAACTCCTTTCTCATCATGTCTATCTTAATCATACTTATAGGGGATGTGTGTTTTTAGTTAGAGGCAAGCAAGATATTTGCCTTCGAGGAACAAAGCTAGATTGGCAACATCACTCCTCACCTATTACTTTTCGCAATCTAGCAGTTAAGATCTTATAAATCATCTTGTAAATTAGAGAGCAATAAACAATACAAGTAGTTTCTAATTTTAATTTTTAGTGCTAAATGAGTTAAGTATACAAGTGCATTGATTTTTATGTGTCATTAAATGACTGAATTAGGTTTAAAAAATTGAATGGTTGCCTTAATTTCATCAGCGATGGATTAGTTGATCACTTTCAAAATAATATTTTGGTCACTTAAATGGAGAGAGTTTCTTTGGATTAATGATGACGATATCATGAACCTCAGTTTAAACAAAAACATGTGAAGAATAGTTTGATTTATATTTAATTATTTAAGCATTTTCATCATCTTTCCTTAGGAGCAAATTGTTAATTTGTAGTTTATTTATTAATTTTATTTTTAAAAGTTTATTTTAGTACTGCATTTCAAAATTTCTGGATGTGTCTCTAAGGAAAAGAGTACTTTTTGTGGTGATTAATTTTGCAGGAATGAAATAAGTGTAAAAACAGTGATGGGGAGAGAGGGATACGTAGTTCCTGTGGACCCTCAGATGGGTTTAAGTGTGGGTCTAAAGAAGAAACCTGCTGGATCACGCAGTTGGATTTTGATTGACTATCCTGGTCAGGCTACCGTTCTTGATCTTGACAAGTATGCTATTATGCACCGTGTTCAAATTCATGCTCGCGATCTTCGTATATTGGATCCTCTTCTCTCTTACCCTTCTACTATTTTAGGTCGTGAGAAAGCTATTGTTTTGAATTTGGAGGTTCTTTTCTTACTTTAAATCTCGAGAAATTATTTCAAATTTTCTTTCCTGCTTTTTTCTCTTTGTCTCTGTGTGTCTTTTGCTGATTGGTATATTTATTTGGTGTTTTGGCTGCTCAGCATATCAAGGCAATCATAACTGCTGATGAGGTACTGCCAATATTTAACATCTCTTTTTATTTTGTTTTGGGATTTGGCTCTTATCTTTTCTTATGCTGTCCTGTAAATTGCTTTACATTTTGTAATATGTATTAGTTAGTTGGGTGTGTTTATTTATGGAACTGTGATGGGGAGCCAAGTTAAAATCCGAGGATTAACAAATGCACTATTTTGTTGCATTGTGCTCTTATAATGATCAATTACATGTAGTATATGGCTTCTCTGATGTAGTTTTCATCAAGAAGATATCTGTAAGGTTTGTACTCTAATTAATGTATTGGCTTATTTTATTTTTCGCTTGTGTGATTAGCTTGTTTGTCAAGTTTTATTACAATTATGGGCTTGGGATCCTTGCTTTTGTATTGACTTGGACTCTAATTAGGTTACTTATGGTGTTTCTCATTTATTCTAATCTGCCTTTAAAGCCACATTAGATATGTATTCTGTATGGGGTGTTTTGCTGACCCAGGACACTGTAATTGAAATAGTTTCAAACAAGTAAAAGTGCTAGTTTCAAGTTTATATAGACGACGAATAACAAACAGTACTATAGTCTTATAAATGCTCATATATGATTCTGTGTACATTGATGCCTCAAATTATTTCTCATTTTCTTAATGTTTTAGCTTAAAATCTAGTCTTTGTGAAATAGTGAGACCTCAAGTTCCCAAGGACGTGGTTTGTTACTTTGTTTTTATACTTATAGGTATTGCTTCGAGACCCTTTGGAAGAAAATGTAATCCCTGTTGTTCAAGAACTTCAGAGGCGCTTATCCCCAGGAAGTGCTGCACATAAAGTTCACGGAGATGGGAAGGAATCAGGAGGACATGATGTTGAAGCTACTGAAGAAGATGGTAAATTACATTCACTCTCAAAATCTCGAAGGTATTTTCATCCTTGAATATCATCCACGAAGGTGGGAATTGTGGGTTTTGGCCTTGTGATATCAAACCAACAACCACCACCACAACAACAAAGCCTTAGTCCCAAAATGCTGAAGTTGTGATGTTAAACCAATTGATATTATTTTCATTTTATTTTTCTTTTTTTTAAATGTTATTTTAGCCTCTATATATTCCCTATTTCATTTTTCAACTGTTATATCTGAACTCTTTTTTAGCTGATTATATCCGTCAAATTTGTAGAATCTCCCTTTGAATTCCGTGCACTTGAGGTGGCCTTGGACTCAATATGTAGCTTTCTTGCTGCACGTACTACTGATCTGGAAACTGCTGCTTATCCAGCATTGGATGAACTGACGTCTAAGGTGAGTGTGCCACCCTAATGGGCTTTTTGACAAATGTTTAGGGTCTCATGTCCTTTGAAAAATGTAACTATGTTGGATTGGGTGTTAGGTCTACTCTTAGGTATTATGCTTGTGAGATATTTGGATGTCTAATGTGGATCCTAACCCTTGAGTCAAGATTTTAGAAATATCACAATCTGGAAATAAAGATCCGATTTTGAGTACTTTCTTGAAGAATTATAGTAAGTGAACCGGATATGACAAGTGCACTCGCCACTTGACCACTTCCTGCTCGAATGCCTTGACTACTCAAATTACTTAGACCACCTCCTAAGGCTTAGTGATTTGATAACCTTAACTCTACTGAATTGATTATTAAGAGCACGAAAGAGCAAAGCGCATATCTTAAGCAAAAAAAGTTTTATCAATCTGAAGTTATCGTCTTGTATTACAGCATTATGCCTTATTTATAGGCTTGAAATAAACCTACATATGCTAGGTTTAGCTTTCCTAAGTTAGTTAGGACAAGTCCCTAACTCAATAGCTATGAAACCGCCATTAGGAAACCTTGATTCTCGAGCAACACAGATCCTTAGCAAGTAACAACTAGCACACGGTTTTGCATGTTTTAGGAGACTAAAACTTTCTTAAATTACATCAAACTCTAAATAAAGGAAACTAAGGCTAAAAACATGTAAATAACTTTAGCCAGTCCAAGTAATCCAAGTGGATTCCAAAACCTTGGGGCTAAAACTAGAAAGCTAGTAAAGATAGAATAGGAATAAATCTATTCAAAAAAAAATAAAAAAATAGGGAGTAAATTCCCACCTAGGTAGAACCTAGGGTTTAGCTTCGGCTCCTTCAAGTTGACTTGCTGTCCTTGTGAGTCTTGTCACCAAGCTTGCCTTTTGTCAACATCAAAGCCCATAAGGTTGAGTAATAGAGTGATAGGCTAAAGAAGTACCCTTTGCATATGGATATTACCAAAGAATTACCCTTTGCATTCACATTAATGTCCTTTTTATGAAAAATAATATTGCTTTCCATAATCCATATTGGGCATGTTGGTTAGAAAATAATCACTTTTTCTCTCTTGTTTTGGCTTCATTAGTAATGATGTCTAATCTGTGAAATGTAAATTTTAGCCTTAAGTTCTATTAAGTGTCCTGATTTTGTTGTAGAACTTTCTTAATTGCTTACATGTGGCTTGATCCTATTAATTCGATGGTTACATTTTTTTTGTGTGTTAAATTAAAATTTTAGCTTTATATGAGGAACTACCAATTTAAAAGTCATCTCTCTTTCAAAATTGTAAACCTTTCTATTTATTCCTAATTGGTTTAATATTTCACGCAAAATGTCTCCTTTAATGTCCTAAAATATTTTGCATTATCTGTTGCTCCATTTTATTATAGTTCACATGTGTATGATATTTTCTCTTTATTTCCCTTCTACTTAGCAATACCATTGTTGAAGTTACATCCTTTTCCTTGTTCTTAATACTACTAAAAATATAATATAAGCAAAATTTACAACCCACTCATAAGTCTAAAGCACCTGAAATAGTCTGATTTCTGTAATTACTTGTGCTTATCTGCAGATAAGCAGCCGGAACTTGGACAGGGTAAGGAAATTGAAGAGTGCAATGACAAGATTGACTGCTCGTGTTCAAAAGGTACTACTTACTCATCTTTTGTTAATCCAACTGTTTAATCAGCTAATTCCCTACATCTTTTGAACTTTTGAAGATCCCCTTTAAAGGTGGAGTTGAAAGGTTTTACTCTTAGATATAATTTCTTGTGTTTGGCTGTATTAAACTGATTTACTTGAAATATAAGGCTATTTGTGCTATATGGTTTCCCTTTTTATTTATTGATGATGGAGTTTTGAATTGTGTTTTACAATAATGATTTGCCAATCTAGCCTTTCCTTTTTCTTTATCTCCATTTCCTTATTTTTTATTTTTTATTTTTTTGGGGGAGGGGGGATGGTAAGGGATTGGGAGAGTTATGGGTTGGGCATTCAACACCATTATCCAAGTTTGCCCTAACTTCAAATTTGCATGTGACAACGTCAAGTTAGATATTCTCATGATACTAGCATTTTGGCTGGTTATGTACCCATGGTATTATTACTTCTTGTGCTTATATAATGCACCCTCCTACAGATGTTTGCCATGTCTATTCTGGGCTGTCCCCAAATAATTGTCCTATCATTTCAAAGGGAAAGTCTAACCCACGTAACTATCAACTCATGTGATGTGGGCTCTATGAGCCTCTATTACTAATTCTTTGTCTCTCCTTCATTTATTTAAAATTTCATATCATCTCATCCCCATTGACACCATACTCGAGTCTTTAAAATTTTTGGGAGGAGTAAATCAAAGGGAAGGAAAGGAGATGGTGGAGTTTATATAGCTCCTATAGTGTCATTACCACCAAATATCCCCACGCATAGCATTGAGTTCGTAGAACCATATCATTTGGATAATTGGATGTCTACTAAACACTCCACACTCATGGCATACGGCCAAAGCCGTTTCTTTTGTGAAGAAACCATATCCAATTTTGGCATATGGGTGAAGGTGAAACGTCTAGCTAAGAATTTTGGATGCGAAAATATCATTAAACTCCATGCCTAAACATACGAACACCTCACCTTGAAGTTTCTTTCATTTTTCTGAGAAGAGGTGGTGGAAGGCACATCTGACAATGAAAGCATCAGCCTCCACTTCTATTTGTTGACTAATGGTTATCCGTATGACAAGAAAAGATGGTGGGACTTTCTTTTTACAAATATTGTTTCCATCATTCAAGCTTAAGAACTAGAATTTTTGTTATTTATTTACCTAGAATAACTTAGTAAATAGTCTGTATGTCTTCTTATTGTTGTAAGTTCAAGTCATTTGATTTTTTTTAGGTGAGAGATGAGCTTGAACAACTTTTGGATGATGATGGTGATATGGCTGATCTTTACCTGTCCAGAAAATTGGCTGTTCCTGCTTCACCTGTTAGTGGATCAGGAGCCAACTGGTTTCCCAGTTCCCCTACTGTTATCTCTAAGATATCGAGAGCAAGCAGAGCAAGTGTGGTCACAGGTCGTGGTGATGAGGATGATATTGAGGAACTCGAGATGTTGCTAGAGGTTATTATAACAATCTTTATTAGGTTTTATTTATTTATTTATTTATATTTTTTGGAAGAGATGACTTACTTTCTAATGTTGTGTCCTTGCTTTATATTATCTTCTCTTTTAAAAACTTGTTTGAGCCTGCAATTTCTTGCACAAAGTGCAAGATAATGTTCAAGCCATTGGATAGTGTGAATAATTAACTGTAATCTTCATTTGCTCTGGATGTGAATTACAGGCTTACTTCATGCAAATTGACGGGACATTAAATAAATTAACAACGGTATGTGTTGTGAAGAACTATTGATCTTAATATGCAATCCTGTAGTTAATCTGCTTGCATCTATGTGAATACATGTTTATCTGAAATGTGGTGAACCTGCATATTGTTAGAGACAGGGATATCTGACCTAGCCCATGTAATTGTATTTTGTATCTATTCATTTTTAATTTATTTTTTAAAAATTTTGTAGTCTACTGTAACATGTTGAGCAGCTGTGGTGATGATTGGTTCAAAATAGTGGAGATTGGGGAAGAGAGTAAGATTTTTTATGAGTTAATAAAATAATAAGTAGTCAAGAATCCCAAGGGATATAGCTAAAAATGAGTATATGGGAAGATAAGGCATCATATCAAGCTGTATATCAATGGACTCAATTTCTCTTTCTAATTAATATATCCTTAACCTTAAGACTTGTAAAACAAGACGTTAAAATTTACTATAGCAATTCAAATAAAATAGGTTATGAAGCTGTAGCCGTAAATTGGCATATGAAAGGGGAAAAAAGAATCTCCTCAATAACCTTTTCATGTAAGTCATCTTGAGTTGTAAATCAATTGATTCAAGTTTTCATGTGAGTTTATTTGTCCACAACCTTAATACTTGTGAAACAAGAAGTTGAAAGTTATTATAGCAATTCATGTAGAATAGGTCATGAAGCTTACTAAAATACTCCAAGACAATCATATTTGCCACAATAAATATGTTGCTACACGCCTACCATTGCCTTTCACTTTAAAATAATTTCTTTTATAATTAATTTTATTTTCAACTAATGTGGTTGGTGGTCAGTGAGGGTCAGCAACTTTCCTAATATTTGTAGAGATATGATAGCAAGTGCTAAAAAATGTGAGCCCTAAAAACTAATTTTGTAAGGGGATTCATTGTTTCTGTCAAAGGCCACTTGGTCCAACTGAAATGGAAGATCTTAAGTGCCAGTTATGTCAACTCTCCGAATTTCTACCTTACTTTGCTGATAATCTTAATCATATTTTGTTTTTGGTTCCTGTTGTCTACAGTGCAAGAAAAGTTTTTGTGCACTGTATGTGATTTTGACATGTATGTCTCGCCACTAGCTTTTTTCTGTTAACATATTACGTGAACCTTGTGAGAAATGGCTCAGCGTTCCATCTTCCAATTAACCTACTATTTTATTTTGCCAGAGAAAAAAAATTCTGTATTGTGTTCCTTGAGCTGGTTGCCTGTTGCATACCCATGTTGGTTAGTTCTCATTGTGTAAAGGAGTGGAATGGGCTGGTTTGGGGTCATGGTGCTTGTGTAAATTGCATTCTGCACAACTTTATTTTTTACAACCATAAATTGATGATTTTGAATTGGAACTTGCAGCTTCGTGAATACATTGATGACACTGAGGATTACATTAACATTCAGGTGAGTTAATCTTTTGGAATCATGTCAATCTAGACATTGATATTCTGAAACATGAATGCCCCTTTTGTTGTTACTGAAACTTGATCTTCTCTGCAGCTTGACAATCATCGAAATCAGTTGATTCAGGTGTGGAATCTCCCCTCTCTCCCCCTCTTCTGATACTCGAATATATACAATTATTTTATTTATACAAGCTTTAGTGTGTGGAGGGTGTTATAACTTTTCTTTGTATTTCACATTCTGCATTTAGAGTTACGTTCCAGATGATTCAAAGCCTCTTATTCACTAGATGGTTTGAGATGCTTCCTTTGTGTGTTCCCTTTGATGTTATGGTTATCGAACTCAGAAATTGATTGAGTGTGGTATGGGAAATTTTTCTCTTGAAGATAAATGGGCACAGTTAGGAAGTGTACAAAGTTAGAATGTGGACCTTGGGAGTTAGGACATGGAGGCACTAGAATTACACTTTTTGCTCGCTTTTCTATAAGGATCAAAACTCCCAAATATCCTTCTTTCTTATTGTGGTATGTCGCTTTGGTATTCAAAGAAGGACAAGCAATGAAGTGGTGAGTTTGGATAGAAAGGATTTGACCATGAGTGAATGTTTTAAGTATCTTGGGTCGATCATGCAGAAAAATGGTGACATTGATCAAGACGTGGCCCAAAGGATTAAGTCGGGGTGGCTTAAATGGAGAGCGGCCATGGGAGTGTTGTGTGACCGAAGCATCCCCTTACAATTGAAGGGAAAATTCTACAGGATTGCCATAAATCCAGTGTTGTTCTATGGTACAGAATGTTGGGGTTCTAAGAAAGAGCACATTAAAAAGATGGAGGTTACGGAAATGCGCATGTTAAGGTGGATGTGCGGGAACACTCTAAGAGATAGAATCAGGAATGAGGTTATTCACAAGAAAGTAGGTGTGACAGGCATTGCAGACAAACTAAGGGAAAATCGTCTGCGTTGGTTTGGGCATGTAAGACGGAGACCCGAGGGTGCACCGGTTCGAAGAGTGGAAGAGTGAGACCATGGAGGGGTTAAATGAGGGAGAGGGAGACAGAAAATGAGTTGGTTGGAAGGAGTTAGGAAGGATATGAAGTATATGGATTTGCATGAGGATGAGGCATTGGATCGTAAGGGATGGAGGAGGAAGATTTTTGTCGATAACTACACGGAATAATCAAATTGATTCATGTAGCTGACCCCACTTATGAGATTAAGGCTTTGATTGATCGATTGAGATCTGAAATTTTGTGGCTTTGTGGTGCTAGAGTAGTCTGACCAAGAGGTTACTTTGATATTGGAGAGAGACTGAGAGAGAAGGTAAGGCTCATATTTGTAGCTGACATGTCATGCTGTGTCTTCGCTCGTATGCTGACTAGGTAGCTCGTAGCTGAGCCTGACCCATAACCCTTTTGGGACTAAGGGTTTTTTGTTGTTGTTGTTGCTGCTGCTGCTGTAACATAGTGGGGTGACAAGACTACCTGTCAGTCTTTCTAGTCCGAGCTTCACAAACGCATCTTGCTCCTTCCCCCTTCCTGATGTTCCAACTGTTTTTGATGATACCTAATCCATTTGCAGCCATTGTTAAATCAAAATGCCAGTCAACTCCTATCATTGGCCTGTATGGTCAATTTTGCTTTGGAGAGAGTTTTATCAATAATGAGTTTTATACAAATTGAAGCACCATTTGTTTTACTAAATTACTTGATCGTTTTTTCCTTGTTTCTTAGGATCCTGCTTGTATTGGCTTTCCTCACTAATCTGCTAATTTCATACAGTATGTATCAGAGTGAACCTTTACCTGTATTTGACCCTAACCAATTGAAGCCATAAATTCTCCTCTTTCTTTGATGAGTTTTTTTTGCTTTTTTTTTTTTTTTTTTTTTTTTTTTTCCCTTCTCCCTATAAAGGATTCTCTTTCAAGATTTAGGTAGATGCAATAGTTTTAAGAGTACATGGTAGATGAGCAACCGAAATGAATAAAGGCTACCAAACTCAGATCCACTTAGTCAAAAGCTTTGGTTAAAAGTTTTATGAGTATGTTGGGGTGTATAGTAGCGCTCCAATGTTGATCCATGTCTTTGAGTGAATGATGCCAAAAAACATTTTTGCTTGTATTTGAGTCTCGTTAACAATTTGTGCTTAGTTTAATATTGCTAGCAAAAGGAATGGCTTCCTTTGCTTTGGTCATCTACATGTGGCTGTCTGGTTGATGTAATTATTGGTGCAAGAGATACAAGAATAATATATGTGACATAGGTCATGAAGTTGGTAGAGACCCAAGAGAATTTTATTACTCCCTCTGCTTTTAAGATGTACCCACCATCCATTTTGATGTGTTTTTATTTGGTGTACCAACTTTATTTAATACGAAGTATTTCACAAACACATTTCACTATCTTACGATTCTTACATCCACGTCCCAGTTTCACCTTTATCCACCTTTTTGTTACACCCGCCCACCTTTTTAATACATCTCTCTTACTTCTGCTTACACCCACTCAACTCTCCAAGAAGCAAGAGTCAACAATCAATGGGTTCATCAAAAGAAAACAGATCCAATCTTCTCTCCTTTTGCTTGTTACTTTTGATCTTATTGTTTAAAATTAAAGGCAATTCTTCTGTAAGAGAAGAGAAGATTTTATGTGGGGGCAACCTTGTCAAGCTTTGAGCAAGATGATGGGAAAGTTCCATAATCCAGACTTTAGCTCAAAGTCTGAAAATCTAGAGTTTATCTGAGGGGTGTAAATGAAAGTGCTTAGACTTTAGGCTAAAAGTGTCTAACTTGTATGGTATTGGAATTTTGTGTCAATTCCTTGATATTGCTTGGGACTCTGACTCAGGACTTTAGGAGTAATCAGTGTGACACCGTTTCTTAACTTCCAAATAATATTTTGTCAATCGGGAACCCAAAAGTTAGAGCAAGGAAGAACTGTGCTAGTATTCTTAACTTAATTTGCCTGTCAGTGAGAAAAATTGGGAACTAGATTGGGAATCCTGATTGCGGGTTTCACATGCAATTCAACAATTTCTTACAATATTTTTTTAATCTTCTAAACTTTTTTCAATAATTATGTCATATAATGGTTTGAGATTACTTAGGTTGTCTATAATTTTGATACATGTGATTTGTTTCTTTGTGAATACTTATCATGCAGCTGGAGCTTTTTCTGAGTTCAGGAACTGTTTGCCTATCAATCTACTCTTTGGTCGCTGCAATTTTTGGCATGAATATACCTTATACTTGGATGGATAATCACGATTACATCTTTAAATGGGTACACATAACATTTTAGCCTTTAAGTTCAGCTAGTAAATGTTGCCGCATTCAATTGTACTTAAAGGTCTTTGCATTTGCAGGTTATTATCCTTTCTGGTCTTTTTAGCGCTGTACTCTTTGTAGTTATTGTCACATATGCTCGTTTTAAAGGGCTTGTTGGATCATGAGCTTGTGGGATCATAAGCTCTGTAAATCATCATCTTTACACGGAAAAACAAGACCAATCTCTACCAGGAACTAATTCTGTGTAATCTCATATACAAACATACATATTCATCAATTGCATACATGAATCAGTGCTAGCCCTGATGCAACCGCATCAAGCCCTTTTCATGTTTCTACTGATATTGAAATGTAATCAACACAATGCAATTCTTGGTAACCTTAGCAGACTTTGCTGAGGCTTTTTTTTTGTTTTTATACCAAGTTTTCTCTTGTATAATTACTGAACCTCAGAATTAGGTATTTCTTTGTCAGTAACAGCTCTTATTAACTAATTTAAACATCAATTGAATCACTCTTTTTGCTATTGAGAGCTCTTACTGAATTCTGATTTCTTAAGATATAATTGTCATACTTATCTGTATATACGGCGGTCTTTTTAAGCTGTATTATCTGTGTAGATGAGCTGCCATTGCAGCCTCCCTTAATCAATTTGTTGCAGATTAGCACTTGTATCTGCTGTAATGCTATACGTATGCCCTCTTTGGCTCTTTCTATAGTAGTTTTAAGAATTTTATCTACGAGTCTTACCAGTTGCCACAAGAAATAAAAAATGACCTATCACAGCCTTCCCCCACCACAAATTTTTAAGGGGTGGAAACAAAGAAAGAGTTGAAACCCCTAAAATAGTTATACCAGTACATTGTGCAGTGCTACACCATACGACATCACGTCTAGCAAGTTAAGAATACCAAAAGACCGGGACGGCAATGGTAATACCAGCAAAGATATTGCCAGTGTAAACAGGCGTGGTCAGAGTCATGGTGTTTGGAGGTGCCGAAACACATGCTGTTAATCTTTATGCTCTTGTCCTTGTTTTTAAAATTCGTTTTCATCTTTTTTCCAGATAATATTAGAGGTTGATATTGAAGATGCCAAGAAATGAGGTAGTCCTTGTAACCTTAGCATCAAATTGAAACACTTAAGAAATTTTTTTAGAAATAGTAAATCAAATGTCAATATACAAAAGACCTGTGAACAAAGTATAGCGGTATAAACTTGTTTAGGGGCCGTTTGGTTCGCACAGGGGAATCGGAATGGAATGCAGAAAAGGAATGGAAGAGAATGGAATGAAACCCTTTGAATTTAGGGTGTTGTTTGGTGAGAATGCAGGAGAATGGAATGAAACCACCATAGAACAACCACAGCACAACCATTGCACCCCTTCCTTCATTAGTTTCCACCTTCTCCAGCTACCGCACCGCCCGACTTACACCACACCGGAACCAACCACCACTCCTCCGACCTTCGCTGCCCCTCCCCCGACTAGGTGAGGTCTGTCGAACAACAATCCACAACGGAACCCTTCTCGTCCTCGACCTTAGCAATCCCGACCGAAACCCGACCAACACGCAACTATTGAACTTCCCCAGCAACATCGATGATTTATGCGGAATTCCGAAGGTTGTTCGCTGCCCCTCCTCCAACCAGGTGAGGTGTGGCCGGTTGTTCCGGTGGAGGGGAGGGGTTTTCAGGGTTACACGAGGGTCGGGGGAAGGTTTTCCGGGTGGGAGGAGGGGCGGTGAAGGGCGGCGAGGATCTGGGGAAGGTCGGCAAACATCCGGCAAGGTGAAGCAAGTTCCGGCGAGCAACAACAAGTTTCGGTGAGCAGCAACAAGCTGATGGGGTATGGTGGTGGTTGGGGAATGGAATGGGAAAGGTAGGGGGTGGTGGGGAATGAATCTAGAAGAATTTTGGGTTAACCCAAAAATAAAATGGGGGAATGGGAATGACAAAATTGTGAAAACAAACACTAACAAAGGGAATCATTCCCATTCCCTTTCCCCATTCCAGCGAACCAAACGGCCCCTTAAAAGAAATGACTTAGTCACACTTGATTTCACATAGTTTCCTTTGCTCCATAATATACCACAAAAACTAATAATTCCTCTGTTTCTTAAATATTGCAACATGGAAGAATGTACAAGATTTCGGTAAGTGTAAAAAAGGAGAGTGAAGAAAAATTACAAACTTATTCTTATTATTGCAATACTAATTGACAAATATTTAAAAGTAAAAAAATATTAAGTATTTGTAGTATGAAAGAAAATAAGTATTCCTTAAATGAGTATGTTGCAATATTTGTGAGTAAACATTGATACATTAAACATATCAAACATGATGGATAGAATCATCCATGAACCGTATTTTATTTTTTATTTTTTTAGAAAAACACATCATGCACTCAACTTCCATTTTTTTAAGGCAAATGTATAATTCGATGTTACTATTCTGTATTTCAATCATTATATAAACGTATGATGTGAAATTGAGACAGCAACACAATTGGGATCAAGAATGATCCAACAAATATACTTAGTATGCCATTCACTCTAGTCATTATAATAACCAAGACTGAGTTTAATTTTAGCCAAAATTCATGTAACTCTCAAAATCTTTACTATACTTCTGTCAAAAAGTTCGGTTTCTGAAACACATAGTAGCAAAATTTAGATTTATGCTAAAAAACGTTTACTGGTTCTTTTACTTGTTCTTCCAACGGTATTATACAAAGTTTTGCACGTATTATTCCATAATGTACGGAGTAAAGAACTTTTCCAAATTAAGGAGTCAAGAAAATCATGTCAATATATACATTGCCCTTCTTTGGGAAAGGTGGGGATAAGTGATGAATTGTCTTCCCAACATAATATGTTGTGGATCAGCTATGTTAGCAGTAGTTATATCATGCGTCGCAAGTGTATGTAGCAATCGGATGATAGATGGTAGAAGAGCAAAAGAAGACTGCTTGAAAGCAGCTGCAAGGGCAATTGCTAGAGCTGCAGGATATAATAACATCAAGCTCAGAGTTTACAGTGATCCAAACTTTGGATGCGAGGTATGGGATAGCAGTGAGAGTGATTCTGACGACGATGCTGAGTGCAGTATCAGTGTAGTCCATGAGGATAGGCCAAGCACTAGCTCTGCTGCTGAACAAAGAAGTGTTATAAGCAAATAAGGCGAATTTGGGTATGTTTATAGCCGGACATGGTGAGCCATGGCTGACTTCTTCCTGCATTATCTATCCCCCTTGAATTTATGTACATACTTTGGTCTTTTCGTACTGTATCCGACAAAATATATCTTTGTACTCTTACATATTTGTAATTGATAAAGTTGTCTACATATGGATGTCAACATTTGGATTTATTATGAGGTTTAGTTCATTATTCTTGGTGCATGTTTGGTTGACACATAAATGCATATGAAGTTGATTTTCTAGGAAGTGGATTCATGTGCCGTTTTGTTTGGTTGGCGATCCCATAGAATTAGAACTTCCAAGAAAGCTTTAAATGCAATAAAATGGAGGAATTTACTTACCTAGTCACCTAGGTAAGTGAAGCTTTCATGAAATAATGTAAATTCAATCATACAACCAATCAAGTCACACCATTTCCTAAAAATTGAATTTTATGGGCATTGAAGTATTCCTAGGAACAGATACTTCCTCTAACAAAACAAGCACCAAGTTTTTATTGTTTTGCCCTTGTTGACAAACTATATCCATGTCAAAAAAAAAAAAGGAAAAAAAAAAAAAAAAGAAATGAAATTAATTGGCAAGTTGTGTGACCGAAAATTGGTGGCAAATTCTTGTATCACTAGATCTCCTCCGATGGAGCAACATCACGTAGAGCTTAGAATACTCTCATACATGTCCGTAATATCTATTATAAGTTAGGTAAACAGTAAAATCCAAGACTATTTTTTTTTTGCTCATTTAAGATGACTTCTACATGGTCTCCTTGTTGCATTATACTTTGAAAATGGATTGTGAAGATGAGGTGGAGAAGTGGTTTAGATAATCTTCCTTATTTTATAAGGGTGTATAGACATTTCTAAAAGCATATAGAAATTAGAAACGAAGAAATCAATTTATTAATAGCATATCTTCAGAAAAATGCAAATCATCAAAACACCTATTAAAGAGAGATTAGACTTTATTTTAATTATTTATTGTTGATCCTTATCTTAGCTAGATCAGAACTAGTCCAAAGCCATTTCAGATAATTATTACACAAAGCAACGTAATAAGTCAAATTAATAATTTCCCATCATATTCATGAACTAGTTTAGCTTAAACTAATTCAAACCGCCTTTTCCATATTATTATAACAAAGATTATTCCTAAAAACTTGCAATAAAATTATTCTAAGACTTTAAACTTGCTGAAGTTTCATTGCTAACTTCTGCATTTTATCATACAGTACCAAAGTTTTTTTTTTTTTTTATCAAGAAAAGGAAGATGAACTGCCTAATAGATCTTATTGGCTGCGGAGCAGCAATCTTTGGCTTAATGTTTCTATGTAATGACTGCGTCTATGGCAAGAAAAAGAAGAAAGATAAAAAAGAAAAGAGCTACAAAACTCTTGAATGGAACATTGCTGCTGCTGATGATGATTATAATGCACGGCGTAGTTTTGCTCTTGTCAACGAAGGCATTTGGATCCCTAAGCGACGAAACAGCTATACGCAGGACATAGAAGGTACAGGACGCTATAAACACCTCCCGCACTCATGGTAATCAGCGTACAAAGATTCAATCCATTGCCTGAACGCGAGCCTGAGAGTCTTCTTCGAAACTGGTATGAAATAATATCACAGGTTGGGTTTGATTTGGTTTGATGCATGTTCAAAGATACTGTGATCTTTTAGTCTATGTTACAAGCTTACAATCTGTTATTAGAAGTCAAATCCTCAGTTTTACAATTTTGTACCATCATACTTGTATATATATTTGGTTCAACCATTGTACTTTGTACATGTATATATATAGTGTGAATTTGTGATATATACTTTCTTTGTTCTTTAGTACTTGTAAATGTTGCAATACATTGTAGATTCTTTTTAATTAGATTTGATTTAATGTTATTTTAAAATACATACTTGCCTTTAAATAATTTAAAATATAGATAATTGAAGATAAGACTGATAAAATTAAGTATGCGTGCAAGACACTTTTAAGGTGATCAAAATGAGTGACATGGCACCACAAACACTGCAAAATCTCCTTTAAAAAAACAACCCCTTTAAAAGATTGTCTTTCATTTGAAAGAAAATCATTAAAAGGATTGTTTGTAAAAATATACACGTAATTTGAGAAAATCACTTAAATGATCACCTTAGAATTTTTAGTGCATATGTAGCAAATTTAGCAAATTTTCAGAAAGGCTAATATGTTTTTTTTTTTTTTTTTTTTTTTTTTTTTTTTTTTTTTTTTTTTTTTGAATGATCAGAAAGGCTAATATAGTACGCTAGCTTGGGGTTGAATTTTTTTTTTTTGCTTTTTTTTTTTTTTTTTTTTTTTGGACTTTTTGGAATAAAAAGAAAAAAGCAATAGTTTAAAAAAAAAAATAAATAAAGCAAAAGAGGCCAAAACTTTTATGAAACAACCTTACAATAGAAAGAGGGAAGAGCTTTATTGAAAAGAGGGGTGCTGAACATTGTATACCATTGAGAAGATCTTTAAATTGTTAAGCTACTATAGTCAACTTAATACAAATACCAGCATTTAAACAACTTGGGATTTCAGATTTTAGAGTGAAAACCTTTTAGGAGTTCAAGGTATTGAATTACCAGCATGATGCTCCTTGGTTATGATCCTTTCACAACATTCCCTGAACATCAGAAGCTTTGAACCATAATCAATTTCTTGGACTCTCATAAGTCTCATTTCCTGACCAATATAGGATTATAAGCCATATGAGTCGACTTTTTACAGGTTATGAAAAGTCCCATAATTAAAAAGGGAAGATTATGAGGAATAATAGATCATAATACGAAGCTGAATACATTTTGCAAGAATTTTATCATGACTTTCAAAAACATCAAGGTTAATAATGCTGGTACATCTAAAAATTATCTGGGCCTATTAAGGGGTTTTAACTTTTTCCCTGAAGGATAATCTTTGGAAATTAAAAAAGAAAAGATATGAATTAAGCTGGTGGATGGAACATTAAAGACTTACACATATGGAATAAAGCTGCTCTTGCTAAGCTTCTTGGGCCTTGCTGTGAAAAAGGATAAGCTCTGAGTGACATGGGTGCATGCCTACTATATACAAAATGCAGATGTTATTTCCATGAATATTCCTCGATCTGCAACAAGGATTTTGAAGAATACATGGCTTGTAGAGAGTATAGAGAGTGATTGCTTCTCAATTAAAAAGATGTACTTACATATAAGAGGAAGCTTTGAGAAGCTAGTTTGGAGAAGGGTGATTTATAATAATAAAGCTTCACTTAAGAGTATCTTTATTCTCTGGCTTGCACTGTAAAATAGGCTGAATAAAGATAGAATGGCTACCTGGGGATTACAAGTGGATCTGAATCGTGTTCTTTGCCAGCAGCAACCTGAATCTATCCAACATCTCTTTCGCTTCTGGAATCTGGTCTAACATTCTGTATCTTTTACATCTCAAATATTTCACTCCTGCAAGACAATGAGACAATTCAAATTGGGCCAATTGTTAATTGTTAATGGGAAAACGAGAAGCTACAGAACAGCTCCCCAACAACTTCCCCTGAAGTCATCTCAGAGTTCTCCCATATTTCCGGGTTTTCAAGACAAACGAGCAAAAAATATAGTTATGCCATGTTGTCTATTGAAACAACCCAAATTTTCAGGAGAGATGACCCTAATGAAGGTGAAAAACAGGGATTATTGTTTAGGGGATTTTTCCCCGCCACGTGGTCTAATCAGCACCTGCCACGTGTCAGCCACGTGGACCAATTAGGGGCTGCCACGTGTCATATTCCAAGAGGTCCAATATGGACCAACTAGGCCACGCCACGTGGCACATAAGGTTGCTAACCTGGAAAACAGCCAACAAGGCCGAATCCCAAGGCAAGCCCAATCAGTCCTAGGTTTACCATTTAACCTAGTATTGGGCACGTACTTTGAGGCTATTTAAACAGATAATTAGCCTCCATTAAACATTTTTTTTTTTTTAATTCAACTCATTCAGAGATTACCCCACGTGCATACTTATTGCTAGACCTTACTTAGCATTAATTGCACACCTTTCAAGGTTGCCCATTGCAACTAGCCTGATTACTCCTCTCCTAGGAGGAACTAGATCACCTTTACTTTCCGCACCTTTTACTCCTTAAACACGTTCTAACTTGATCGTTGGAGGCGGAGCTCTCACCAACTGGAGTTTCCGTTGTTTTGGAGGTACAGGCGTACGGATCCAGTCCCGAAATTGTAACTCTCCCGCGGGACATCAAAAAACCCCGAAACATTTTGGCGCCGTCTGTGGGGGGAGTACTTTCAAGATGGCATCATAGTCTGTACCGATCCTAAGTCAGAAGCGTCCCATGGACGACCCCCAGGTCTACTGAGACCAGGATACGGACAATGAAATTGAGGTCGAGACTCACACGGCCCCTGACGGGACCCTCAGAGCTCGACACACCCGTCCCACCGAAAGGAGGGAACGGGAGGACTGCTCGGCTGTATCCAGTAAACCAGCCGGTCCGCCGCTTGATCATCAACAGGCGGCCGAGGGATCTGCTCCCATCACCAGAAACGAACTCATGACCTTCATGAATAGTTTCAAAGGCGAGATCCAGGAGCTTATCAACAAGAGGATGCCTGTTCCACCAAAGGAACAGTCGGCTAGAAGACCCTCCCAATCTGGGAGGAAGAAGCCTGTAAAGGATCGGGAGGCGACTCCTTACCCTAGGCCTAGGGAGAGGGAGGCGCCAGTGATGGACCTGACTAAGTACCACTTCCCCTCACCAGGGAAGAGGAAGCCCATCCGTCATGTTCAGCCGGATGGGTCAAAGAAAACATACTCCGATGCTCGAATGCGGCTCGAGCAGAAGAAGAATGACCGACTGTCAGAGTCGACCTCCACGTCTGATTTTCAAGACAATCTACACAATACCTCCATGAGATATTCAAAATAAAACTATGAGAGCCAGACGGGCGACACCTCTTCTCGTTCTGGTTCCCAGAAGCATCATACGGTACCGTATGTGCCTCCCCAGCCATACGTTTCGCAATCTCAATATTTCTTGCAGCCTACTCCCTTTGGAGGACAGGCGGCAAGGAATGTCCAACCCTTGGACTGGCAACTTCGGCTGCTCAAGCTAGGAGAACAGCCATCCGCCTTCTCCAAGGAAATAACAGAGGCCACCCAACCGGCCAAAGTAAAGAATGTGTTGGTAGGGGCCTATGACGGCACTGCCAAGACCATTTGATGGCATACACCAACCTTATGTACCTCCAAGGGTTGGATGACGCCACATGGTGTAAGTGTTTCCCGGCCACATTGAAGGGTATCACCCAGCAGTGGTTCGGCAACTTGCTGACCGGGTGCATTAATAATTTCAAGACCCTCGCCTACCTGTTCGCTTCAAACTTTTCAATGAACATCCCTGCTAAAAAGACCACCCTTGACTTGGGGGCCATACAGCAGGGAGAGAAGGAAGGGTTGCGCTCCTACATTAAGAAGTTCAATCTGATGAGAATTCAGATACAAGGACTACCTGATGAAGTAGCTTACACGGACTTTTTCAAAGGTCTGAAGGGCGGGTCGAACTTCAAATTCAACCTCGTCAGAAAGAGGGTGACCACCCTCCAAGAAGCAATGATGGAGGCGGACGCCTATATTCAAGCGACCGACCTCTGCAATGTTGGAAAGCAGTCGGACCACAAGAAGTCCGACAAAATAGAGAGTTGGCCGAAGCAGTCGGCCAATAAAGAAGATAGAAAAAGGAAAGAAGTCTGGGTGGCTGACTCTTCCGAACAGCCGTCCCAGAAGAAGAAGAAGGAATTCAAACCATACTCCCCCAAGTATGAGTTTAACAAAGATAGCTATGCCATCCTCAAGGAAATTAAGGACCAAATCTCAATTGAGAAGCCGGCTACCATGAAGAGTTCCGTCAACAATCGGAACAAAGATAAATATTACTATTACCATGAGGACATTGGTTACGTCACCAATGAGTGTATCAGCTTCAAGCGCCTTTTGGACCGTCTGGCAGACAAAGGGGACCTCAATTTCTATGTCAAGAAATCAAAGGGTAACCAACAACCCAAACAGAAACAGGCGGGCAAGAAGAGGTCGACACCTGCTGATAGTTCGGACACTGACGAAGCTCAAATCTATACTATAATAGGCGGCTTCGCAGGAGGAGGTCTTACTATCCGGGGCAACAAAGACAAAATCAGGCGGCTTGATATAAACTCAGTCGACCAGGGACGGGCCTCCAGGAGCTCGTTTCCTGAAGTTGTCATTACTGAACATGACTTGGGAGAAATCAGGGGGCCGCATGACGACCCCATAGTAATTGAATGCAAGGTGGCCAACCAAAGAGTTGGTCAGATTCTTATTGATACTGGGAGCTCATCTGATCTCATCAGTTACAAGTGCTTGACAAAGCTCAAGTACAAGCCCGAGAGCATGCACCCGGTCCCCCATCCCTTAGTTGGATTTGGAGGAGGGGTTGTGCACCCAGTTGGACGAGTGGATCTGCCTATCCGCCTGGGCGAGAAAGGGGAGGGCCGTCACATGGTGGTCCGGTTCCTGGTGGTCGACGAACTCTCGACCTATAACTCGAAAGCTGTCATCATTCCCTCTCTCATGCTTCTCAAGTTTTAGAGGGATGATGGAACAGTCGGCTCCCTAAGGGGAGACCAAAAGATGGCTAGGGAGTGTTACCTCTTTGATATGAAACCCACTGTGGCGACACCCGGCCCCAGTGGAGAGACTACCGATCTTGAGCAAAGCAAGGAGGCCGTGCCTGCCCCATCAGCAGCCGACAAGAAGAGAAAGGCCACCCATCTGGAGGCCGAGAGAAAAGAAAAACAATAACAATCACTAGCAGAGGAGCGGTCAGATGAATTCCGCCCTCAGCCGGCTGGTGAACATGTAGACATCGTCTTGGACGACTCTCGCCCTGAGCGAACTGTTAAGGTCGGGACGATTGCTTTTGCTCAACTTGGTGCTGACCTCCACCAATTGTTAAGGGAATCCATCAGCCTCCTCTGACACACCTAGGACGGTTTTCTGGGAAGTAATGGATAAGAGAAGCATCGAGGAGGACCCTATTGGGATCCTTGAAGAAGCTCCACCTAGATGGATGACATCCGGACATACCTAACAGACGACACCCTGCCGGCTACTCACTCAGAGGCGGTTCTACTGAAAAAACGGGCGTCCAACTTTGAAATGCATAAAGGGGAACTCTTCAAAAAGGGGTATCTCAAACCTCTCTTCAAATGTGTCACCCCGGAGAAGGGGCGAGAGATCTTAGAAGACTTGCACTCGGGATACTTGCCTCCCATGTAGGCGGCAGGTCCCTAGCTCGTAGAACCAGGTGGTAGGGCTATTTTTGGCCGACCTTGGAAGCAGACGCTATGGAGATGGTAAAAAAGTGCGATAAGCGTAAGAGGTTTGGCAAGCTAATCCACCGTCCAGCCACTGATCTGACGGCCATACATAGCCCCTTACCATTTAATGGGGCATGGATGTCCTGGGTCCGTATACATCCGCAACAAGCGGACGGAGATATATCTTGGTAGCAGTCGACTACTTTACCAAATGGGTAGAGACCGAGGCTGTCAAAATCATCAAGACCAAGGATGTTATCTCATTCATCTGGAGGAACGTCATTACACGATTTGCGGTGTCTATGTCTATGGTTTTTGATAATGGTTCTTCAGTTCGAGACGCCTGTTCTCAAGAATTGGCTGGGGGATCAAGGAATTTCATACAACTTTGCATCAGTTGGCCGACCCCAAGCAAACGGCCAGGTAGAAGCGTTCAACAAGATTATCTCTGACAGTATCAAGAAAAGATTGAAAAATCAGGCAGCCTATGGGCAGACGAACTACCACATGTTCTCTGGGCCATAAGGACGACTGAAAAAGGGGCAACTAGGGAAACCCCATTCCTCCTGACCTATGGGGCAGAAGCTGTTCTACATTGGGCATTATGAGCCGACTCTTCGTGTCATGCTGTATGATGAGGCGGCCAATTGGGAATCCATGCGCCTAGCATTGGACTCACTCCCCGAGCGTAGGGGCAATGCAGCCCTACGCCATGAGATCTACCGTCTGAGAATGACAAGAACTTATAACAAGAGAGTACACAGGCGTCCACTAAAAGTAGGGGACTTTGTACTACGAAAAATGAAAGCAGTCGGTAGGGCTAATGAGTTGGGAAAGCTAACTCCAAACTGGGAAGGACCCTACCGGAACTATGAAGAGGTCATAGACGGAACCTACCGCCTGGAAACACCAGACGGTCGGCCTCTACCTAGAACATGGAATGTAGATAATTTGAAGACGTATTACTTCTGAATAATGTGATTGAACAAAAGTTGTTAATAAAACTTGCAATTATTTCAATACTCTGTACTTTTATCAGAGGGGCATGCCGCCTGTACATTTGTAGTCGGCTATTCTCCAATATGTATTTTACTCTTTCATTAGAGGGGCATGTCGTCTGAACATACAGTCGGCTACTCTCCAAAAAAGAGGGCCACCTGAACCCAAAACAGACGGCTACTCTCCTATACTTTAAAGTCTAAGGTAACTTAGCACCTACGTTCGTCATGAACCAAACGAGGCCTAAGGCCGGATGATCAGCTCAGGCGCCAGGCCGACTGATCCTACCTTAAAATTAAACTAATACGACCTGTCCCAACATCATAACAGGCATCCGGCGACATCCCTCCGGATGAGATTCGTCGCTGAGAGCAGCTCCCTTTTGGGTGGAATAATGCTCTATAAACTATAAACAAAGGGACCCGAACGACTGTCCCCAAGGACAACCCCGTTTCCGTTTACACTTGAGACAAAGATAACTCTACTACTAACCGAACTAGTGGTAGTCAGTTCACATTTGAGTCGAATGACCGTCTGTCATTACTTGGGATGAATGCAGACGGTACCTTTTGAGTTAATAGCTAAGCAAAACTTGGCGAATCAAGGGGGTCAGCCGGCCTACGCCGCCTGGTACCTCTACTACTCAAATCAGTGGCGGAGACTGAGTAGCCCCGAGGGAGACTCATAGTCAGTCTATTTTGGAACCTAAAAGGTACAAGAACATTGGTTTTTTGGCAAACAAGGGTACTTGGCCACTATTCCAACTAGGTCCACCAATACATGCGCAATTGTACAGACTAAACGCCTCGTCCACATGAACAGGCGGCCTGTCTCTACCAAACATCAGCGCCCTGTACACTGCCGAAACATTTTGGCATAATTCGGGTTAATAGCCAAGCAAAACTTGGCGAATAAAGGAAGTCAAGCGGCCTCCGTTGCTTGACCCTCCTACTACTCAAACAAAAGAGGTGATGACTGGATAACCAGTCGCCCTCCCTAGAATGGAACCAAAAGTATGAAAGGACCGCCTGTTCTTGAAAACAGAAGAACAGGCGGCCGTTCACTACTGTTCCCCTTTATACCTAATAGAGGAACGTCTTTAGCAAATACAGGCGGATCCCATCAAAACAGGTGTCCTATTTATAGTTGGCCTGTTTCCATCAAACTTGGAAAATAATTAAAATAAAAATAGGCGCCCAGCCACCTAGTTAGCGCCCTTATAAGAACAATGCCAGGCCTACTGAAATAGTACGACTGTTCCTAAACTAGGCGGCTACCCACAATGAACCAAGTCAAACGCTGACTACCATTGTGCAACCTGAACTAAGGCTTGGGGAACCCTGTAAGATCTTGGTACTTAGCCCCTCAACTGCGCCTACTACGACCACTGCTTAAAACCCTCAAGACAGCCGTCTTTGCCCAAGCACGACCAACAGGCGGCTTAGGTAGTGTTCCTGAAATAATCCAAGTCTAGGAAGTCTGCTATCCCAAGCTTTCAAGGGAAGGTCGACTGAACTCATGACCGACTGACCGATAAAGAAACAATCAGTCGGCTAGGGACAGCAATAACAATCGGCTGCAGCACCCTCTAAGATGTCTTCTATACTTAGCAACATTCAAATGGCAAAATTTGATGCAAAAACAGTCGGTATGGTAAACAAGTGGCTATTGAAGACATTCTATACTTGGCCAAATGATTTGGCAAAATGAAATAACAAGATAAAGATTGCTGGACAAGACGACAAAACAGTCGTCACATTCATATATAAACAGTCGGCCAAGAAGACCGGCAAAATATTCATAGACCCCGACCCCTTGGTCGGGTAAAGAGATAAAAAAAAACCAAACGGCACATAGGCCGAAGAAGAGTTGAAAAATAAGCAGCTTAAACATTGGAGAGAGGGTTTTCAGTACCGGCGGCCGCCTAATCAGCTTCGGTAATGGGCGCTTGCTCCTCTAGCACACTCTCTTGTGGCTCATTAGCCGGCACCTGGTCTTGGTTGGCGTCCGGCTTCTCTTTCTCAGTCTCCCCCTTGTCGACGTCCGCCTCCTCCTCATCACCATCAGAAGAGGAGTCGGCCGCCTCATCCTTCTCTTCATCCTCATCGTTCGCCTGCTGCATAACTTTGATATTATATTCTTCAGTGCAGACGGCGAATTTGGACTCCCATTGCTTATAGTCTAAGTCTGGGAAGAGGGCCGTCCAGGTCATCTTCATAATGGCAGCGGAGTCCTCCATCATATCCTGGGCCAGGGCCATCTTCTCGGACTTAGCCTTAGTGCTGAATTGCTGGGTCAGGGCCGGGCGCTCTTTGAGTTTCTTATTCGATTTGCGCAGCTCTTCGGCCGCATGGTTTATATGTTTCAACGACTGCAGCTGGGTTTGAAGGTCTTTGACCGCCTTCTCCAGCTCCAAGTTTTTCTTCTTCGCCGCCTCCAATTCGGTTTTTGACCTGCAAGGTGGCAGTCGCCTGATAATACAGAATGTCAGTTGTCAAAATCTCATTTTGGGCAATCTGAAACATTGCCCGGTCACAATCAGAGGTGGCCATGGCCTTCGCAGCCTTTACCTCCTTGTTCTTTTCGTTGATGGGTTGGCGGAGACCATGTACAGGAAGCAAGGCCTGCGAATCAACAAAACAGGCGTCAAAATTTTCCAAGAAACAGGCGGCAGTCAAATGCCAATGTTACCCAATGTCGAAGAAAATTCATCAAGTCTACCTTAGAGAGTAGACTAATAATAGAGTCCAAGTCAAGGGTGCCGACTCCCCTGACCGATTCCGATTCCCTGTGTCATCTGAGGGAATAGCCTTGACCATAGACATGGCCATCTAGACCAAGTCCGGCTCCTGATGGCCGCCTGCAATAGGAAGCATGGAAAATTAGACAAAGGGAAAGCAACAGGCCACTTGATCTAAGAAAGATTGACAAAGAAATCTAAAATCAATTATGCCTCTTGGAGGCCGAGTGTCCCTAGGGATGGTTGTTTGTTTTGACCCACTTTGAGGGGTCCGCGCCTGCTTTTTAGCCGGTTGCTTCCTGGTAGAATCAGCCGTACTCCCAGCCGTCTGATTTCAAACCTTGGGGTTCGGCTGCTGGGAGGGAGAAGATATGGGTGCCCCGCCCTGCGACAAGAAAAAGTTATTAGTATGGTAAAAAGGGGGAAAACACAAAGAATTTTTACAAGTGTTGGAAGCTCACCTTGGACTTCTCCTTTGAGGGAGAGTCGGTAGAGGGCCGCTTCTGGCTAATGATAGCCGTACGCAGGAGGGCGACCGCCTTTTTAGAAGCAGTGATTCTGTCCATGGCTTCACCTACAAACAATGCATCACAGAGTTAGAAAAAATACAAGCTAATCAAGAAATGCAAGAACACAATAAGGGTCGACTACCTCTAGTGGTCCGTTCACTAAGGCCATAGGCGGCCAAAAACTACTCGTCATACAGCCAACTAAACTTGGGTATGCCTCTAAGGGGAATAAGCTCTCGGACCCCCGTAGTAGAGTTGGCCCTAATCTCTACTTTGTAGAGTCCTCGATCAAGGATCTCCTCCCTGGCTTGACGAGGAACAGGCGGCATGCCAGAGAGGCCTGCGAGGAGAGGTGGATCCCTGTTCCACCTGCTGTACCTCTTGTTTAAAAGTTTGTTGGGGCTGGAAACAATGAAGAAGGTGTTCCTCTAGTCCTTCCACTTGTTCTCCTTCCCCCTGGTCATCAAATAACCCTTATGGCTGGAAATCTGGTACCAGCCGGTACCGCTTGCTTTTAAGGTCCGACTCAAATAGTTCATTTGGGCGAACGCTTCAAAACTTGGTACAACCCCATACATTTCACAGCCGGCCACAAAGCCCAGAATGTTGAACCATGAGTTTGGGGCCAACTGCCAGAGCCCCACCTGGTACCCATCCAGGATTTGTTGAACGCCGGATGCAAGGGAAATCTTAAACCAGCCTTAATGGCCGCCTCATAGCAGCCAAAACAGGCGTCCCCATAGCTGGCCCCCTCAGGCCAGATTACTGTATCTTCAACATCCGGCACTGATCGAGAATAACCAGGGCCCATTACATGGTCAGCCTGAAAGGTTCCTAATCTCTCGACCATGGCCTTAATTCGGCCTTTTGGGACATGACAATAGAAGGGAGTGTTCAATTCCCTATGAGAAGCAGACGGCTGATCCCAGTCATCCCCCTTTTCAATAGTGTGAGATGCTCTCGCCTCATGAAGACGAGAATGCCTCTCTTCTGAATTCGGGGAATGCCGGCTCGATGAGCTGGACTCAGAGTCACTCGAGCTCTCGGAAGAGGCCGACTCCTCTTTCTCGGTAAGGGCCGGCTCTTGTCCGGACATATCTACAACCATAGGACTGGTCGCCTGAACCTCAGTCCTCTAATATTGAATCACTTGGAGTGCTTGGGTCACCAGGCGACCGGTCCGAGAGCTCGCTCATCTGAACATAATATGAGCAGCCGTTTGAATTTGTATATCTGACCGTCCCTTTTGTTTTGGCCATAGTGTCCTGCACAGACACAGAGATAGTCGGACTTGGAGCACAGGGCAGAGATTGGTCCAAAAAGGGGCAGGCGGCACTCCTAGTCCTAGTTTCAGCCGTCCCCGGTGACCGACTAATCACTACCTTAGATCGTGTCGGGTGCTTTTGGGATACCATATTTTCAAAAAGAAAAATGCAAAGAAATGAAAAGAGCAAAATAGACGGTTACCTGAAGTGTGTTTTCTGAGAAAAGGAGATGGAAGTCTTAAGCAGCCGGTCACCACAAACAGTCGGCTAGCGTAAACAGTCGGTCGATTATCAGTCGTCCAGAAGTCTCAGAGCACAAGTTCAGGGTTCCGAGTTCTCTTGCAAAGTTCACAAATGTGAACTAGACTTTGGTCAAATGCCCTTTGGTTATCCAAGAATTTGAAGGGTCACACTCTAAATTCAAAAATAGGCGGGAAAAATCAGACGGCCTACCACAGGCCGTCGCCTGGTTATGAGTCGACACCTGTCACAGGCATCACGTGACAAGTCACGTGACTCCTGTGAGGGGCAAATGTTTAAGGGATTTTTCCCCGCCACGTGGTCCAATCAGCACCTGCCACGTGTCAGCCACGTGGACCAATCAGGAGCTGCCATGTGTCATATTCCAAGAGGTCCAACATGGACCAACTAGGCCATGCCACGTGGCACATAAGGTTGCTAACCTGGAAAACGGCCAACAAGGCCCGAATCCCAAGGCAAGCCCAATCAGTCCTAGGCTTACCATTTAACCTAGTATTGGGCACGTACTTCGAGGCTATATAAATAGATAATTAGCCTCCATTAAACAGTTTTTTTTAAATTCAACTCATTCAGAGATTACCCCACGTGCATACTTATTGCTAGACCTTACTTAGCTTGATTACTCCTCTCCGAGGAGGAACCAGATCACCTTTACTTTCCGCACCTTTTATACTCCTTAAACACGTTCTAACTTGATCGTTGGAGGCGGAGCTCCCACCAACCGGAGTTTCCGTTGTTTTGCAGGTACAGGCGCGCGGATCCAGTCCCGGAATTGTAACTCTCCCGCGGGACATCAAAAAACCCTGAAACAATTGTCAATGTCATTACAGGAAGCATATGCCTAAGAGAGAGGAACCTCTCCTAGTTCTCATCCCTTCTAGTGATTCTATTTGTAGTCTTCCATTGAAATTTGAAAATGTTTGAAATTTATGCCTTAGACATTGGGATACACCATAACACATATCAGCTCCACGGAACTGCATATGCCAAATTGCCAGTGATGTCAAATAAAAAAACGTGGTAGTCCTTGCGCTGCTACTATGATCGCAGAGCTGACGAGGATGAAATTCCCACCCCTATTTTCCCTCTTCTCCATCTGTTCAACTTGAATAGCCTCTCTAAAACAAGTTTTACAAGAGAGGGAAGGAATGATAGTCCATCAGCACTTCCATATCAAGGTGTAGAGTGAAGTTGAATTATAAAGTTATTCCCTCTATTTTTTTTTTAACACAACACTTTGACTGGCACGAAATTTTAGGTCGTTGAGTTGAATTTGTTAAAATATTATGTAAGTGACATTAGTTGGGGAATAAAAATAATAAAATAAGGATAGTGGGTTCAAAATTAATTTAAAAGTAATTTTCATCCTCTGTAAAGAATTCTTCAAAAAATATTGAACCTAATCTTTTCAAAAAAGCACAGGGCTTGTTCCGAGGAGATACTACGGATGAAGGGGAGACCCGTTCACCACTATGTTCTCAACTCTATTCACCTCCTGGGCGAGATAGCGGGCAGCACTCCGAGATCTCAAGGCTTGGAAGACCCTTCGCCAAAAGGCGTTGTTGCTTCTTTTTGCGTGCAGGCTCATCAAACAACGCTTTTTAGCTTTATTCAGGATTTGGCACAAACTGTTCGGCAGATTCCCACGCGTTACACATTTGTTCGCCACTTTGTTCTCAACTCTTCTCACCTCCAAAGCTAGACTGTCCCCGAAAAACGTGGTAAAACTCTCAACTGTCAATTGGAGGTGAGATAAGATAAATACACCCTCCGTTTTTATTTAAGTGCCCCATTTTGACTTTGACATTATTTACATGCACCACTTTGACCAATTTTTGTGCTTTATACGTAAGATAAAATATAATTAATGAGACTTGCTAAAATAAACTTATAGCATAATTTCCAAATATCATTTTTTTATGATTTATACTAATTGATAAGTAAAGATATCATTAGTTAAAGTTGTGCATTGGCAAGTTGTGCATTGATAAGCAAATATATCATTAGTCAAAGTTGTTTTGGGTAAAAATACCCAAGGTCACGTGGCCCAATAAAATGGTGACACATGTCACCTTAAGAGAGGTTTAAAATGAACCAATCCTCTGCTGACATGTGGCATCCCCAATCATTGGGAAAAAGACGGCCTTCTTAGCCCAATTACCGGGATAGCGGAATGACGGCGCGCATCCTAAGACCCTATAAATAGGGAGATGTTCCCACCTGGGGACACATTCACAAATATTCACTGAAAACAGAGCAATCATTAATTGTAGATATTTACCTCTCACCTCAGAGAATACCCTCGATCTCGGAATCCGAGAAGATACTTTACTTTCTGCACTTTTTACATCATCCGAACACGTTCTAACTTGATCGTCGGAGGCGGAACTCCACCCCACCAGAATCTTTGTTGCTTTGCAGGTACAGGCGCCCAGAATTCAGTCTTGGAATTGTAATTCTCCCGAGTGACACAGAAAACCCGAAACATTTGGCGCCGTATGTGGGGAGAGTACTTCTAAGAGGCTTCACATGAGTTTGTACCGCCTGCTAACAAGAAACGGCCTACGGTCGAGGTTGAGATCTATTCAGGCCAAGACAGTGGTGACGACTTTGATGTCGAAACCTATGTGGCCCAAAAGGGTCACTCAGAACCCAGGTGCACCCGTCCCATGGAAACAAGGGAATGGGGCAAAGAGCAAGTTGGTCCAAGTGAGACAGTCGGTCAGCCGTCTTAACAACCCCAGGCGGCAAAAGGCGCAGCCCTTGTTACTAGAGACGAACTCATAAAATTCATGACAAGTTTTAAAGGGGAAATCAAGAACTTGATCAACAAGAAGACGGTTGGCTCCAGCAGGGGTTAGTCGGCCAAGAAACCTTCTCCCCCAGAGAAGAAAAAACCGGTCAAGGACTGTGTGCCTACTCCGCATCCTAAACCAAAGGAGGGGAACCGGCCCGTGATTGATCTGTCCAAGATCCGATTCCCTGAAATAGGGAAAAGGAAGGCCATCCGGCATGTTTAGCCGGATGGATCAAAGAAGGCTTAATCTGATGCCCGGATGTTAATCCAGTAGAGGAAATGTCAACAACTGTCTAAGTCGGGTTCAACGTCGTCTTACCCGGACAGCTTTCAAAATACCTCAATGAGGTATTCAGCAATCAAACCGAGAGAGTCAGTCAGGTGGCTTGTCCGTTCACACTACATTCGGCTCCGTATGCGCCTCTGCAGCCATACATGCCGTGTGGGCAACCATATACGGAGCCGGCTCTATTTGGGGGTCAGGTGGCGCAGAATGTCCAACCTTTAGACTGGCAGCTTCGTCTGCTCAAAATTAGAGAACAGCCTTCTGCATTCTCCAAGGAAATAACCGAGGCGGCACAACCAGCTAAGGTTAAGAATGTGTTGGTGGGTACTTATGATGGTACCACACCTGATGGCCTACACCAACCTCATGTACTTACAGGGGTTGGATGATGTCACCTGGTGCTGCTGCTTCCCGGCTACATTGAAGGGCATTGCCCAACGATGGTTTGGCAATCTGCTAGCCGGCTGCATCAATAGCTTCAAGACGCTTGCGTACTTGTTTGCTTCTAACTTCTCTATGAACATCCCTGCTAAGAAAACAAGACTTGACTTGGGTGCCATATACCAGGGAGATAGAGAAGGGCTTAGGTCTTATGTCAGGCGGTTCAATCTGATGAGAATTCAGATTCAAGGGCTGTCTGACGAAGTGGTTTACACAGACTTCTTTAAAGGTCAGAAGGACGGGTCGACCTTTAAGTTCGACCTCGTCAGAAAGAGGGTTGCTACCGTCCAAGAAGTTTTGATGGAGGCGGAAGCCTATATGCAGGCAATTGAACTTTGCGCCATTAGTAAACAGTCAGACCCTAAGAAGTTCGACAAAAAAGAGAGTTGGCTTGCTAAGCCGGCTTAAAAAGAAGAGAGTAAGAAGAGAAAAGAAGTTTGGGACTCTGAACAGCCCTTTCAGAAAAAAAAAAAAAAAAAAAAAAAAAAAGAAAAAGAGTTTAAACCGTACGTTTGTAAGTATGAGTTTAACAAGGACTGCTACTCCATCCTCATGGAGATCAAAACAAAGACCGGGTGACTATTGAGAAACCGGCTGCAATGAAAGGTTCCGTCAAAAATCGGAACAAGAACAAATATTGTCATTTCCATGAGGACATAGACCATTACACCAACGATTGTTATAGCCTCAAACGATTGTTGGACCGTTTGGCTAATAAAGGGGTGGCTGATAAAGGGGTGCTGGGGTGCTGAAGTCCTACATTCTGAAGTCCAAGGTGACCCTGAGGACAAACAATGGACAGCCGTCCAAAAAGGCGGCCCAACCTGCCAATAGTTCGGACACTAAAGAAGAGCCGATCTATACAATAGCAGGCGGTTTTGCTGGAGGAGGTCCAACCATCCGGGGCACCAAAGACTATATCGGTTGGATGTCAACTCAATTGGTAAGGGCCAGGCGTCAAAAGACACCTTTCCTGAGGTCATCATCACTGAGAAGGACAGGGGCAAGGTCAGGCGGACGCATGATGATCCCATAGTCATTGCATGCAAAGTGGTCAACCAAAAGGTAGGTCGGATCCTTATTGACATCGGGAGCTCGTCTGACTTGATCAGCCATAAGTGCTTGGTAAAGCTCAAGTACAAGCTCGGCAGTATACACAAAGTAACTCACCCCTTAGTTGGTTTTGGGGGTGGAGTAGTGCATCCGGTAGGGAGGATTGACCTACCCATCAGGTTAGGGGAGAAGGGAGAAGGACGCCACATGGTAGTTCGGTTCTTAGTCGTTGAGGAGTTGACCGCCTACAATCTGATATTAGGCTGTCCAACACTGAATAAATCCAAGGCCGTCATCATTCCATCCCTTATGCTACTGAAATTCGAAAAGGATGACGGGTCTGTAGGTTCCTTGAATGGGAATCAGAAGACGGCAAGAGAGTGTTACCTCTCAGACGTCAATCCTACTGTGGCCGCATCCGACCATGGTGAAGAGCCTATAGACCTTGATGAGGTCAAGGAAGTCGCGCCTGCTCCAATAGCAGCCGACAAAAAAAGAAAGGCCGACCAGTTGGTGGCCGTGAAAAAAGAGAAGCAATAGCAATCACTGACTGGGGAACGGTGAGACGGCTGGTGAAGACATTGATATCGTTCTGGATGACACACGTCCAGATCGAACTGTTAAGGTCGGGACGATTGCTTTTGTGAGGTTGGGTGCAAACTTGCACAACCTATTGAAAGAATTCCAAGACATCTTTGTCTTTGAAGTAGAAGAGATGCCAGGCATCAGCCCGGATCTAGCTGTTCATAAACTTGTCGTGGATCCCAAGAAGAAGCCGGTTAGGCAAAAGAAAAGGAACCACGGTGAGGAAAGAAGTCAGGCGGCAGCCGCCGAAGTAAAGAAGCTGTTGGATGCTGTGTTCTTTCGGCAATGTTACTTTTCGGAATGGGTTGCAAATGTTGTTCTTGTAAAAAAGCCGAATGGCACTTTACAGATGTGTGTTGACTACACTGATGTGAACAAAGCATGTCCGAAGGATAGTTATCCCCATCCAAAGATCGACAGGGTCGACTCTGCAGCCGGTCATGCCTTGATGAGATTTATGGACGCCTACTCAGGCTTTCATCAGATACCCTTGTGGAAAAAAGATTAAGAGAAGACGGCATTCGTCACTGATCAAGGGTTATTCTGTTATACTGTGATGCCGTTTGGGTTGAAAAATGCGCCTGCTACCTTACAACGAATGATTAATACAATCTTCATTAATCAAACTGGGAGGAATGTAGAGGCGTACATTGATGACATGATAATCAAATCCAAGCTACAGACGGATCACCTTGCTGACCTTCGAGAAACCTTCACCACCCTCAGGCGGTACAAGGTCATGCTTAATCCCAAGAAGTGTGTCTTTGGTGTTGAGTGTGGGAAGTTTCTCGGATTTCTGATTGATCAAAGGGGAATAGAGGCCAACCCAAAGAAGATACAGGTGGTTATTGACATGAAGTCACCCCGCACTGTCAAAGAAGTACAAAAATTAACTGGCGGCATTGGGGAGATTCCTCAGCCGGTCAGGAGACAAGTGCCTCTAATTCTTCCAAGCAATCAAAAAGAAATGTGATAAGTGTCAAAGATTTAGCAAATTCATACACCGTCTGACTACTGATCTGACGGCTATTTCAGCCCAGTACCATTTGCCAAATGGGGCATGGACATTATGGGTCCATATACGCATGCTACAGGTGAACGGCGATATGTTCTATTTGTTGTTGACTACTTCACCAAATGAGTAGAAGCAGAGGCGGTCAAGGGCATAAAGACAAAGGATGTCATCTCCTTCATTTGGAGAAATATTATCACCCAGTTTGGGATACCTATGTCTATGGTCTTTGACAATGGCCCTCAGTTTGAGACGCCTACCCTCAAGAATTGGTTGGGAGATCAAGGGATCTCACATTGCTTCGCATCAGTCGGCCGTCCCCAAGCAAACGGCCAGGTTAAAGCCTTCAACAAGCTCATCTCAGACGGCATTAAGAAGAAAATTGAAAGGGCTGGCGGTCTATGGGCAGATGAATTACCTCATGTCTTATGGACCATCTGAACAACTGAAAAAGGGGCAACCGGTGAAACCCCGTTTCTTATGACGTACGACGCAGAAGCCGTCTTGCCAATTGAGCACTATGAGTCAACCTTTCAAGTCATGTATGTAATAAATTTGAAAGGTGTAATTCAGCAATACCTCCTGATATACAGTAAAGCACCTTGACTACTCAAGTTCATCTTCCTATCATAAATCTATAATGATCAACCCGGATGAAACCCACAGACCAAACATATCTGAGATGTCTGCCCCCCAGTACATCACATTCATGATTCATGCAAGGTTCATCTCCAACACAAACTAATTACTATTTCCTGTCACCAAAACCCAACTACAGCCTGGAGTTTTACCCTTTAATTTTTGCGTCTGTCTAACCTCTTCCGTCTCCTTTTCTCCTAAAATTGAAAATATTTTCGACAAGACCACATGTGGGGTTGTGTTATTTGGTTCCAGTCTCAAAATTTCTTTAGCTGCAAGCTTTGCAACATCAATACGCAAGTGGGACTGTGCTGCACCCTGAAGCGCTCCCCAAACTCCAGCATGAGGTTCAAATGGCATTGAATGGATAACATTAACTGCTTGGTCAAGTAATCCTGCTCGGCCAAGAAGATCAATCATGCATGCATAGTGATCAGGCCCTGGCTCTATATGGTAGGCTGATTTCATCAATTTGAAATACTCTTGTCCTTTTTGAACTAAACCCAAGTGCGTGCAGGCAGAAAGAACACCAAGGAAGGTAATTTCATTAGGTTCCAGCCCCTTTTTCTCCATTTGTTCAAATAACCGAAGTGATTCTTGTCCAAGACCATGAAAAGCATAGCCTGTGATCATCGAATTAAATGAAATGACATTTGGTGAAGCAATTTTCATGAAGACACGATATGCATCAGAAACATGTCCACATTTCGAGTACATTGTCACCAAGGAATTATGAATTGACAAATCAAGCTCCATTTCCATCTTCACAACATGAGCATGAAGTTGCAAGCCAATGATTAAATTGGCTAAACCAGCAGCAGCACTGATCACACTGCTCATAGTAAGAACATTTGGTCTGAAGGATCCTCGAGTCATCCTAATGTACCAATGAATAGCTTCGGTAGGTCTCTCACTGTTAACCAAGCCGGAAATAACAGCAGTCCAAGCAACATCATCCTTATGTGGCATCATGTCAAACAATTGGATTGATTTTGCCATATCACCTTTTCCACAAAACCCTCCAATCATAGTTGTCCAAGAATAAATATCCCTTCTTGGCATATTTTGAAAAAGACTATAAGCTTCGTCAACCTGATTAGCATGAACATAGGATGAAATCATGGAATTCCAAGAAACTATATCTTTCTTGCTCATATGATTGAACAGCTTAATGGCAGTTTCTAGACAGCCAAATTTACCATACATATTGATGAGAGCATTGCATAATATTGGATCACACTCAAATCCCATGCGGAAACCTAAACCGTGGGATTGACAAGCTTCTTCATATCGGTCATTGTTAGCACAAGCTTCAATAACTGTGGTTAAAGTCATAGAATTAACCCTCACAATCTCATCCCTTTTCATAGACAAAAACAGAAGAAACCCATCTCTGAAATTTCCACCCTTCATATGCCCTCTAATCATTGCTGTCCAAGAAACTACATTCTTCACAGGCATCATATTGAACAATTCTCTAGCATCCTCTATATATCCTTTTCTACAATACCCATCTACCATTGACGTCCAAGAAACAACATCTTTTTCCACCATCCCCGAGAAAACCCGAAAAGCTTCATTTAATTCACCTGCCTTTAAATACCCACAAATCAAAGCATTAGAACTAACGGGGTCACGCCAAGTTCTTGGCATATTATTGTACAATCTCTCCGCCTCCTCGAACATAAAAGCACGAGCGAAACCAGTGATCATGGCAGCATAAGACACTGCATTTCGTTCCGGCATCCTATTAAACAACTCACAAGCTTCACGAACTCCCACACCATTCCTCACATAACCAGTGATCATCGCATTCCAAGATGCAATATTTCGTTGCGGCATTTCATCGAACACCTTCCGTGCATTCACAAGTTGCCCATTTTCTGCATATACCGTGAGCAAAGCTGTCCAAGTAATGATATTTTTAACAGGCATACCATTGAACACCATTTCTGCTTCGTGGGTAGAACCACATCTTCCGAATTGGGTGATTTGAGAATTCTTTTGTGCAACTGATTGATCAATGTTCTGCCTTTTGGAATAGTCATGTTGTTTAAGATGATGACAGTTTGGAAGAATGTGGGGAGTTAGAGTTGTATAAAAGAGGATTAACTTGTTGAAAAATGAAGAAATGCAGCCTCTTTGGGCAAAGAGTGTACTGTGTTTTATTAGCATGAGAATGAGATTGACTCAATGACAAGATAATTTTGACTTTACTCTTTGGTTGAATGAACTCAATGCTTTAATCGTGAACGATAGATATTCATATTTAAATAGATCAGACAAAATTGATCCACCTCTGATCCAGCTCCAGAAAACAAATTAGGAATTGATCCGAAATTTGTACTAACTCAAACCAAAAGTTTTTTTTTTAATTTTAGAAACCGTCAAAAGGTGCATTATATTGATAATTTGTCCATCAATACATACGGAGAAACCTCACAAGGACAATGGTTCTCCCAAATTTGCTCTACACCAAACGATCGGACACGGGCAAGATTGTGTGCAAATACATTCCCATCCCGTTTAACATAACTTCAAATAACATTATAAAAATAGACACAAGAAGATAAAATATAGTCGATAATAGAGTCGAGGTCAGTGAAGAAGATTGAGGCTTTGCAGAGACGGTTGATGAGAACTTGGTTATCTGCTTCAATGATGATGTCGGACAGCCCATGTTGTTTAGCAAGTCTGATGGCCAAGGAAGTAGCGTTCACCTCGGCTATAATGGGGGCCCAATGAGCTCTTGTTCGACTGGTAACTGCAAATAGGACATCTCCTTTCCAATCTCTGGCAACAACTCCTAAACCAACCCTCCCATCCACACATAATGACACATCACAATTTACCTTGACTGTTCCCTCAGGAGGCACCTTCCAAATTTTCTGACTAGAGTAGGAGTTCTTCTTGATTCCACCGTAAATTTTACTCGCATAGGTGCAACAATCAGCAGCGAGGCGGAAAACTCTATCAACGATCATCGCATGGTACATCTCCTTTCCATTTAAAATCAGCTCATTTCTTCTAGTCCATAAGTTCCATATTAAGATGACCCCTCGACATACCTTCTTGGAATCCCGCTTGCTCCACGATTCAATTAAATCCAAGAAGGACATACCTGTTGGCCAGAATGACATTTCCGTACAATCACACTCGATCTAGAGCTCACGAACAGTGTGAGAATCAAATAGAGCATGCTGTACGGTATCAGGACAACCAGCGCACCACGGACAGTCCTTAAGATCGGTCATATGCCTGTACTTTAAGTAGGCTTGAACGTATAGAGTTCCAGTGCAAATTCTCCATAAGAAATGACGGACCTTCAGAGTGACCTCAAGCTTCCCAATATCCACCCAAGACTTGTGAAATTGGTCTAGATTGCAGGACTTACCAATCATGTATGCCTTTTTCACCGAGTATCGACCATCCATTGAGAAAGCCCACATTATGGAATCTGGGTTTGTTTTGGAGCTCAAGGGAATGGAAAGGATGCTACGAGTATCCTCATCGTTGAAAATGCTTTCAATTAACGGCACATTCCATTCTCTACTGTTGTGGTCAATCAAGTTACTTACTAGGGAGACATCTTCATTAATGGGGGTAGAAATAAATTGGCTTTCAATTTCACCATTGTCAATCCATGATGAACTCCAAATTTTGACCGACGCCCCATTTCCTATTTTCCAGAGCATACCCTCCTTGATAAGAGTCTTCGAGGCCCAAATGCTGCGCCATGAAAAGCTGCCCCCAAAACCTAACATAGCTTCCAAGAAGTTCTTCCTTGCATAGTATTTTGCACTTAACACCTTATTTAAAAGTGAGTCCGGGCTACTTGCAATTCGCTAAGCCCGACAACCAAGAAGGGCATCATTAAACACTTTTAAATCTCTAAAGCCCATACCCCCAAGACATTTAGGGGTACATAAATCTTTCCAACTCTTCCAGTGCACCCTTTTCGTTCCGCTTCTTACCCCACCAAAACCGAGCCATCATCGAATGAATCTCATCAATCACTCCTGCCGGAATTTTGTATACCCCTATGATGTATGTCGGGATTTCCTGTATAAAAGATTTAAGGAGAATTTCCTTCTCTGCTCTTGATAATAATTTTTCCTTCCACCTCGATAGTTTCTTCCAAATTCTGTCCTTGAGCGCTGCGAAGACCATCTTTTTTGATTTTCCAATTATGGTTGGAATTTTGAGGTACTTCTTGTTTCGGGGTTTTTTTATGTGTCCTGCGGGAGAGTTACAATTCCAAGAATGCCCTTCGACCGCCTGTACCTGCAAAACCACGAAGACTCCGGTTGGGTGGAGCTCCGCCTCCGACGATCAAGTCAGTGATGTACGGGAGGAAGAAAGTGCGTAAAAGAGTAATTACTTCTCGCGTAATGGGAGAATTCCGCAATTAAGATTGCCCGATTTTAGTGTAAAATGTATTTATGATAGTATTGAATGCCAATGGATTGTAAGTGTTGTCCTTGAATGCTATTGGAAGGAATTGAATGCCCCATTAATGAGGACTCTCCCACTATTTATAGTGGGGAGCATTGGTTCCCCATTTAGGGTTCCTAGGACACGTGTCAGTAGGGGATTGGAGTCCTGCTGACCAATGGCAAGGTGCCACGTGTTGCTCAGCCATTGGGCCACGTGGCTGGGGTAATTTTACCCCAAACATTTGCCCCTCTCAGGCGCTGACGTGGCAAGGTGCCATGTGGCACCTGAGAAGAGAGTTGACGAAATTTTTTTTTTTTTTATTTTTTATTTTTTTTTTTTGAACCCCTTCAAATTCTAACTGAAGGGGGAAAAGCAGAAGGGGAAGGGTCGCACCCCTTCGCCTTCCGAAACAAACCCTATAAATAGGGGAGGAAGCACACGAAGCCTCATTTACAAACTTCGTGAAATTTTTTGAATTTTGAGAGCATCCGGCATTTCAGAGCATCCGGTACTTGAAATTCAGAGCACACGGAGACTTCATAGTTTACGAGCAGCCGGTATTAGACCGCCTGTGCAGTAGCAAGCAAGCAAAAGATTTTTGTGAGGGTACCTCATATAACCCAGCCGGTATTCAAATCGCCTGTGTCTTCGCAAGCATCCCCAAGAAATTTCTTGAGGTTTTCAACACTTTACTCTAGGTACCGTCTCTATTCTTTCTTGTTTTTCCATGTATTTTCGTTTGCGTCTTTTGCTTGCATTTTTGTTTATAAGTCCCCTAGGTAGATGGACCCTTTATACCCATACCCGGACCATAGTTGTGAACTCAGCCGGTCAATTAGTACGGCTGAGTCTAGAACTGGATCTGCCGCCTCTGATCTTTGGAATTTCCCCTTTTCAACGCCTGTATCGACCGACTCCGTCTCTGTGCAGGACACCATGGCCAGAATTAGGGGAACAGCAATGGACCCCAATTACAGAGGCGGGGACTCGAACGAGTTATCGCCAAAAATTCGAGGACCAGACGGGGAGGTTAGAGAATCATCCGGCGGTACCCCCGCCACCCCAAGCGATAGCATTCTAGGCTCCTACAACGAGGAGACCTCTCCGGCTGAGGAGGCTGAGCAGCCAGGAGCTGCCAATGACGCTCCCAACTCCCCAGCCGGCTCTGATGACGGTCGGGTTGAAAGCAGTAGCTCCAGCTACTTAACCGTATCAGAAGATAGCGAGGAGGCGGAGAGGCCTTCATGGCAAAGCAGAAACGATCCTCTCATGATCGCCGTCTCCTTGAGGGACCGTGCCCTCATGTGGTCTTCTCTTCAAGACTTTATCACCAGGCGGCCGCTTGGTGAAGGATACAAGATGACCGTGCCGGGGGAGTTTGGGACGGTTGTATGGGAAGATGACCAGCCTAACGCTAACAGCTGGTTTGGATGCTACGAAGCGGCTTTCCTAGCCGGCGTCCGCTTCCCCCTTCACCACACAATTAAGGCCATACTTAGGGGGTATGGCCTAGGCATTTGGCAACTCACCCCGAATTCTTGGGTGAACATTTTAGGGTACATCGCCGCCTGCGAGATGCAGGATCTCAACCCCGGCTGGGAGGCGTTTGCCCATATGCACTATTTGAGCCGGAGCCCAGGCGGCTGGAGGGCCTGGTATACCTTGACTACTCGCCCCAAATATATGATGACCTTGGGCAAGCCGTCCAAATGGTCGGACTAGAAGAACCGGTTCTACCTGGTCAAAGCTCCGTCTGAAGAGGAGAACAAGGAGTACCAGACCTACAACCGGAAGCTAGAGCTTTTGGGGCAGAAGTGTCGGCTGCCCCCTGTTCCTGATACCGACAGGGTGGCCATTCTGGACTCTGGTTCTTCGAACTGACCTCCACCTCTCTCACATCCGAAGAGATAATAAGGGTACCCAAGAACTGGGTGCCCAAATACGAATTTTTCAAGGACGAGTGTTTCTTGTCCGCCTGCGGGCTTAGCAAAATGTGGAAAACCAAAGGTTACGAACCCTAGCCGGTTAATTTTGTTGCCGGCTGCCCCCTTTTCTCTTGATTGCAATGTAAAATTCATATTTCTGACCGGATGTATTTTCGTTTTGCAGAAGAAGCTAAGAAAATGATACCTTCCGCCAAGACACCCGCAAGGAAGGCTTCAGATATCCGCAAGGAAAATCTGGAGAAGAAACTTGCCGCTCAGGCGGCTAAAAAGGTTAGACCGCCTGACCTTCTCTATGATTAACTTTGATGTTGTTTTGGCTAGTTATTCATCTAACCGCTTGTGGTCTTGTTTCAGGACGGTGTTATTCCCTGTTCTTTACAAAAACAGATCCGGCAAAGGCCGTCTATTGAGGAACCGGCACTCAAGGTGCTGAGAACTGCTTCTACCGACCGGGCTACTACCGGCAGTAAATCAATAAAGACCCCTGGCGGGTCTAATATTGAGAAGGTCATAGAGGCCACTCCCATAAGGACCGCAACTGGTCCATCTGCTTCTAGAAGCCAAAAGGCTTCCCAAAAAGGTACAAACCCTTTCGATCTCACATTGCTCGACATACCCATGCGGGTAAAATCGTACTCCTCTTCGCAGTCGGGAGATTCACCGATCAGCCGGCTGTCCGTTGGTGGAGCGTACGCAGCATTCTCACCGTCTGTTTCTGGTGCAGATAACTCACCACGCTGGCCGGACGCTGCTCAATACGCCCGGGCCATGCTGAAAGCCGTCCCCCGGGACGAGAAGGAGGCGATTCCTGGAATCAATACCTTCAATGCCGACCGGGTTATGGTCGACCTGGCCGATGTAAGTCACCGAGTACCCACCCGGCATATAATTTGTAATAAACCCATCCGGTCTTTCAACTAATACCGGTTGTGTTATTGTTGCAGGCATTGCTCCGCGTGGAGGGGCTTAAGAGGGCCTACATCCGCAAACAGGAAGAGGTAAGAAGAGCCAAACGTTCTGCGGATGACGCGCATAGCGTTGCTCATTATTCAATGATTGTGCATGACTTAGAGACTAAAGCTATAATCATGCAACAGGCGGATCAGCTCAAGTCCCTCCAAAAGGCCCTCTCGGAGCAAAAGCTCAAAATGGACAACCTCTAGGCGGCCCTGGATAACGCTGAAGAGGAGCTGAAAAAGCATGAAAAGCCCCTCAAGCGGCTCGACCAGGCGGAGAAGAGCAGCAAACGGCTGCAATTAGAGAATGACCGCCTGGTCAGCAAGGAGGCTGCCGATGCTCAGCGCAATTTCCAGTCCACTCTAGAGGCTGATCAGAGCCGACTCATAGAGGAGAATGAGCAGGACTGCCAAAATAGAATGAAGAGGGCGTTCTCCGTCATCCACCCGGGTGCAGACTACAACGTCTGGGAGCTCGCCTATAAGTATGCAGACCTGGCCATTCTGGCTGAAGAGGAGGGCCAGCCGGGGCCCGGACCGTATGAGCAATGGGTGGAAGCCGAGTTCCAGCGAATGCAGGCGGAAGCGGCTGCTTTGGAGACGACAGTCGAGGATGAGGATCCCGGCTCCGTCCCCAGCACCGACCCAGCTCATCCGGAAGGGAGCCAAGCTCAGGGCGACCGGGTTACAGTGAATGTAGAGTAGCAACGACCTCCCGGCCTGAGCACCGTGCATTATCTTGTAATAGCGCCGGAAGGGTCGGATTACTCTGCTATTGTCTTCTATTTCGAGCACTGATATTTTCACCGGCTGTGCCGGTTTATTTTGTAAACAATTTTAACATTTTCACCGGCTATGCCGGTTATTTCTACTATATTTCAACCGGTTGGTCCGATTTTGAATGAATTTGCTTCTTTTCCTTTCTGCTGTTTTGAATGTCGCATCTTTCTTGCTTTGATAATTTTACAAGGATAGCCAAGAAAACCCAGCCGGCATAACCGCCGTCTGTGTCTTCGCAAGCTAGGCAAAGAAATTTGTGAAGGTAGGCAAAGAAATTTGCGAGGGTAGACAAGAGAACCCAGGCGGTACCATTACTGTCTGAATCTTCGCAAACTAGGTAAAGAAATTTGTGAAGGTAGGCAAAGAAATTTGCGAGGGTAGACAAGAGAACCCAGGCGGTACAATTACCCGTCTGAGTCTTCGCAAGCAACTCTATTTCAAGCAACTCTATTTTTTGCCTTGTGTAAACCATCCTTGTGTAAACCATGAATGTTTTTCCTCATGACTCGTTGGGGTTAGGGTAGGTAATTGCCCCTGGATAGGAGACTGGTATAGACGAAATGGTGTCAGGCGGCTATCCATATGCTATAACGCAAATGCTAATATTTTAGCTAAGTGCTAAGTATCAACCGTTTGTAACAGTTGCCGGTTGGGTTTTCGCAAGAACACCCTTCATAAATTCTTGGCCTAACCCAGATGCTTGCCTGCCTGCCTTCTTTTAGTCGATTAGGCGGGATATTAGGTACCGGATGTCTGTTTTGAGATCAGCCTTAAATGGTACTCGATCCAAAGAGGGGGCCGAATCCATGATTGGGAATGCTAACCCGCAATTCTTTGGTGCTATGGATCAATCAGGCGGTTAGGGTCGGCTGATTTTTGATCACTAGAACAATTTTCCACCCAAATGGGAGATGTTCTCTCGATGAATTCACCCAAATGGGCGTCACCGGCTGATTCATTAAATTTCCGGGCCCGCTTGTGTTGGGCACAAGACAGGGCACATGGGAAACAAGTAAAGGGTGCCGCTTGTGTTAAGCACAAGACATGGCGCATGTAAGCACTATATGTAGTAAATTTTTCTCATTAATCATATAGAAATATACAAAAACTATACAATATCTAGAAGTAGTACTTTTTGAGATTATCTACATTCCAAGTTCTAGGCAGTTTTCTACCGTCTGGGGCTTCCAGGCGGTATGTGCTGTCTCGTACTTCTTCAAATATCCGGTAGGGTCCCTCCCAATTTGGAGTCAGTTTGCCTTGTTCATTGGCCCTACCGATTGCTTCCATTTTGCGAAGCACAAAATCTCCTACTTTCAGGGGCCGTTTGTGAACCCGCTTGTTGTAGGCTCGTGTCATTCTCAGGCGGTAAATCTCATGGCGCAAAGCTGCGTTGCCCCTTCGCTCTGGGAGGGCATCCAGTGCAAGCCGCATGGCTTCCCAGTTGGCTGCCTCATCATATAGTATGATGCGAAGCGTTGGCTCACAATGTTCAATGGGGAGCACCGCCTTAGTGCCGTATGTCATGAGAAATGGGGTTTCACCGGTTGCCCCTTTTTCAATGGTCCGGATGGCCCAAAGGACATGAGGTAGTTCCTCTGCCCATAGTCCACCGGCTCTTTCCACCTTCTTCTTTATACCGTCTGAGATCAGTTTATTGAAGGCCTCAACTTGGCCGTTTGCCTGAGGACGGCCAACTGATGAAAAACAATGGGAGATTCCTTGATCTCCCAACCAGCTCTTGAGGACAGGCGTTTCGAATTGAGGTCCATTATCAAAGACCATAGACATTGGAACCCCAAACCGGGTGATGACATTTCTCCAAATGAAGGAGATCACGTCTTTTGTTTTTATGCCTTTGACCGCCTCTGCTTCAACCCATTTGGTGAAGTAATCTACTGCCACCAAAATGTATCGACGACCGCCTGTGGCAGGCGTATAGGGACCCAAGATGTCCATGCCCCATTTTGCGAACGGAACCGGACTATGGATGGCTGTCAAGTCAGTTGCCGGTCGATGTATCAGCCGGGCGAACTTTTGGCATTTGTCACACCGTTTTACCAAATCCATGGCGTCTGCCTCAAGAGTGGGCCAAAAGTAACCCTGCCGCCTGGTTCTTCTTGCCAAGGACCTGCCGCCTATGTGTGAGGCACAAAAACCCGCGTGCAGATCCTCCAAAACCTCTCTTCCCTTTTCAGGGGTTACGCACTTTAGATACGGCTATAGATAACCCTTCTGGAGAAGTTCTCCATGATGCATAACGAAGCTCAGAGCTCGCTTCTTGAGCGCCATTGCTGCTGAAGGGTCATCCGTTAAGGTACCGTCTGCCAAGTAATCCCGGATGGGATCCATCCAGGTGGCGCTTCGGTCCAGGATACCAATGGGGTCATGATCAATGCTTCGTTTCTCAATGACCTCCCAAAAAATCGTTCTAGGTGCATCGCAGGAGGCGGATGATGCCAACTTGGAAAGGGCATCCGCCTGATTATTCTCGGACCGAGGCACCTGACTTAGATGAAATTCGTCAAGTGACACGACCTCCTCTTTGACCGCCTGCAAATATTTGATCATAGCCGGATGGGTGGCCTCGTAGTCACCATGGTACTGGCTAACGATCAGTTGAGAGTCTGAGCAGGCGACAATCTTTGTTGCCCCTGCTGCCTTTTACATGCGTATACCGGCTAGCAGGGCTTCATACTCCGCCTCATTATTAGAGGCCTGGAACCGGAACCGTAGTGCATACTCAAACTTATCCCCTTCCGGGGAATGACATATAACGCCTGCACCACAGCCGTTCACCGTAGAGCTACCGTCTACGAATAACTTCCAAACCTGATCAGGATTTTCCGGTTGCACCAGCCTAGTCATCTCGACAATGAAGTCGGCAAACGCCTGACCTTTCACTGCCCGCCTGGGTTCAAAAGTTATCTCAAGGCTCTGTATTTCAACAGCCCACTTGATCATTCTGCCGGATGACTCGATGGTGGTCATTGGGCGCTTGAGCGGCTGGTCTGTATATTCAATCACCGGGTGAGCCAAAAATTAGGGTTTCAACCGTTTGACTGCGACGAACAGGGCCAACCCAAATTTTTCGATCATGGGGTACCGGAGTTCAGCATTCTTAAGAACATGGCTGATGAAATACACCGGGAGCTGATTACCGTCTCTCTCAGCGAGGAGAACGGCACTAAGGGCATGATCAGAGATGGCTAGATACATGTAGAGGACCTCCCGGGGCAGGGGGCTCACTAGCCTTGGCAACGAATGCAAATGCTGCTTTAGCTTTTGGAATGCCATTTCCGCCTCTTCACCCCACTCGAATCTGGACCTCTTCCGGATGGCCTGGAAGAAATAGAGGCACTTGTCACCTGACCAGCTGAGAAATCTTCCCAACGCCGCCAGGCAACCGGTCAATTTCTGGGCTTCTTTCACAGTGCGGGGAGACCGCATGTCAATGACCGCTTGCACTTTTTCCGGATTAGCCTCTATGCCCCTTTGATCGATCAAAAATCCGAGAAACTTCCCAGACTCAACACCAAACACACACTTCTTTGGGTTAAGCATGACCCGGTGCCGCCTGAGTGTGGTGAATGTTTCTCGGAGGTCCAGTAGGTGATCCGTCTGTAGCTTGGATTTGACTATCATGTCATCAATGTACGCCTCTACATTCCTGCCAATCTGATTGATGAAAACGGTATTTATCATGCCCTGGAATGTAGCCGGTGCATTCTTTAACCCAAACGGCATCACCTTGTAACAAAATAACCCCTGATCAGTGACGAAGGCCGTCTTCTCTTGATCTTTTTTCCATAGGGGTATTTGGTGGAAACCTGAGTAGGCACCCATGAAACTCATCAGAGCATGACCGGCTGTAGAGTCGACCAGATTGTCGATCTTTGGAAGCGGGTAACTGTCCTTTGGGCATGCTCTGTTCAGATCTGTGTAGTCTACACACATCCGCCAGGTACCATTCGGCTTTTTCACAAGGACAACGTTTGCTACCCAATCCGGGTAGTAGCATTGCCGGATGAACCCAGCATCTAACAATTTTTTGACCTCAGCCGCTGCCGCCTGAGATCTCTCTTCACCGTAATCCCTCTTTTTCTGCCTGACCGGCTTCTTTTTAGGATCTACGGCAAGCTTGTGGACAGCTAGATCCGGGCTGACGCCTGGCATCTCTTCCACTTCAAAGGCAAAGATGTCTTTGAATTCTCTTAGAAGTTGGAGCAGGTCTGCACCCAACCGTTCATAAGCAACCGTCCCAACCTTGACAGTTCTGTCAGGACGGCTGTCGTCGAGGACGACATCAATGCAGTCACCATCCGGCTGAGGTCGTTGATCATCTGACCTTTCCCCGGCTAGTGATTGCTATTTTTCTTGCTTGACGGGATCCGTCTGGCCCGCCTTTCTTTTCTTACCGGCTGCCCTTGGAGCCGGGACTGCTTCATTGCAGTTATCAAGGTCGATGGGGTTGCCGTCGCCGGCTGCCCCCATAGTAGGTCTGACGTCAGAGAGATAGCACTCCCTAGCCGTCCTCTGGTCCCCCTTAAGGGAACCGACTGTACCATCATCCTTTTCAAATTTGACAAGCATGAGAGAGGGAACGATGACAGCCTTTGATTCATTGAGGGTCGGACGGCCAAAAATCATGTTGTAGGCGGCAAGCTCTTCATACAACCAGGAATTTGATCACCATGAGGCGTCCTTCCCCCTTTTCACCCAGCCGGATGGGAAGATCTATGCTCCCTACCGGATGCACTACACCTCCCCCAAAGCCAACAAGCGGGTGGGGCGCCTGGTGCATGCTACTGGATTTGTACTTGAGCTTGGTCAAGCATTGATAGCTGATTAGGTTAGACGAGCTCCCGGTATCTATTAGGATCCGGCCAACTCTCTGATTGGCAACCTTGCATTCGATGACTATGGGGTCATCGTGAGGCCGTCTGACCTTGCCCCGGTCCTTTTCAGAAATAAGGACCTCAGGAAATATGTCTTTCGACGCCTGGGTCTCCTCAACTGAGTTAACCAGCTTCCTGATGTTGTCTTTGGTGCCCCGGATAGTGGGACCCCCACCGGCAAAGCCGCCTGCGATTGTGAAGATTGTCTCTTCATCCGTTTCTGAATTTGCAAGAACAGCTTTTGCCGCCTGCCCTTTCTTGGCCAGGGTGTTGCCCTTGGCTTTGGGCAAATAAGACTTTAGAGCCCCTTCATCAGCCAGACGGTCTAATAGCCGCCAGAGGCTATAGCAACCATTAGTGTCATGGCCAACATCCTCATGGTACTGGCAGTATTTGCTTTTGTCCCGGCTGCCTACGGGACTTTTCATCGCAGCCGGCTTGTCGAGAGACATCCGGTCCTTGATCTCCATGAGGATGGAGGAGCAGTCCTTTGTGAACTCGTACTTGGGAACGTACGGTTCAGATTTCCGTCTGAGCTTCTGAGCCGGCTGACCAGATTGGTCTGCCGCCCAGACCTCCTTTCTCTTCTTTTCTTCCTTTTTAGCCGGCTGTTGTTGTTGTTGCCAGCTGTCTCTTCTGTCGGATTTTTTGAAATCCGACGGCTGCTTTACAGCGCAAAGCTCTGTCGCCTGTATGTAGGCTTCAGCTTCCATTAACGCCTCTTGGAGGGTGGCTACCCTTTTCCGGACGAGGTCAAACTTGAAAGTTGACCCATCCTTCAGACCCTTAAAGAAGTCTGTGTAAGCAACCTCATCAGACAGTCCTTGAATCTGAATTCTCATCAGATTGAACCGCCTGACATACGACCGGAGTCCCTCTCTGTCACCCTGTTGTATTGCCCCCAGATCGAGGCTTGTCTTTTTAGCCGGGATGTTCATTGAGAAGTTTGACGTAAACAAATACGCCAAGGTCTTGAAGCTGTTGATGCAGCCGGCTGGTAAGTTACCAAACCACCGTTGGGCAATGCCCTTCAGGGTAGCCGGGAAGCATCGGCACCAGACGGCATCATCCAACCCCTGTAGGTACATGAGGTTGGAATAAGCCATTAAATGATCTTCTGGGTTGGAGGTACCATCATAGGCCCCTACCAACACGTTTTTGATCTTGGCCGGCTGTGCCGCCTGGGTTATCTCAGGGGAGAACGCCGAGGGCTGTTCTCCCAGATTTAGCAGGCGCTGCTGCCAATCCATGAGTTGGAAGGCTACTGCACATTTCTGCCAAACGGACCCGTTTGGGTAAAAGGGGATCCACCCAGCCCATTCGGCGAACTGAACAGACCAGGTTGGATCACTTTGGGTCCAGACCGGGCGGATGGTTCGCCCGTCTGACTCCCTAGACTTGTTCCCGTACGCCTGTTGGAGGTGTCACGGAAACTGTCAGGAAAGGTCGACGTTGAGGCCGACGCAGACACCAGACTTCACTTTTCTTGGAGAAATGTCCGGGCGTCAGAGAATATCGTTTTTGAACCATCCGGCTGCAAATGCCGGATGGGTTTTCTGGGTTCCGCTTGCGGGAAGCGGAGCCGGTTTTGATCGAACTTGAGGCCCTCCCCCTCCTTCGGCTTTGGATGAGGGGTAGGGACCCGGTCTTTAATAGCCTTCTTGCTAGAAGAAGGCTTCCTGGCCGGCCGACTCTTCTTGGGAGTAGCTGACCGGATGAGGTTCTGGATCTCGCCCTTGAAACTATTCATGAAGGTCATGAGTTCGTTCCTAGTAACGGGAGCAGAATCCTCTGCCGCCTGGGCAGCCCCAACCGTGTTGCCGGTTGGGTTGCTTGGAGCAACTTGGACGTTATCCCGCTCCTTCTTATCCCTGGAACGGGTGTGCTTTGTTCTGAAGGACCTGTCTGGGGCCACATAGGTGTTGAGTTCGTACTCATCACCGCTTTCATGGTCCGTCTGGAACTCAGGCTCAGCCGATGGCCGCCTGTCCTGATCCGGTGGTACAGGGTTAGAAGCCATCTCAGAAGTACTCTCCCCACAAACGGCGCCAAATGTTTCGGGGTTTTTTGATGTGTCCCGCGGGAGAGTTACAATTCCAAGAATGCCCTTCGACCGCCTGTACCTGCAAAACCACGAAGACTCCAGTTGGGTGAAGCTCCGCCTCCGACGATCAAGTCAGTGATGTACGGGAGGAAGAAAGTGCGTAAAAGAGTAATTACTTCTCGCGTAATGGGAGAATTCCGCAATTAAGATTGCCCGGTTTTAGTGTAAAATGTATTTATAATAGTATTGAATGCCAATGGATTGTAAGTGTTGTCCTTGAATGCTATTGGAAAGAATTGAATGCCCCATTAATGAGGACTCTCCCACTATTTATAGTGGGGAGCATTGGTTTCCCATTTAGGGTTCCTAGGACACGTGTCAGCAGGGGATTGGGGTCCTGCTGACCAATGACAAGGTGCCACGTGTCGCTCAGCCATTGGGCCACGTGGCTGGGGTAATTTTACCCCAAACACTTCTTGTGCTTATCAACTCGTCTCATAGCTAAAATTTTCAATAGTTCTTCCTGCAAAGTGACACTCACTCTTTTACTATTTTAATCGAGCAACCCCCATTAATCTCCTAGATAAACAAAACATATATATCCCACTAGAAGGAGGATAAAATATGTGTATCTGTTTTTTTGAAGCTGAAATAACTTTTAAAAAGTAAATAGATGTAGACCCTCTCCGTCAATAACAGATTTTACCCTTTCGTTCATTCGTTGACGACATTTGGTGAAGTTAATCCATGGTTAACATTTATTCTTTTTTTTTTTGTTTTTTTTTTTTTTAATTTTTGTTATCGTGTTCCTTTAGTAAAGTTTTTCCCTTTTTGCATCTAAAATAGTGGAGAGGAAAAAAATTGAGAAACTCAAATGGTGATTCTTCTTCAACTTGGCACTTCTCGCCTCGCATTCTTCAACTCGGCACTTCCCACCTCGTGTTTTTCTTCAAATCGGCACTTCTCGCCTTCTAATCAGGACCAATAACTACCATCACCATCTTCCTCTTTCGTCTCCTTCCTCCTTCAATCCACAACCAAAATTCAACCACCATTTTCATCTTCTTCTTGCAAAATGACCACCGTACCGACACTGACACTATCACCAACACCAACATTGATGGCGGCTTCACCGCCAAATTAAACAAAAACCTAAGAAAAATGGAGTAATTCAAGACATGGTGAACCCCAAAGGGTAAGTGAGCTTTCCCTCCTCCATTGTTTTCTCCATTAAAAGCTTGAAATTGAGCTTTGATATACCTCTACCGTTAAAGCTATGAAGCTCGTTGTAGGTTTGCAGATTGGAGATAAAAATAATGATTTTTTAAGTTGTGGATTGAAGGAGGAAGACGGTGTGGTGGTTGTGGTTGATTACGATGGTTAACTATCGTCAATTGCAAATCATAACGGCCATCAAATGTCTATTTGGAAATGACAAAAGTGCCCACACTTTTTTATTAGTAAATGACGAATGTAGGCCTGAATAAACAACTTTTGTTTATCGTGGGATAAACTTGAATTTTTTCATTTTAATCTAAATTAGTTGACATAGACAAACTCAAGATCCAAGCCAACCGAAATATTGTAATTTTAATCTATAATTTTAAATGATAGAGAGAAAAAGTGTACTTATTCACCTTGAATTATAGTACTCCCTCTATCCCTTAATTACGCACTTGTATTCCTTTTTTAGTTCCCAACATGTTTTGTCTTTGTCAAACTCTTTCCATTTAAATGTTATACTATTTGTCAATTATATATTTATTTTATTCTCCCTAACTCCCTTCTTTTGTGATGTGGTGTCTTTCTTTTTACTGTTATGGGTCATCAGATGCCTTTTGTCATTAAAGCTCAACCGACACTTCTGTTGCGGATATTTTTGTTGCGATTTATCCCAGAGCCGTCTCGGACATTTTTGGGGCCCGATGCAAAATATAAAAATAGGGGCCCTAAACAATGAGGACGTATTTCGTAAGTAATACATCGATAATATTATATAAATTTTATATTAAAAAGTTTTAACAAATTTCATCATTTCTATTAGCAATATGATATGATTCGACATCATTAGCATTAAAACCATCAACATCAACAACATTTTCATTACTAGTAGAACAATTTAATTTTTTGGAAAGAACTTATTTATTACCTCTCTTTGAGATTAAGCTAATTCTTCTTTCTATTTTTTTTCTTTTCACGCTTTTCACAAATCGATTCATATTTTCTCTTATACTTCATAATTAAAAACAAAAATTAATATAGGAATATAGTAATTAACTTTAATCAAACAAAATTACCAAAAAAATAAGACCACTGACCACACAAAATCGTTCGAAGTAAGAATTCAATTATGGACATATGAGTATGAGCATTAAAACCTGATTTAGTTTGCTCTAATTTGACAAGTTGAACCCTAGATTGTGGAAATATACTCTTGATATTATTAAAAATAGGTGTTTAAATTCTTGAATAGTAAGCTCGAATTGCGCTGCTATTTGAGAATATTGAGATGAGGGAAAGAGAAGAGGCCATGATTGTGGGTCTAATTGGGAAGAATACATGGTAAAAAATCATGAACGTTGAGTGAAGATGTAATACCCTGTATTTTTATATGTATATTAATTTAAAGTATTATTTTATGACGTATTTAAATAATTTGAAATGAATCATTTATGGCATTTTAATAATTAAAAAGGTATATTTTAATTAAAAACCCATTTCTGTTTATTTATTTGGTTTTGAAAATATTTTATTTTATTATTTAGAAACTTTTGGGCATATTTAAATTATAAAAGAATTTTAAAGTCAATTGAATTTTAAAGAAAGTCAATGACTATTTTGAATAGGAGTGAGAATCATTAAGGGTAAAAAGAAAAAAGTTAAGCTAGGAGGGTTTTTGAGAGGGAGTATAAATACCCACCTATGAGCAAATTGAGACTTTACCCAAGGTGGAAATACCCAAAGGTAAACTCTCTCTCTCTCTCTCTCTCTCTCTCTATTTCCTCTTATTTTCTCTCCCCTTAATTTTTCCCTCTCCCTTTTTTTTACTCACCATCCACGCCACCCACACACACACACCACACACCACACGTGGCCGGCCAGGCCACCACCACCACAGCCACCCATCGGCCGGCCACCGCCACCGGCGAACATTGGCACTAGCAGCCTCCGGCGGAGGCGCGACAACATCCCCGTACGTGTGTGCGTGCGCAAGAAAGAAAAAAAAACTTGTTCTTCCTATTGTAAATTTAATCTAGCTTTGTTTAATTATTGTTTTGGGTGTGTCTGATGATTTTGTGATGTTTTAATAATGATTAATATACATATAATTTTCAGATTTAATTTTGTACAAAAAAAGCCCCAAATTGATTAAACCCTAGGTTTCTAAATTGATGTTTATTGAAGGGATTTAATTATGGTTGATGAAAACTATTGAAATTAATGTTTTAAAACTAAATTACAGCAAGTTTAAGAGTTTTTATATTGCTGGAATTTTTATGTAGAGGCTAGAATAAAGTTTTCTTGAAAGGATTTTAATTACCCATTAATTGGGAATAAAAGTAGGAGGTTTTAATTAATTTTCAGCATGTTTTAGAAGGTTTAAAAGTGTTTTAAAGAGTGTATATATCGCTGGAAATTTAAAATGAATGAGTATTAATGTCTCTTTGTATTTGTGGGTTGTAGGAGACTTCCAAGTGAGTGATTTTGTGTAGTCGTGGCAATTTTGGATCATATTTGAGCTACGTTCGCGTACTTGGTATTTAATAAAGCGTGTAGAAACATGCTAGGACTTGTATAATTAATTCCAAGTTAGTATCATGATAGGTATTGATTGGAATTGTTGGTTGGATTGATTGTGATGATTGGTTTGTGAAGCATGAATTGTTTGAAATGAGCTCTTGATGGAAATTATGATGTTGGATTATGGAATATGGACCACACTTTTATTCTTAGTATGATTGAAGGCATGTTTGATTAAACTAAATGTTTATTTTGGTTTGGAATGTAAAGAGGAAATTTTATTATGGTTCATATAATTTTTATTGATGCTATAAGCATGGGAAATGAGCTATTTAAGTGTTTATGTACATGACGATTAATTTATATTTTGGTGCCTAAGTGCACTTAAGGTGTTCTAAAGACCGAGGGACAGGATTTGTGGTGCATTATGCGCTTAAGGTGTTATTTAACGCCGAGATAGTTTAAAAAGGATTCAACATTTAATTATTTGTGAGCACTAATTATTCAAGAGTTATATTGAAATGATTGATTACTTGAATGAATTGTATGTATTGATTGTGTTGTGGATTAAGAGTCATCACCAAGTTTCAAATATGTAAGCAATGTAAAGTGAAAGAGATTACGTACCAAAACTCTTGGAACGTATATACCTTGAGTACGAACATATGGGAGAGTTATGTGACTTTACATTTGATCATAACTTCTACTAGGAGTATAAGACACTGTATTTTCCTTTTTATTATGCGCAGGAATTCCGCCACTTACGAGTGATTCTTTTATACTGGCACGGTTAGCTTCCGTGTTCCTACCCCATTATTTAGGGCAGGTTAGGGGGGAAACCCGTTCGATGCGTAATCAAATTAAATAAGCAATTTAATTGTCTGTTGAATGAAATATATGCTGTATGCTTGTAAAGAGGTGCAACAAGGTAAGTTGTGTGATGTTAGGCTATATGCATGTTAGTGCGAATCATTTACCCTTATGTACTTAGCATAGTTGATTGTGTGTTTGTATGTTTGTTTGACCTTGTCTTTATCTTGGCCCTACGACGACCCATTTCTAATGGCGAGTAGTGGGGACAAAGTAAAGGGAAGCTTTTTAGTGATGAAGCATATTCATGATGGGCATGAGTGAAGAGCGATTCTTGCTTAGTTTCTATAAGAATATGATATATTTTATTTGCTTTGATTATTATATATTTGCTTGTGAGACTAACGCAATGGTTTTAAGTGTCTGTTGGGTTTTAAAAAGGGCCTGCAATTGGTTCCAAGTTGTAGTTTGATTTTGGTTGACTTAACTATCGTTTGGTTTGATTTTTAAAGTTAGTTTTATTTTGAATGGTTTTTAAAAGAAGTTTCCGGATGTATGTCTTTGATAATTTCCTTAGCCATTATCACGGTGGCAGTAATGTTTTAGAATTTCCTATTTCGTATTTTTAAAGGGAAAAACAGGTATTTTAAAGGGAAGGAATTTCTAGGGTGTTACATAAGAATTCTTAGAGTCATATTATGGAAATTGTGGGATGAATAATTAGAAAATAAATGAGGGGAGAGGATTAAGGAAAAAAAATCCTGAACACTAAACAGTACAAGTGATCTAGGAAGAAGATGAATGAACTCCATGAATTTAATTTTTTTTTTAAATAAAGCAATTTTTTTAAAAAAATATAAGGGCCCCACAAAAAGGGGGCTCTAAGCTGTCGTTCAACTAGCTCCTGCTAGTAGTTGCCACTGATTTATCATTTGAATTTTTTATTTTCTTGTTCGTATTATTCCACTATATGAAAGCCCTCAATTAATTTAAACATTCGTTGGCTGTAGGTTTTAAAATCTAGTGATTTTCATACGATTCATTTTCTCTCTCTTTTGAAAAATTTAGATTTGCATCTTTGGTGGGTGAAAATTGTTTAAATTTTTAATTTAACTCATAAGTTAAGTTATTGTGATATGTTGGAGTTTGCTGCTTCAATTCTTGATTTTTTTTTCATCTTTTTCATCTTTCTCTCTACTTTGGGGCCAGGCTTGCGATTTTAACCCTAACATGTGAAACACTTCTATTCTATAAAAATCCCTTCCCGACCCTACAGAAGTTTTTGTTGATTCTCGTGATTATGGCGATGTGTCCCCTCCATACGAGTGCACATATGGGGATTGCTTGCTGAAGTCCGATTGTTGTGGTGACCACACTTACAGTCTTAATGTGCGAAGGGATCGATTTGGAGTTAAGGTTTATTTTGAGGAGACCACCGCGAACGGTGGTTGTTCACCTAAAAACCTAAAAAATGACGAAGATATTATTCAATAGCAACCTAAGTTCCTTCCTGACCTTGATGAAGTGATCACTGATTCTTGTTATTATGGTGCTGAGTCCCCTCCATACAAATGCACTAATGTGGACTGCTTGTTTAAATCAAACTGTTGTGGTGAACTCATATACAGTCTTAACATTTTGAGGGATCGATTAAGAGTTGGGGTTTATTCTAAGGATATTATCGTTGATGGTAGTGTGAGGAGGGTGTGCCCATCATAGGGGATCCTTCTCCTCTATGCCCATGGCCCTTTAAAAGCGTAGGACTTTACACTTTTTAGGGTGTTTAGAATTTGAATTCCTGACTGTTGGGGGACCTTGAATTAGAGTTGATCCTATCATTATGATTTTTTGTAAGAAACTAATAAGGAGTCGCCTATGAGTTTTAGGAAAACTCATAAAACTCGTTCATGCCTTTCTCCCAAGAAGGGTTCAGGGAATATTTAGCATGAATCATAAGTTTACCCATGCCCAAATTGGTCTACTGGTACCAGAAATGAGTTCGGGGGCAAGGGTACTAAAATGTTCCTTTTAGGGAGGAATCGCTATTCTAGCCCAAGTGCGGCCTCTACTAGCTCTTCCTTTTTCACAATTTCATTACCAAACAATATCTGCAACGTGATACCTAAAACTAAGTTAGTTGATTTTATTTACACACGTTAATCACATAAATATTACACTGCAACGAATGTCGTTATTCTTATTTAATTAAAATTCGTGAAAGGAACAAAATAAACAAGATTCACCTTGGCTTAGGTGAATAAACGATCAATTAATTATTCAAATTCTAGTCTTGATTAACGCAAAAATACTATGTGAAATTAATTTAAAGTTTATTTAAGGTGATTAAGCAACACTAATTAATTGATTAAAAGTTGTTTAAGCAAGAAATGAAAGGTAATTTATCTAAGTGCTCGGGAATTTACCACTTTTCCTTGCGAGATCTTCGTTTAGAACACTTATGGACTCCTTCTTGTTCGGGAACCTCCACCGTAAAAACTAACAATTAAAGGGTGAGTGTTTAGGACAAGAGGGATGATTAGTGCATGAGTTCACAAAGTTTCTACTGACTTTTAGGTTAATTTCTGTGTGATTCAAAGCTTGTATTGAACCCTTATTTATAGGGAATGGGTGAGTTTAGGGTTTTGAACATTCTGCCACAACAGGTGGCGCGCGTAACTCAACAGGTTGTGCGCGGCTGCTGCGCACAAGTGATTAAGCCGCGCTGCACTGGGAAGGGCAACCTATGATTTTGCGTGTGGCTCTATGGTAAGATTCGATTCAGTATTTTTTATGAAATTCTGAATCTTCCACAAGTGCATCACTGGAGGTTCTGCTGGGTGTCACGTGCATCCTTGTGAGTTGAGCGTGGTTTTTCCTACGATAGCCATAGATTTTAACCTAGGTGCTTCTAAATTTGTCAAAATTAGGTTTAATCTCGTGATTAGGCCTAATTGCTTATCAGGCTTAGTATTTACAAGCTTTGGTTCATTTTGTTTTGGGTCAAGCTAATTGGTTTCTGTGTTTAGGCTTTAATCAGTAGTTCATAAGCATTCTACACTCTACTCTAACACAAAGATGGAATTATTTATCGTCATAGCACTTTCGGTCAGGACAGGAGACCAAAAGTAGATGTCTACAGTTAGCCCCCACTTTGATCGAGTCTAGAATAGATGATGATCAAAGTAGCCAAGGAAATAAATCCAAGACTTATTCTGCAAAGTTCCTTAGGGATAAGGAATCTTTCAGTAGTGTTGAGAATGTCGAGACTATTTTCGATTTGCTAAGTGTTCAAGACAGGTAGTTGCTAAGATCCGATAGGTATCTTTTGGTTTTAGTGCGCTTAAGAATCTAGATTGACCCTTTGCTAATGTAAAACGCTTTTACAAGTAAAGGCTGTCCTAGGTGATTTCATGTTATGAGAAGGTACCGGGTTTAAAAAGAGTAAAGAGGGTGATACCCTCTCAATATGTCATCAGCGGTCTAAAGTCCCTCGATATGTCATTGAAACTTTACTCCATGATCTTAACAAAGTAAAAGATGATAAAATGGGAGTGTTTTGGCATTTGTAGCCTAGCACTTGAATAAAAGATTGACATACGCTGCCAAAACAAATACTCGATGTCCATAGGATAGATATACATGTCTCAGGACAGGAGGTACATATCCAAATCCAGTGAGAGAAAAGAAAATCAGCAACTCTCTCAGGAATTTTGTCCACAAGATGAAAACACGCGTCTTAGGACTGGGGGCACGTGTCTAAATAGGTACGGCTTCAGCAGGGGCCGCTCTTTATACAGGGGGTGGACGGACACCCTAACTGTCCGGTAAAGCTAGAGTGCTTCCTAGCTAACCGTATTTGCTTCCAACGGGGGGCGTCTGACCCTGATGGTTCGGCGCGCTCGTCGACTTGTTTAAGCTAACGCCTGATGACAGAAACATAAGTTCTATCATTTTTGAACGGGAGGCAGATCACGTTGCTAGTGCAATTTTACGCAGCACATACGCCATACAATTTTATGCTTTACAACACGTCATACAATTTTACGCTATATGATAACGCGATATTTTTGTTATGGACGCCAAAAATACGAATAACGTGACATTTCTAGAAGAAAAGTACAGGAAAATGCCAAACTGTCTATGGGAGCTTTTGCGTAAAGCACCACTACGAGACATATAATTAACACGGTGTGAATGCCGGATGATGCAAAAAAAACTATCAAAGAGAAAAAATAAACTACATGATGCAAAGAAATTAAAAGGATTTTGATGATTCGCGTGTTATTACATCTAACAATGCACAAAGCCGTTAGAAAAAATTCAAAACGGATCAAAATCCGGATACCGGTCTTTTAAATGACCAGTATCCGCGCGCAACTTAGTAGGTCGCACTGGCCAGGCGCGCGCAAGTAACTGAGTTGCGCTGGTCTGTCACGCGCAAATTACTGAGTTGCGCTGGTCTGTCACGCGCAAATTACTGAGTTGCGCGCGACATTTAAGTCAGCAAAAAGAAAATCGCGGAGCGTGATTTTTCATTTCGCTCTTTCTTTTTCTTCCTTCACCATTTTCTCTCCTCTCTCTCTCTATAAAGCTTGATTTTCACTGTTTTTCGAAGCTAAAGGAAGTCTTGCTCCCTATTCACATTTGCCAAAACCCAATGTAAGTATTTTGTTGTTTTAACTCATTTTTGGCCGAAATTGGGAAAAATCGAACCGAAGAACCCTAAATTTCGAATTTGGGAGTTTTCAATTCGAACCATAATTCTTGAAATTGTTTGTTCCATGTTGTTATTCTATGTTTAAGGAGTGTTTTGCAACAAATTTCATGAAAAATAGTTAAGTATTGAACCTTGTATGAGTATATTTTTGTTCAAGTTCGTTATTTGCATTTTTCTTCAATTTTTGAGTTCGAATTGCTTGTTTTGCTTACTCATTTTGTCATACTTGTTGATTATGGAGTGAATTATAGTGTTATGCCTAATATTACGTTCATGAATCATGTTTTGAAAATTTTGATTTCGAGAAATGGCGCGAAATGCATGTTTTTTCTGATTTTTGTCATTTTCAAGCTTCAAAATAATTGTTTGGTAGACGATCACTATATTTGAATGATTGTTAATCATCTACGAACTGCTAATTCCTAAGATTTATACAAATAATCTCTAGTGAAAGGAATGGTGTCCTTCCAGCAAGTGTATTATTCCGATAGAGGGTTCAATTCTGAATTATTAGAAAGCTAATTCTTCAGTGAGGTCAAGTGATCGGGATGCCTAGGCGGAGGCCGCTTCCGATCAGTAATATTAATGTGTAATTAATATTACAACTTAATCTTGACTGAACCCTTCGGGTCGCACCCCAATCGAATAACTGATTCGAGACGACGAATCAATCCGAAGGATTAGAGAGTCATTAGAGTATTACGAACAAAGACGTCGGATATCGAGCTTGGAGCGTCGAAACCGAGCGTCATAAGTCGAGTCGAATTTAGAATTCGACAAGACGAGAAATCAAGCAAGCGAAAAGTACGAACTAGGCTGTAGCCTCGCATTGGCCTAGCCATGTGAGTGCTAGGCTAGCTTAAGTTGCCAACCCCATCGCAAGGCATGGCGCATGCCTAGCATGCATTATGTGCTAGGGTGAGCATGCTTGCAGAGCTGGTGCTCATGACCACAAGCAAGTTAGCAGCTGGCGCGCCATGCGTGCTAGCGTGCTAGCATGCTATGCCTAGCACCGAGCAACTTGCAGCAGCATTGCACTCGCACAGCATAAGCATTGCAAGCAGCGTGATATGTGTGCGTGTGTTGTGGCTGTGCGTGCTTGCTAGGATAGCAACACCAGCCACAAGCAGCCACTGGGCATTGCTAGCCATCGCAACGCAGCAGTAGCAGTAGCCCGCTTTGCGTGGCTTGTTTGCTGCGCGCATGCGAGTGCGAGCTGGCCTACTAGCCCAAACAAGGTGCTAGGCGCCAGCTGGGCGGCCTTGGCATCCAGCTGTGCGTGGCCAGCTCATGGGCTTTGGAGGGGACCGATTTTAAGGGGACTGTTTAGGGAGCAAGGGGGTTTGGTCCCCTCCCCTTGGTGGTCCTCAACTACCCTTGCTCACTATGTGCCACTTGGAGCTTGTTAATTGATTTGCTTTTAATTTGTTTTTGGATTAAAATAAATTGAGCAAAAATGCAATTCTCCCACATTGATGGGAAATGGGAAACCAAGGCTCCCTTCCCTATAAATACCCAAGTTTTTGGTTTGGGAAAAGGTACTTGAGTTGAACTCAATAAGGCATCTCCTTGAAAGTGAGAAAACCTTTAAGTTCGTAATACTCTAGTTTTTCTTTGGTCTAGCCCCGACTAACCTTCGGGGTAAAGACCGCTCGGGTCTAGTTGAGGGTGCGAGCCGTCGGAGGCCTACGCACTTGCGAGGCTAGAGCTTTCAAGTAAGAGCTCGTAAGCGAGTGAAGCACGCGTTGAGGGTAAGAATGTCTTTTCTCTTTCTCTCTCTTTGTTGTTTAATTATGTGATTGCATGTTTAGTTACCTTAATTAGTGTGCGGGTCTTGGCCGGGTTACTTTCCGCATAGTGTTGGACGCTACAAACCCATCATCTAGAATAGTTAGTTGAACTGGTATGGGTTGGCTTTGTGGGTGTTTGGGCCCCCATTTACTGAGTTCAATTGCAGGTGTCGTAGCCACCCAATCCCCCAAGTATTGGGTGGCTTTTCGACTTAGTGTTTTGTCCTTTCGTAGCCATTATGCTGTCGAAATGAGGCTAGGATTTGTCCTTGCGTTTTTTTAGGACTTTAGAAAATATACTTAATCGTGTAATTTTTCAAAATTTCATCGATTGTAGTATGAACTCTCCCTTGTTTGTTGATGCTGAGGAGGTTCTAGGAGGACAGGTTCCGGACGAGGCGGTTCTCCCTCAAAAGAGGGTGACACATCCTCGCGATGAAGGTCGGGAGCGACGCGTCGGCGGTGAGCGACGTCGTCACGAGGAGGTGGTTTGGGAGGCTCCTCCTAATTGGGATCCTCAGGTCCTTAAATGGGACCCGGACCACCATGTTTCGGTTCGAGGTTGGCGCGGCATAGTGAGTTTCTTCACGTTTTTGTTTTTTTATTCTCTTTTATGTTTCTTTTCAAAACCTGTTATAACCGAATTTCCTTTTTTAGAGTGAGCCTAACACGCGTCTATAAGGCTCGGGTGACCTGAGTGGTCGGTTTGAGAACTTGCCCGAGGTAGCGAAGGAGGTGATAGAGTTTTTGGGGATCAGTGCCCTGCAGGCAGCTCTTCGGGATCTATCGAGTCAGCCTACGTCCCTGGCTTTCCTTCGTGGGTTGTTAAAGTTTTGGTGGGATTCCACTAACACTTTTCACTTCCCGTGGGGAGAGATGATAGTTACCCCTTACGAATTCTCCATGATCACGGGTTTTCCTTGCGGAGGCGATTCTGTGGTCATGGAGAACGTAAAGGGGTCAGACCAGAGATTGCATGACCTTGTAGGGGATTGTCTTGCGGCGACCCTCCATGTGTATGCGCAGTCTTGTCTGTACTCGGCTCTTGCCGATAGGTTATTGACTGATGAGGTTGATCGGAAGTGTACTCTTGAGCAGCTGGGGCTCGGATATACATTGCTCATGTTCTTTCTGTCACTATTCTGAGTGATCGGGGAAAACGTTTCGCCATTGGGTTACTTATTTGCCTTAGGGATCTGGGGCAAGTAGGTGACCTAAGCTGGGCGGAGGTGTCGTATGCCCGTATGCTTACTGCTATGGGCAAGGCGACCCGGGTGATGGATTCCGCGGCAACTACTGAGGTGCCCCAAATCTCCATTTTATGGCACGACCATATTCTTGAGGTACGTGTTCATTTCTTTTATATATTTTTCTTGTCTTTCTTTTACTGTTCTCTTGAGCTAATTACGTTTTGCTTGCCTTTTCTAGGCCTGGGGGTACTCGTACCCGCCTTTCTTAGCCCCAAGGACTCTTGGTCGGACTCGCTTCCCTATTGGCCATCGTTTGGCCATAATAAAGAAGAAACGAGCTATTGTAGCCGCCGACTTTCGCTAGAGGATTCTTTCGGCGACTCGTATGTCAGTGAGTATAGTTTTAGCAACATATGTCTTTATTTATTTTGTTTAGTTGTCATAAAGTTGTGTTTTGTAGGCCGACCTTCGCCCTTGGGGCTTGGTCGTAGGGGTCCCTGAGGCCGTCCGGGCAGGCTCTGTTCGCTGTCGTTTTCGGGCGCTCTATTAGGGACTTTCTTTGCTTCACCGGATGGACGCGTGGTTTTTTGGCGAGCGCGTCGTCTGGCAGTCGTCCGAGGAGCCTTTGGTTCCTGCGGACCCTTCGATCCGGATGCTGCGTCCGGATCTGCTGTTTACCGAGGATCGAGCTTAGGCGATCCTTGGTTATCCTGCGGAGCAGCTGGTGCATCTTACCAGGCGTTTGTCTCATCCAAACTGACTCCATTTCCAACTTTCGTTCCGGATAGTCTTTCTTTCTCTAGATTTTGTTATGTTTTTTTGGCATTCGGATATTAACCCCTTGTTTGTTTTTGCTTTATTTTTTTTAGAGGGTCGATTTGGGTTGGTGCCTCCCGTGGCAGAGATCTCGTATATTGACGCCTTTGGATCGGTGATTTACGAGGCTCTTCCGGCAGCGGAGGATGAGGACATAGACAGTTGAGTCGGTATGTTTTGTTTTGCATATGTACATAAGTTCTTTATTTATCATATATGTTTTTATAACTGTCCTATTTTTGGAACAGGTTCCGCAGGAAACCGTGAACGGCATGGTTTCCGAGTTGCTTACCGGAGGGCCCTCGTGGCTTTGTCATGCCGTGATCATAAGATGGTTGCGGTAATTTTTTATTTTCTTTCTTTCTTATTACATCAAAGTTATTACATGTATGCGTATTAATCTTTGATTTGGATTTGCAGGATGTGCAGCAGCCTTCTTGGAGCCACCAAGCACCTTGATTCCATTGTGTGTGTGTGTGTGTGTGTGTGTGTGTATACACACATATATATTTGATTTATGGGAAATGTATATATATTTTATTATTATTATTATTATTTTTATTATTATTATTTTTATTATTATTATTATTATTATTATTATTATTATTATTATTATTATTATTATTATTATTATTATTATTATTATTTTATACATACGATTTTTGTAGATACGACGTATTTTATATATCGCCGTTTGTCTTTTATCGTATTTTATTTCCCATAAATATGTATGCAAAAAATTTGCAAAAATTTCCGAGGGAGGGAAAGGGTTCTCGACTTACCCCCCTCGAAAAAAAAGAACGAAAAAAAGGAAAGGAAAAAGTGAAAATTAGAATAAAAATAAAAAAAATAAAAAAAGAAAGGAAAGAAAAAGAAAGGCAAGAAGGAGGAGGAAAAATAATTAAAAAAAAAAATAAAAAGAAAGGAAAAGGAAAAAGGAAGTAATAAAATAAAACAATCAAGAGTATGAGTTAATCATAATAACCATAACAATGTTTCCGTTATTTGTTAAACGAAACACGGAAATAACAAAAATTAAACTGCGACAGACTAGGTGCGTGCAACTCTGTGGGTTGCGCGTGAATGTCGCGCGCATGTAAATTGGTCGCGCTTGGCTGGCGTGTGCAACTGCTTGAGTTGCACGCGTCACCTGCGAGTGAACTTTCCTTCGAACAAATTTTTCCAAAAATCGGACCGTTTTGGTCTATTTAAACAAGGTTACGTTTAAGCTTTTGATCATCTCACACTCATTCGTCACCAAGAATTAGTATTACTCAAAAGGATTTTTATTACTCTCTCTCTTTTCTTAAATATTACCATGGTTAAAACTTTTGAGCAACGATTGAAAAAATGGGTCACCTTCCTTTCTAGTGAGGATAAGCTCGCTTTTAAAATATACCATCTAGATTGCCTATTAAGTTATATGCAACTCAACATTAACTTTGATTTTCTTCATGCCGCCGTTAACCATTGGGACTCTAACCATCATCTTTTTCTCTTCAAAGGGGATGAAATAATCCCATTACTTGGCGAGTTTGAGGCTTTACTAGGCTTCCCTGCAAATACTCTACCTGTGACTTATGCCCCTAACTTGTCAGATTCCAAACATGCTTTTCAGCGATTTTTTTGGCTTGAATGACTATGATATGGCCACAATTGATACGGAGCATGGCATTAATTTAATTCAATTCATCGAACATTTTGTAAATCCTTGAAACAATTTGACTAAACAACGCTTTAAAATTCGTGTTGTATGTTTTGTCTTATTGTCAATTGTTTAATTACTTAGGACAGGCAAAGAATACGGAGATTATTCAAAGGTGTCCATAGTAGAGCAAATAGAGGGGTGTCATTCACCCGCTCCACTAGCCTTGGCGGAAACTGTGCTTTGCTTGAATCGGCTTAGAGGGGATCAGAACGAGAACAGTTTCACTGGAAGTCCACTCCTTTTACACGTACGTTTATTTATTTGTTTTTTTTTTTATTTTAACATACTCGTCAATGCGCACAACTATGGTAGTTGCGCTGTATGATCAGCCAAAAAATCTTGAGGCTAATGGAGTGAGATTGTTCCCTAGTTGTCGTATTCTTTACAAGCATAAGAATGAAGAAGAATGGATGGCTTTTTGATATGTTCATTTTATATAGTGTTTTACCCCCGTCCCTTGGTCATATTTAGGTGTATTTTTGGCTCTTTAGAGCCACTTCTATTTCTAATATGCGTTTTCTAGGGTTTTCATAGTTTTGGTATTGTTTTATAGGAAATTGCGGATTTGGAGCATTTTCCCGGACTTATTTGAGCCACGACGAGCATTGTAGTAGGATCGCATTCATATGACCACATTCCGAAGCCCAAGGCCGCGTTGGGGTGATTAAGGGCTCAGTGAAAAAAAGAAGAGTTCGAGGCAATGGATCGAGCTTCAAGGCCCCAAAGAGGGAATCCGGATTGGGCCAAGAGAGTGGCCTAATCGAAGAAACTCCCTTGGCCGAGAGCTCACCCGACCAGGGATTGCCCTCGCCCTAAGGCGCGCCCGGCCGGGCGAGGCAAAAGGAAGAGAAGCGTCCTCTCTGTGAGGCGCGCCGGGTCGTGAAGATCTTCTCACCAAAAAGGCGGGCCGGCCACGCGAAGCTCTGCCTGACCGGGCACGTGTTTTTAAGGGGTGTTTTGCGACTTTTAATTTTCGTTTAAGTTTAGGTTTTCTAGCTTAAGTATAAATACGCTTTTCTAAGCGAGTGAGATTACCTCTCTTCTCATTAGTTAATTTCTTAGATTTTAGTTTTAAGCTTTTGGTTAATACTCTTGTTTTTTCTCTCTACTGTTTTAGTTTATGCAACTCATCATTTCTGTTTATTTTGATAACGATTTCTTCCCCTTTTATTTTCAATAATTAATTGCTTGATTAATTATGTCTTGTTTATTTGCTTTGCTTAGTTTAGATTTAAATATGTGTGAGTAGTTTTATTTCTAGGGTTGTGGGTATCCATAAATAATATGAAGGGGTAATTTATTATTGTTGATTGTTAATGCTTGATTGATTTCCTATTGATTGATTTGATGCTATGCAATTAGATTTGGTCAAGTTTAATCATATGAGTTATGCAATATTGATTTGAGATTTGAGAGATGAGAATTGATGTTTAGGCTTAGTTTCAATAGGCAGTTTAATTTATAATGGTTAAGTCAAGATTCGAGAGATGCAATTTAATATCGATAGATTAATTCTGTGATTGTAATACGTAGAGAAAGCCCTTTATAATCTGATTAATTGATGTATTGATGATTGATTATCTTGTTTTACCCTAGAATATTATTTAGGATTAATACTGTTTTTTAATCCCAACTTTCACCAATTTATTTTTATTAATCCCAACTTTGGATTATTCCTCAATAATCCCAACTTTAAAGTGGGTTATCATTCTTCATACCCAAACCGGGGAACAAAAGTCAACAACCTTCTATTGTAGGTTGCTGGACACGTGTCGCCACGTGAGTGGTCCAATTTTTTTTTTTTAAAGAATTTTTTTTTAATTTTTTTTACCGAACCAATTTTTTTTTTTTTTTAAAAAGGAAAAAACAGAAAAAAAAAATTTAAAAAAAGAAAAAAAGAAAAAGGAGTTTGTTTTGTTTTTTCTTAATTTATTTGATTTAATTTATTTATTTTAATTTTTTGACGCAATTAACATATGACATGTGTCGCCACGGTCCATATTTTTTTTGGAAAAATTGCTTTAAATAATACGACCTTTAGCCCGTCCGCTAAAATCAAGTCCACCTTTTGACTATCCCAGAATAATACCACCTTTGGGGGGTGTCCGCTTTAAACAGGTTATTTTACCTACAACCAGAGTAACTGGTTAATTTTTTTTTCTTTTTAATAAATTCATTTAACAATCTAATTAATCTTAATAACAACTTTAATTATGATTTTATTAATAATTAAATAAAAAAAATCAGGCCCTCCTCCTTCCCCCTGACCTCCTCCTGCCCCTGCCACCCATCACCCTCCTCCCTTACCACCGCTCCCCCACCACTCAACACACCACGCAACGCAGCAGCAAGCTCCGGCCAGCAGAGCCTAACCGCAACCACCAACGGTCGTCGTAGCACCACCAATTAGCAACAAGTTCTTCGGAGCCTCGCAATTCACCCACAAAACCACCAAATTGATTTGAAAACCCCCCTTTCCAAAACCCAGCCCCGAAACCGCCCTAACCGAAACTAGGGGATGGTGATTTCGGTGGTGAAGGTGGAGGGGATGCGGCACTACTGGTTGCAAGGGAGATTCGGGGTTTGTGAGTGTTGTTGTTGTTGTGGTTAGTGGGTCTGGTGTTGAGGGTTTGTGGTGGTTAGTGTTTTGGGTGGTGGCGAGGGTTTCACGGTGTTCAGGGAGTTTAAGGGTGGCATTGGGGTGCGAATTGCTGCGATTTGTGGGGCTGTGTGGGTGGCGACTTGTTGGTGGTGGAGAGTTGCGATGTTTGGTGATTTCGGAGGTGCAACTGGTTGGTGGTGGAGAGTTGCGTGGTGGTTTTGGTGTTGTTGATGCCGCTGCTGTTATTGTTGTTGTTGTGGAAATAGTCGTGGTAGGTTTTCGGCCTGGCTGCGACCACCACCTTCTGGCTGGCGGCGTCGTAGACTCGTGCGTCGGCCAGAAATGTTCTGGCTGGCATTGTGGGCTGCTGCTCGGTGGCTGACCACCGAACTCCCTTCCCCCTTCCCACAAAATAATAATAATAATAATAATAATAATAATAATAATAATAATAATAATAATAATAATAATAATAATAATAATCAATATTATTACCTATTAAAAAATAAAATATTAAATAAAAAACAAATTAAATTTTTTTTAACCCAATTAAACATTGACACGTGTCCCATATACCTATTAATCAAGTTAACAACAGGTCATGACTTGTTTAAAGCGGACACCCTCTAAAGGTGGTATTATTCTGGGATAATTAAAAGGTGGACTTGTTTTTAGCGGACGGGCTAAAGGTCGGATTATTTAAAGCAATTTTTCCTATTTTTTTTAATGAATCAATTTTTTTTTTTCAAAAAAAAAAAAAACAGAAAAAAAACCCTTTTATTTTTTTTCCTTTCTCTTGATTTTTTTGATTTTATTTTTATTTTATTTTATTTTATTTATTTTAATTTATTTTTTTAAAAAGAAATAAACAGAATTTTTTTTTAAAAAAGGAAAAAACAGAAAAAAAATTTCCTTTTATTTTTTTTTCCTTTCTCTTGATTTTTTTGATTTTATTTTGATTTGATTTTATTTGATTTTATGTATTTTAATTTACTTTTTTAAAAAGAAATAAACAGAAATTTTTTTTTAAAAAAAAAGAAAAAAACAGAAAAAAAAGAAAATAATTTTTTTGTTTTTTCTTAATTTATTTTATTTATTAATTTTAATTTTTTGAAGCAATTAACATGTGACACGTGTCAAATATTATTTTAAAATTTTTTTTTACCCATTCATCAGGTTACCGGTTTTTGGGATTGAAGAATGATAACCCACCTTAAAGTTGGGATTATTGAGGAATAATCCAAAGTTGGGATTAATAAAAATAAATTGGTGAAAGTTGGGATTTAAAACAGTATTAATCCTATTATTTATTGGTGAACCTATACCCTAGACTTTGATTATTGATTTCTCCCTTATTTAATTTGCTTTACTTTAATTATTCTCCTTAGTTTAATTCCCAAAAAAATAATTTGGTTACTTGATAATCTAGATTATATTAATTATTTGGGAATAGAAAGACTTGTTTCCCTGTAGATTCGACCCTACTTCCCTATCTACTTTAGTTAGAGGACTTAGGTAATTCTTTTGATTAGGTGATACGACTTTAGCCTGTCAAAATTTGGCGCAGTTACTGGGGAAACAGTTTTATTTTTATTCCTGATTATTTCTGTGGTCTAGATTATTTTCTTTCGTCTCAGAGGACGCAAGTTCTTTGGGACGGTTTCTCATATTTGTTTGTTTAGTTCTGTGTTTATGCTCAGGAGTTCTAGATCAGCTTACATTCCATTCTATCCTGAAATCGAACGTTCTTTTCATAGACAGAAGAACCTTTTCGGACAAGTACGAGCTACTTCCTAGGGTAATACACCTTTGGAACCCCCATCTGATTCTAGTGACATAGAAGTTTCTTCAGAACCAGAATCAGATATGACAGCTCAACCACCTCGCAAACTCAGCAATTAGTCGCAGCCGTCTTTGACGGATTTTCCACATCTTGCTCCTACACCCAATCTCGAGGGAGTACAACCGAGATTAAACCCTAATTTATTACTATGATCGAAAGGAAGCAATTTAGTGGAGCTAAGGGTGAAGATCCAAATCTTCACATTTTGGATTTTTGCTAATATTGTAACACTATTAGGCAAGCTGGGATCACGCAGGACCAAATCAGAGAGATTCTTTTTCCCTTTTCTTTATGTGGTAAAGCTAAATTGTGGTACAATGGATTGAATAGGACTGCCCTTGGTATTACTGACTGGAGTACTCTTGCTATGAATTTCTATAATATATATTACCTTGCAGAGAGGACCGCTTTGTTAAGGAGTTTAATCCAAAAATTTTCCCAAGAAGTGAATGAATATTTATATGAAGCTTGGGAAAGATTTAAGGATTTGTAGAAAGAATGCCCCCATCATGGGCTAGCACAGTGGCAGACAATCCAAGCCTTCTACAACGGGCTTGGATATAATTCAAGAATGATTTTTGAACGCTAATGCTTGTAGTAACAATGTAAGATCCCTATTCATTGTGGCGGCCTAATCACTAGGATAGCGATTAAGAAGGCGGGATTTTATAAGTCTAGATACGAGGGGTTGACCAACTGTAGGGGGAATACTCTTATGAACTTACCGTACTTCAAATTTTTGAACTAGGTTAAACCTAACCATCACAAAGTCCTAGAGTGGCATGTAAGGGTAGGGAAGGATTACACACCCGTTTTCCCTCTTCCTAACCCTGAGCTGACCGCCTTTCCCCCTAGGCAAGATTCTTACACTTATGATATTCTAGTTGCCCATGCCTAGGGCCGGGCACAGCCCCGACCACGTGCACAACCACCATCTCCACCACAGCCACAGCCCGAGATGCATGTGCCACCAGATGTGCCTCAGCCACCCCCACACCAGCCTAGGCTAGACCTCGAGACCATTTGGGACCTACAGAGTATAGGTCAGGCTATAGGTAGGATAGAGGAGACTCAGGGGGAGCTTAGGACACAGGTAGGTGACATTAGGAGGCTAGTTGGTTCCCTTGACCAGAGGGTAGGCTATGTTGAGCGGAACACGGGTAGGGGAATTTTCCCATGTACGACGACTATGCTCGTCGTGGTGCTATTCCTGCTGACTCCCTTTACCCTGACTGGTTCCAGCTACCACCCCAGGGATACGTGGATCCCGACTTCCGTATTTACATAGACTACTCTTCATTTTCTGGCTACGGCCAAGACTTTCCTTTTGGGGGGATGGGAGGTAATTTTAACCCTAATTATTTTGGTGGGAGTTCTTCTGGTGGTGCAGGTGGCAGTGGAGGAGGATTTGGTGCGATGGATGAGGATGGTAATGATTAGCCATGCCGGGCTAATTCCCGAGTCAATGAGGACATTGTCTGATTTTGGCTTGGGGGAGATTTTTGGATGTAGGTATCTTTCTTTTCTCTCTATTTTTGTTTTTGGTGTGTTTAGTATAGTTTTTATTGCTTTCTAGTGTAGATTTTATTGCTTTGAGAAAAATGAAAAATACAAAAAAATTGGAAAATAAAAAAAAATACAAATATACGATCCAATGAATGATAAATCATGCTTCCCTGTGCCCCATACATGAAAATTGTTTTGATTTGATTCTTGGTATATGACGATGAGTATTGTGGATAAGTTAGCCATGATTTGATATTTGATTGCTTGGATGTCTTAACATGAGTTAATTTTGTCCAACTATTTGTGGATTTGGTGCTTGGCTAGTTGATTTGGTTAGGAAATGTGTGTTAGTTCCTGGTATGTCAATGAAGTTGAGTATTGGTTTGCAACTTTGAGTAATGTTTGTATGACTCATTATTATGCACAATGAGGAGGACGAAGACATTTGTTCTTTTAGGTGGCCTTCAAACGATATTAGATACATTCGTTCCCTTCTTGCTACCCATGTTGTTGCTTGTGCCCTTTTATTGTTTATTTAGCCACAGTACAAGCCTATTTAAGCCCCATTGGTTACTAGTCCCAAGCTTGACTTGGGGGAGCTAATAGTGAGTGAGGTGAGGGAGTTGTAGTGTGCACATAATTTGCACAATTATGGGTGGATTCGAGAAGTTATTTATTTGTTCTATTTTTGTGCATTGGAAAAAAATTGAGAAATTGTTGTTCAAAGTTGAATAAATTTCCAATGTGAGATAAAAAAAAAAAAAAAAAAAAAAAAAAAAAAAAAAAAAACCAGAAAAAGATAAATTGTTTCAATATTCAAATGTTCTAAGAGAAGGTTGTTCAAAAGAACGAGAAATTTTGAAAAAATGGAGGATAAAAGAATTCAAAAGTTTGTTTGGTTTGCTCAAGTTCTATAATATTATATTTTTATGAGCGAGATTGTAAGAGTTGTAAATTGTTGATATAATTGGTTGTTTGGTAAAAAATTTTGGTTGAGTTGAGTTTTGTTGGAGATGATTGGTCATTATTTATTTTTTATCGTGGTTTATTAGGGTTGGCTCCCTAAAGCATGGCTTTACTCTCACATTTTCCCAAATTTATCCTACCTTTTACCCTAACCTTACGTTACAAGCTTTAAAGACCTTCCGACCTTTGTGCATAGAGTTGTATGGATGTGAAAGCAGTTGTTTATCAATGCAAAGAATGATTTGATATATTTCGAGTCGACTACTAGGTTGAGTGCTTGTTTTCTTAAACACACGAGTGTAGCGAGTTTGGAAGGGCATTGTTCACATTAAAGGGGTTGGATGGAGAGCGATCGGACACTAGTCTTGAATTCCATATACACTTGTGGTTTGCTCTACTTGACAATTGTAGGGAGGATGAGTAGTTGGATGGATTTGATTGGTTGACTTTGATGCATATTTGTTAGATTTGCCTTGAACTGGTTATGCTTGGTTTTAATTGATTTTTGGGGTGAAGTATATTTAATTTGTTCATTGATGAGCTCTTTGCTTTGGGACAAGCAAAGGTTTGGCTTGGGGGAGTTTGATATGGTCATATTTAGGAGTATTTTTGGCTCTTTAGAGCCACTTCTATTACTAATATGCGTTTTCTAGTGTTTTCGTAGTTTTGGTATTGTTTTATAGGAAATTGCGGATTTGGAGCATTTTCTCGGAATTATTTGAGCCACTACAAGAACTAGAGTAGGATCGCATTAATATGACCACATTCTGAAGCCCAAGGCTGAGTCAGAGCAATCAAACCGGTGATTAAGGGCTCGATGAAAAAAAGAAGAGTTCGAGGCAATGGACCGAGCTTCAAGGCCCCAAAGAGGAAATCCGGATTAGGCCTAGAGAGTGGCCCAATCGAAGAAACTCCCTTGCTCGAGAGCTCGCCCGACCGGGGAGTGCCCTCGCCCTGAGGCGCACCTGGCCGGGCAAGGCAGAAGGAAGAGAAGCGTCCTCGCCCTGAGGCGCACCCGACCGGGCGCGAGTGAAGATCTTCTCACCAAAAAGGCAGGCCCGGCCGGGCGAAACTCCGCCCGACCGGGGGCGTGTTTTTGAGGGGTGTTTTTAATTTTCGTTTAAGTTTAGGATTTCTAGCTTAAGTATAAATACGCTTTTCTAAGCGAGTGACGATTACCTCTTTTCTCATTAGTTAATTTCTCAGATTTTGGTTTTAAGCTTTTGGTTAATACTCTTATTTTCTCTCTCTACAATTTTAGTTTATGTAATTCATTTCCGTTTATTTTGGTAACGATTTCTTCCCCTTTTATTTTCAATAATTAATTGCTTGATTATTATGTCTTGTTCATTGCTTTTCTTAGTTTAGATTTAAATATGTGTGAGTAGTTTTATTTCTAGGTTGTGGGGATCCATAAATAATATGAAGGGGTAATGTATTATTGTTGATT